>NC_143261.1:72786073-73095240 GCF_984573655.1 Nuphar pumila
CAAGTCTACTTTTGAATCTCTTTTCAAAAACCTCTCATTTTCAAGTTTTAAAATCATTTTTTGAAAATTCAAGTGGAGCCCACTCGGGGTGGCGCCACATTTGAAGAAGTCAAGGTTAGACTAGGGTTAGTCATTGTCCTAGTTAGGTTAGGGGTTTAGAGGAGTCAAAATCAATTTTAAAAATCTATTTTATTTAAGTTTTAAACCATTGGTTTTTAAAGGTTTTAAATTCAAGTTTTAAAAACCAAATGTATACTAGGTGGTGCCACATTTGGACTTTCTAGGGTTTAATTTGGTGTTAATTAGGGATTAATTAGAGTCCCACCTAGGCTATAATTCTCCAAAAAATCGTTGCCCCCTTTATTGGATTTATTAGAAAGAGTTCTAAAAAAATAAAACTCCTTAATTAACCCTAATTAAGGAGGTTTTGAAAACTTATAAAAGGGGGACTTCAAGAGGTAAAAAAGGAGCTCTTTTTCTCTCAAATTTTCGTGGTCTTCCTCCTCTCTCCAGCTCCTCTCCTTACTCTATTGTTGCAGCCCCAAGGTAAGAAGTTATTTAATATTATTTTATTATTTTTTATTGGTTTTTTTTATTTTTCAATAGATTTCACCATGGAAACTCCCCTTTCATGGATTTAACCATGGATTCAACCTCAAGAACCTCAAGTTCAATTCAAGAAGATGATATAACCCTGTTCCATGCGGTTTTCCATGATTCTAATCCATTAGAATTGATTATTGCATTATTTTTTATATTCTTAACCAAGAAAACATGAGATTTATCTGATTAAATAGATTAAATCCATGGTTTCAATGGTAAAAGCAATTCCAGCCATGGATTCCCTGTTTTTATTTATTTTTTTACTTATTTATGTTTATTACATGTGTTTTATCATAAAAATTAATTTCGTTTTGCTGTTTGGTATTTCTTTTATTATTTTCATTAGTTAAAGCATGATTTATTAGGTTTTATCAAATTTCTGTGTGTTTTTAGTTTAGAACAGTAAAGAGCATGTTATTTCGGATTGAAATACTCACTGTTAATTTCTGATTTTTTTATATGTGATACATGAATGTCTAAATGAACTACTGTAAAAAAAATAAAAGGTTTTGGGATTCGAGAACCCTGCCAGAAAAATCAGACATCAAATCGAGATTTTCAAGCTTTAAAATCGTTGTTAAAATCAAAAGGGTAACTTGCTGTTATAATATTTTTCTCATCTGATATCTGATTTGAGATCCGTAAAATGTTGTGGATTCATGTTGAGATGATCTATTTACTGTGAAATTTTGGTAATTTTTGGTCTCTGTTTAGTATTTTTCCTCTGACAGAAAGTCTGATTTTAAATTTAAAACTCGTTAGGGTTTACCAAAACCCTAATCAGACTTGTAATGACCATAGATCTCAAACCACAGATCCGATTCACGATCTGTAAAAAAGGAGTTTCATTATTTTTCTGTCTACTATCCACTGATAAAATTTCAGAAATTTTTTATTACGTTTGCTATTTATGTCTATATTTTCAATCCTAAGTATCTGTTTTAACCCTTGTTAGATTTGTTATATTTTAGTTCAGATTGCCAGAAGGGTTTCTCTCTAACCGGAGATGCTTTTTCCGATCTGTAAATAATAAAATCTCTATTTTTATATCTAGTTTGCCTCTGTAAAAATTTAGAAGTTTTCATGGAGGATTGACCCCTGATTCGGGTCTAACTCTGAAACTGGTTTGTGATTTAGGTTAAAAATAGCATATTTTAAGGTTTTAATGTAATTTTCGGATTAAAATAATGTCAAAAAATTATTTTTATGATTTCAATCTGATTTAAAAGACATAAAAAGTGCAGGTACCAATTTTT
The DNA here is from genome assembly GCF_984573655.1 of Nuphar pumila. NCBI lineage: Eukaryota > Viridiplantae > Streptophyta > Magnoliopsida > Nymphaeales > Nymphaeaceae > Nuphar > Nuphar pumila. The sequence goes on from NC_143261.1 coordinate 72,787,933, forward strand.
ATAAAATTTGGAATCCGTTTGATGCCTGAATTAATCAAATTGCAAAACAGGGCACCCGCAGGATCCCGAAACACTGCCAAAATCACAAATTTTGTGATATTTCTTGATTTTCATGTATAAGTTCATGTTTTTAGGGGTTGTTCATGTTTAAAATCATATTAGGATGTTTTATGTTTGATTTTATGTTTATTTCAATCATAAATCCCAAGTTTTTACTAAAATCTATTTCAGAAAACCCTGATTTCAAGACCATAGTCTTGCTATCAGGGGCATTTTGGTCATTTGACCTCAATTTCGAAATTCTAAACCCTAATTTTCATGTTTTTAATCATGTCATATCATATTTGGTTTAATTTATCCTCATTTGAATTTCAAAAGTTGTATTTTACAAAATATCTTTCTAAAAACCTTGATTTCAAGGCCATAGTCTTGCTATCAGGGGTATTTTGGTCATTTTGACCCCAATTTCGAATTTTCAAATCTCATCTTTATTATTTGTTTAGTTTTATTTCATATTTTATTAAGTTTATATCAGGGAATGATGGAAAAAGGCTTATATCTAGCAAAATCTAGCAATTTCCAGATATTGCTGGATAAACCTAGAAAAGCCAACATATCTTCATTAACCAGTTTTCTAGTTTTGCAGGGATATTGAAGACTTTACTTTCTTTTAATTTTCAATCATTTAAATTCAATTAGTGATGTAAATTGTAATTAATTTTGGAATAAGAATTTCAATTCCTGCATAGAATAGGATGCATTGCATATAGTTTTAAATTTTAATATATAACTGTCATGTATGCCAATTCATGCACATTTTTTTATCCACTATGGTATACACAAATGGCACGTGCACTATCTCTTATGGAGTTGACAAACTTGGTGGAATTTGTATTTATGGCCATAGTCAGAATACAAATGAGACCCAGATTTGTAATCTTCGTATTAGCCGCATTAAGCCTACACTCTTAGGCTAACTTCAAAATGCACTGCATTTCTCAAAAATACAAAAAAAAAATTCTCAATTCCTCAAAATCAAGTCTTTCAAATCCATATTCATTCAATTCATTCATTTGCAAATTCCAATTTCAATTCAGAGAAATCAATTTTCTCAAAATTTTTAAGTCTTATTCTGAAATCGATTTTCTCAAAACTCTAAGTTTTCAAATGATATTTCAAGCATTTACTAAGTTCAAAATCCTGATTTTCCAAGTTATGCATTCAATTTCAAAGTTTGAATTCAGAGAAATCAAGTTTTTCCAAAGTTATTCCAAATTTCTCAAAATCAATTTTCACAAAGCCTCTAAATTCCTCAGAAATCGATTTTCATTTTCCTCAGAAATATTCTCTCACCATGGTTCACGATTTTTCAAGTGTTATCTTTTCCAAAAATTTCTAAGTATTTCAAATCTTGAAGCAAACATCATGTTTTCAAATATGCATTTTCAGAAAATTCATAGCAGATGCCTGATTCTTTGTGTATTTAGGAAATAGAACATGATTTAGACAAATTGAGCAAAGCTAAGCACACAATTGATCATTGGTTCAATTACCCCTGGTAAAGGCGTCAGGAACAGTTGAACCTCGTACCGACAAGCGAGTCCCATTCTTCGGAATTATCCCGCATTTTAAAACGGAGGCGAGTTATTTTCAATTTTTTTTTCAAAGGTTGGTTTGACTCACAAAAGTAAAAAATTTGCGATGATAACAGTGTGTCAAGGGTAGCAACTACGGTGAAAATGAACATGATTACTACGGTGTTATAGAGGAAATAATGGAGTTGACTTACTTAGGCATAAATAATATGGTAACTTTATTCAAGTGTCATTGGTTTGATCCAACTGCAACAAGACTCGACAAATCCTCAGGCATTGTGGAGGTGAATCATAAATCAAGGTTTGCAGCATATGAACCATTCATATTAGCATCACAAGCTCAACAAGTTTATTATACTTCATATCCGAGTACAAAAAAGTCAGATAAAAATGAATGGTGGGCAGTTTGCAAGGTGAAGTCCAAACTATACCCTGAGTATGGTCAGTTACAGGAAGACAAGTTAGCTAAAGACAGTGATTACTATCAATCAGATGATATCTATGACTTCTCTTATAGTCACGATGTTGCGCATGATATGCATATCATATCTCCATTGGTCGATGAAACATTCATAGAAGAATGTGATCCAAATGATATACCAAGTGGATGGGCAAACAATGAAGAGGAATAAGAAGAAGAAGAAGAAAAAGAAGAAGAAGAAGAAGAAGAAGAAGAAGAAGAAGAAGAAGAATATGGAAGTCAAACAAGTGATGAAGAAGAATTCTCAAGCTAGTGAGCAAAATCTTGTAATACAAACCTCTATTTGAATGTATTGCAATACTTGTTGTGAATGATTTGAATTATTTGAATGTATTGTAATATTTGATGTGAATGATTTGAATGTATTGCCATACTTGTTGTGAATGATTTGAATTATTCGAATGTATTGTAATACTTGATGCGAATGATTTGAATGTATTGCAATACTTGATGTGAATGATTTGAATTATTTGAATGTATTGTAATACTTGATGCGAATCATTTGAATGTATTGCAATACTTGATGCGAATGATTTGAATGTATTGTAATACTTGATGTGAATGATTTGAATGTATTGCAATACTTGATGTGAATGATTTGAATTATTTGAATGTATTGTAATACTTGATGCGAATCATTTGAATGTATTGTATGCCATTTTTTATTTGTTAGAATATTGTTCATGGAGCTTACAATGGTCGTTCATCCAGTTGTAGCCAGGCTCAACCTTCATCTTCACGGGCTCCTGTGATAGGTATATCATATAACTAATTAGATGCTTGATTAGTTGAAATGCACATTCTGAGAATTTCTAACGTATTTTTTTACAGGTGATGTTTCGCCTGTACATGACCCACCTACACCAGTTGATCACACAAGTTAGGAGCCAACACAGGATACAAGGTCTTCTTAGTCTGGAACAAGAAGACCTATTTGAATAGTGTATATCGATAATCGACCGTAAGTATTTCATTTTCACTTATTGCATATCTTATAAATATTTTATATTGATATTTACTGTATACCAATTCATGTGCAACACGAGGTTTGAGCCACAAGAAGTAGTACGCGAGATTAGGAATTCACTTCTTCAACATCTACCAGGACCGGTCGCTCAATGGAAGGAGTATCCAAAAGAGGTGATAGACAGGTTGTGGTCCTCATTCACGATATACAGTTGTTTGTCATAGTTAATGTGTTTCATATTTAATTTTTTTTATAGTCATGTCTACTAACTTTTTGAAAATATATATAGGCTTCGAATTACTTCGCGACTACGGTGGAGGAACATGATGCAAGAAAGGTGTGGCAGAAGGTGGTTGCCAATCAATTTGCAGACATGCTGCATAATATGAAGACTGCAACAAAAAAAGCATCTGACGGAATAGATGATCCACTACAGTAGAAGGGCCATGACCCTATTACTATCAGAAGAGATTATTGGGAGGGAATGTGCGACAAGTGAGCGGGGGATGCATTTCGAAATCGCTCTGCGAAGGCTGCATAAAATCGAGCAAAAATTTCTGAAGCCCATCTACACACAGGTGGATCTAAGACTTTTGAGAGCCACCTGAAGAAAACGGTAACTCATCAATATATAATATCAATTTTATAAGTATTGTTGCAAACCTGTTAACTAAATCTTTTATCATTTAACTTCGCAAGAAGCAGAAAAAGGAGGCATTGTACCATATAAGAATGTGTTTGTTGAAACACATAAACGAAAGACCACGGGAGATTTCGTATCAGAGAAAGCGAGAATGACGACAATATGTATTTATTCTATTAATAATCATTGCAATATACAAGTTACCATTTTCTTTGTAATTCTTAATTATTGATGCATACTGTAAACATTATTTTGTAGGAGGCATATGAGCAACAGATGGTAGAGCGATATGACGATGACTCTACTCAACATCCATCATTTGATCCTGCAGCATGGGTGACTGCAGCAGGTGAACCCAAAAAGGGTCGTGTGTTCCGGTTTGGGAGTAATATGAACACCTCACCTGTCATTGCTTCCTTCAGTCACGGCTCATAGACTTCTTCTGTCGACATAAGCTCCAAGCAGCATCTTATTTTTACCGGTGATGATGTACGCCAAATCGTTAAGGACACAATGCATGACTACTTCCATGAAACCATCGCCGACGTTCTCTGATCTGAGTTCAACATTTTTTTGCTGAACAAGGGAACTTCGATTGTAGGTGCCTCTCAAGTATGAAAGTTTCATGCAATATATTGCATGTCGTTAGATTTCATGTAACTTTGATTGCCTTAACTTAGGTGCATTGGATATAATTTATTTCAGTATATTTTGTTTATCAGTACTGACCTTTTATATAATATTTCAGTATAATATTTTTACTGCCTTAGAACACATATGAGCATGATAGAATCACATATACAACTTTTTGCCTGCCTTAGAGCACATATGAGCATGGTAGAATCACATATAGAGTTTTTTTGATTGCCTTAGAACACATATGAGCATGATATAATCACATATAGAGTTTTTTTACTGCCTTAGAACACATAACATTTATGATAGAATCACATATAAAGTTTTTTGCCTACCTTAGAGCATATATCATTCATGATAGAATCACATATAGAGTTTTTTGCCTGCCTTAGAGCACATATGAGCATGATAGAATCACATATACATTTTTTTTACTGCCTTAGAACACATATGAGCATGCTATAATCACATATTCAGTTTTTTGACTGCCTTAGAACACATATAAGCATGATAGAATCACATATAGAGTTTTTCTGACTGCCTTAAAACACATATGAGCATGGTAGAATCACATCTAGAGTTTTTATGACTGCCTTAGAACACATATGAACATGATAGAATCACATATAAAGTTTTTTGCCTGCCTTAGAGCACATATGAGCATGATAGAATCACATATAGAGTTTTTTTGACTGCTTTAGAACACATATGAGCATGCTATAATCACATATTCAGTTTTTTGACTGCCTTAGAACACATATGAGTATGGTAGAATCACATTTAGAGTTTTTCTGACTGCCTTAGAACACATATGAGCATGATAGAATCACATATAAAGTTTTTTGCCTGCCTTAGAGCACATATGAGCATGGTAGAATCACATATAGAGTTTTTTTTACTGCCTTAGAACACATATGAGCATGATAGAATCAGATATAAAGTTTTTTGCCTGTCTTAGAGCACATATGAGCATGGTAGAATCACATATAAAGTTTTTCTGACTGCCTTAGAACAGATATGAGCATGATAGAATCACATATAAAGTTTTTTGCCTGCCTTAGAACACATATGAGCATGATAGAATCACATATAGAGTTTTTTTTTACTGCTTTAGAACACATATGAGCATGTTATAATCACATATTCAGTTTTTTGACTACCTTAGAACACATATGAGCATGGTAGAATCACATTTAGAGTTTTTCTGACTGCCTTAGAACACATATGAGCATGATAGAATAACATATAAAGTTTTTTGCCTGCCTTAGAGTACATATGAGCATGGTAGAATATATATAGAGTTTTTCTGACTGCCTTAGAACACATATGAGCATAATAGAATCACATATAGAGTTTTTTGCCTGCCTTAGAGCACATATGAGCATGGTAGAATCACATATAGAGTAGAATCACATATAGAGTTTTTCTGACTGCCTTAGAACACATATGAGCATGATAGAATCACATATAAAGTTTTTTGCCTGCCGTAGAGCACATATAAGCATGATAGAATCACATGTAGAGTTTTTTTGGCTGCTTTAGAACATATATGAGCATGCTATAATCACATATTCAGTTTTTTGACTGTCTTAGAACACATATGAACATGATAAAATCACATATACAACTTTTTGCCTGCCTTAGAGCACACATGAGCATGGTAGAATCACAAATAGAGTTTTTCTGACTGCCTTAGAACACATATGAGCATGCTATAATCACATATTCAGTTTTTTGACTGCCTTAGAACACATCATTCATGATAGAATCACATATAGAGTTTTTTGCCTGCCTTAGAGCACATATGAGCATGATAGAATCACATATAAAGTTTTTTTTATTTCAATATATTTTGTTTATCAATACTGACCTTTCTTTTCTTATATAGGTTGCTGACGATAATCAGCGTAGCAGAACTGAAGGGACAGATTAAGGCAATGAACAAGAAGACACACAAAATCTTGGCGATAATTAGATTAATGTGTTGAATTTGTTCTACTTTTTTTTTGTTTCGAAAATGTAATTGTTGAATTGTAAATAATTAAAACTTATGAATTTTAAAGTGGAACGATTAATTGTTTTAGTTTCTTTTTATATGTAATTTTATGTGTACTTTGTTTTTTATTCACAGGAAATATAAATTGTAGCGCGAGAAATTTTTTCTCGATATTTAATTTTTAAATATTTTTTTTTATTTTTGTTCTTGTTTGCGACGGATTAGCGACAAATATATCCATCGATAGATGTTTAAGTTAGCGATGGATTAGCGACGACTGTAAAGCCGTCGCCAAATCGAGGTCGCCATTTAGTAACGATGGCTTTGCGACGGACGTTGTCATTCGTTATTCTGCCCCAACTTAGCGACGGAACTGGCGACAGATATACATCGTCGCTTATTAACGTCAACAAATTCACGATAGAAGATATCCATCGCTAATCCAACTTAGTGATGGATTAGCGACGAAATTAAGTCGTCGCTAATCCACTGATTTGTTGTAGTGAGATTTCAAATTGATTTCATAAATAGTTTTCTAATCTAAACCCAAATCCAATTTAGATCCAAGTTTTAATTAAGTTAAATCCATAACAAATCCAAATCTAAATTTAGCTTCTAAATCAAATCCAAATTCAAATTCAATTAAGCTCCAAATCCAAATTCGTATTTAATTAAATCCAAATCCAAATGAATTTCTAAATTCAAATTCATGTTGAATTAAATCCAAATTAAATTTTAAATTCAAATTAATATTCAATTCAAATCAAATTAAAACTTAAATTCAATTTAGAATTAAATCTCAAATGCAATTCAACTCCAAATTGAAATTAAATCTCAAATGAAATACAAATCAAATTGAAATCCTAATTAACTTGAGATTCAAACTCATATTGAGATTCAATTCAAACATAAAATCGAAACTTGAAAATTTATCTTTATTTATTTAATAATTATAAAAAAATTATGGATATTACATATAATGTCATACATCACTATCTCTTACAAGACCAAGAAACACCACCACCTCCCAAGGTAAAGACATATCCATAATTGAATTTCTCATCATCAATGCTTTATGCAAAGTCAATATTAGAATAACCAATAAGAATTAGCCTTTTCGCTAGGTAACATTACTTAAGTCCTTTAGTTTTCTTAAAATACCCAAAGATTCTTTTCACTGCTTCCTAATGATGAATGTCAAGATTACTTTGCTATCTACTTACTAGACTCACAGTAAAACTAATGCCTGGTCTAGTGTACAACATACCATACATCAAGCTACCAACCACTTGAGCATAAGAGACTTCAAAATTTTTTTGTCTATCCTTTGGACAATCATTTTTACTTGATTTGATTCCTTTTACAACAAGGGTTAACTTGGCTTTATAGTTGTCCATTTTGAATTTTTTTAATATGTAGTCAAGGTATCCTTCTTGACTTAGGTACTGTTCAATCTAGATTGTTTGTCTCTTGTGATTTTGATTTCAACTACGTATGATGTTTCATCCAAGTCTTCAATCTCAAACTGAGAAGATAGATAAGATTTGGTTTCGATAACCATTCTCATGTCATTCCCTGCTACGAGGATATCATTAATATATAAGGACAATATGGTAAACTTACTCTCACTTTTCCTGACATATTCACAGTGGTCTAACATATTTGCTAAATAACCTAATTTGATAATTGCCTCATAAAAGGTCATATACCATTGTTTGGGTGATTGCTTAAGCCCATATAGAGATTTCTTCAACTTGTATCATCTTGACCTTTTATAACAAAGTGATTGCTTAAGCCCATATAGAGATTTCTTTAACCTATATCCTCTAGACCTTTTATAACAAAGCTCTCTGATTGTTGCATATATATGGTCTATTTCAGTTTACCATTGATAAAAAACTATTTTTACATCAATTTGATATAATTCAAGGTCAAATAATGCCACTAAGGATAACATAATTCGAATGAAAGCAAACTTCACCACCACATAGTAAGCTTTTTTATGATTGATGCCCTCATATTGAGTATATCCTTTTGCAACCAATTTTGCTTTAAATTTGTCAATAGTCCCATCAACTTTATATTTCATTCTTAAGACCCATTTTAAACTAATTACCTTGTGATCATTAAACAATGTTACTAGCTTTCATGCTCTATTCTTTTCTATTAAATCAATTTCATCTTACATCAGTTCAATCCATTCTTTGGAGTCATGCAAACTGATTACATCCTGAAAGTTGAAATTATCAACAACTTCATCTAAATCAATAGAGTAATACAACTTCTTTGCCAAGTACACATAATAATCATTCAAATAAGATGAAGGAGTTCTGAGCCTTTTATGTGCAGTTATAATTGCTCGTCATCAACAACTGACTCATGATCCTCTGTAAACAACACACTTTTCTGGTTCATTCAATGACATACCATCATCATTTAAGATGTCAAATGAAATACTATCTCCTTGAGGATCAAATCTCTATTCCTTTTCTTCTAAGAATTCAACATCCTTACTCTTTATAAAACCTTTTTCAAGGTTATATAATTGTGGATCCTGAATTTTTAAAAGCTAAAAATACAAGTTTTTCATTGAAAAAGTTTTGTTTTGAAAAATGGATTCGAGATTCGGAACCAAACATGAGAAGATAATGAAAATTATTTTTTAAAAGCTTGCATATTTTCTCCTCCATTGAGCAGGGGTCAACCAGATCAAGGACTGCAGATCATTGTTGCTAGAGCTTGCATTGTGAATATGAGTGTACCTCATACACAAATTCTTAGAAAAAGCGAGTTTGGTAGTGAAAGCCATCAAAACCTAGGAAACATATGAAACACAAACAATATAATATTTGTTAAAAAATCTAAACTAAATCAAATAAATGAAATAATTAAAACAATAAGCAAAATTTAACCAAACTCACCTCGGGCTTAGGTAGCCCTTTCTATTATTGATGAGTGCAGAAGCATGAGTGATACTTCAACTTGGCACAAGCTCAATATGTGATTGAGTTGGGGGATATGAATCCAAGACTAGGTTCAATGTGGACTAATACTAGGCTAGTCGGATAGGCCTAGTCTCTAACAAAAATTTGGCAAACATTACAATATGATAAGGCAAAACAATAATTTTATGTCATTGGCATTTGTTTCAAACGAAAGAAAGAAAAACACAAACCACACATGATTTGTGTTTCATATGATAATAAAGTCATGTGAAACAAAATTTTTTTTTGAAAGTCAAGCTGGTGTTAGGTAGGGATGGCAAAATCTGACACGACCCGACAACCCGACCCGCCAACCCGCTTCTTAGCCGGGTTCGGGTTCGGCTTAAACGGGTTCGTGTCGTAAACGGGTCGACCCGCCTAACCCGTTTATTAAACGGGTCGGGTTCGTGTTAGGGGTATGCCAACTCGCCAACCCGACTGACCCGTTTAATAAACAGGTTAACCGTTTAAGTTTGTATCTTGAGGAGGCCCAGCAAGGCCGATGGCAATGACGATAGGGATTGGATCCTAGCTCCCCCTTCCATCCTCGGCGAATGTCGATTTCTGCTAAGAGTACTAGTGAAGCCAGGCCTCCCACCCCCTCCCCTTTTCGATTCAGAAATCAACCTCTGCAATAGGGGGGACAACGGCAGTGAAAACCGCGGGCGACGATGACGGGAAAGGCCACCGCTGACGAAAAACCGGTAGACCTCGTCAGCGATGGAGATCAACATCCTCCCTTGCTTCAACCGATTTCTACGAAGGGTACTAGTGAAGCCAGGCCTCCCACCCCCTCACCTTTTCGATTGAGAAATCAACCTCTGCAATAGGGGGGACAACGACAGTGAAAACCGCGGGCGACGATGACTGGAAAGGTCACCGCTGATGGAAAACTAGTAGACCTCGTCGGCGATGGTGATCGACATCCTCCCTTGCTTCAACCGATTTTTGCAAAGGGTACTAGTGAAGCCAGGCCTCCCACCCCCTCCCCTTTTCGATTCAGAAATCAACCTCTGCAATAGGGGGGATAACGACAGTGAAAACCGCAGGCGATGATGACTAGAAAGGTCACCGTTGACGAAAAACTAGTAGACCTCGTCGGTGATGGCGATCGGCATCCTCCCTTGCTTCAACCGATTTCTACGAAGGGTACTAGTAAAGCCAGGCCTCCCACCCCCTCCTCTTTTCGATTCAGAAATCAACCTCTGCAATAGGAGGGACAACGACAGTAAAAACCGCAGCCGACGATGACTGGAAAGGCAACCGCTGATGGAAAACCGGTAGACCTCATCGGCGATGGCGATCGACATCCTCCCTTGCTTCAACCAATTTCTGCGAAGGGTACTAGTGAAGCCAGGCCACCCACCCCCTCCCCTTTTAGATTCAAAAATCAACCTCTGCAATAGAGGGGACAACGATAGTGAAAACCGCGAGCGACGATGACTGGAAAGGTCACCGCTGATAGAAAACCGGTAGACCTCGTCGACAATGGCGATCGACATCCTCCCTTGCTTCAACCGATTTCTGCGAAGGGTACTAGTGAAGCCAGGCCTCCCACCCCCTCCCATTTTCGATTCAGAAATCAACCTCTGCAATAGGGGGGACAACGACAGTGAAAACTGCGGGCGACGATGACTGGAAAGGTCACCGCTGACAGAAAACCGGTAGACCTCGTCGACGATGGCGATCGACATCCTCCCTTGCTTCAACCGATTTCTGCGAAGGGTACTAGTGAAGCCAGGCCTCCCACCCCCTCCCCTTTTCGATTCAGAAATCAACCTCTGCAATAGGAGGGACAACGACAATGAAAACAACGGGCGACGATGACTGGAAAGGTCACCGCGGATGGAAAACCGGTAGACCTCATCGGCGATGGCGATCGACATCCTCCCTTGCTTCAACAGCCGGATGGCCGGTATACTGCTGTCAGGGCTACTGTCGTCACCGGTGGTCTGTCGTCGCCTGCCCTGCCAGTGAGGTTAGGCGATGACAATGCCATCATGGCACTGGCAAACCCACATGAAGTGCTGCAAAAAAGTTTGTATGCTTTTTAGGTTGCACTGCTAACCCGCCAACCCGTTTATTAAACGGGTTAGGTGGGTCGTGTCGGGTTACCCGTTTAATAAATGGGTCGGGTTTGTGTTTGCCATAGCCGACCCGTTTAATAAACAGGTTGGGTTCGTGTTGAGGTATGCTGACCCGCCAACCCGACCCGATTGTCACCCCAAGTGTTAGGCAGACCCCTACCAGTTACACAACATACCATTGGGTTTTGAACTTGCAAACAGCTCCTACCAAACAAGCGGAGCCCCCACTTGGCAAAGTCAGGTGAAACATGTTAAATGAGAAAGTCTTAAGGCTGCTGGACTACACATACACAAAGTAACTGTTTTGCACCTATTAGAAGAACCGCTTGTGGGAAAAGATGGTGAGAAAGACCTCTTACAATGAAGGAGGTGAGACCCCTTTCTTAGGAAACAACTACTCAAAGAGAAACTTGTTTTTCTTTGACCATTTGTCACCAAAATGGAAGTGTTTGTTTCCCATGAAAAAAGGTCATGGGAAAATAAGTAGTTTTCTCACCAAAAATTAGGTAAAACAAACGCCCCCTCTGGGTCTTGCAAACACCACCTAACATTCCACAACCCAAGCCAGCGAACCTAGGTCTTGCAAACATCATCTACCATTCAACCAAAAAAAAGTGAAAAGAAAAGAGGAGGAAACACGGGTCACCAACGAAGCGTCTAACCCACGTGAACATCGCATCAGAATCTAGCCTGGTAAAGCTCTAAGTATCATTTTACTTGGGCCGGCCACTAGAGCATGAGCGTTTTCTTTTCTTCTTTTTTGGAAAAATGTGAAAAAAGTGATATTGTGCCAGCAATTTAAAACAGTAAATATCGGTATAAATTAAAATTTTATTTTATTTTTTGTTAAATATATGTTTTGTTTTTAAATTAATCTTTGACCCATAAAAACATGATAAAATTAGAAATTATAATTCCTCACGCTAAAATGGCCACCATTATTTTATCATTTTGAGCTTTTGTCACTGCGATTGTAAGTTAAGCTCCCTACCTTAATGGAAAAAGAAGAAGAAGAAGAAGTTAGGTTTCCCACCAAGAATTCAAGATCACCAAAGTGTAATTGAAGACTTATGTCACATGACCCCGTATAAAGTATATCTGTTTACACACACAACTACCATTCCTTCTTTTGGGCTTCTCTTCCTTACCATCCGTTCCCGGAAAAAAACTTAAAAAGGGGTCAGAGAGAGAGAGAGAGAGAGAGAGAGAGAGAGAGAGAGAGATTCTTTCAGTGTTTTCTCCACTTCTTCTTCTTCTTGATTCGTGGCTTTGCGTTGGAGATTTGAAGGAAGGAAATGGAAATGAGTGGGAGAAGGGGAAGGGCGGTGGGTGTGGTGATGATGATGGTGGTGTTGCTGTGGGTTGGAGGGTGCGAGGGAGAGGTGCATCACGTGGTTGGTGACGACCGTGGGTGGCATCCTTCTTCCCATATCGGAGCTTGGGCCTCCAGCAGGATCTTCAGAGTCGGAGACAACATCTGTAAGTGTCATCCTCCTCCTTCCTTCTGTCTCTCCATTGCCCGTTCCCAATGCATCCGCTTCCCTAGAAAACTGGTATAACATAGAAGCATTACGGGGCACTATTAAAAGATCCCTACTTAACCCTGTTTGGATGCATCCAAAGAGCGCCTGAACTCTGTCCCTTGCTTCCCCGGAAATCTCTCTTCTCAGATCCCTGGTCATTAGAGTCCTCTCACTCGAATCGGACCCAGTCTTTCGACCCAAGAATCGGAACTGGGGTGAGTCGGACTTCCATGCCTATGTTGGTTGTCGAGCCACATATAGAAAAGGTGACTACTAAATCATATTATCAATATACTTTTATATATTATAAAATATTTATATATGTAAATGTATTCGTGACCTTGAACACTTTTTCTTTTTAACTTTTTTTAAAAATAAGAATAAAGTAATTTTGAGACGAGAATTTTGATACGGGGCAGAGGTGGAGACCTTTGTCCCCGCACCTGCCCCGGTCTTTCGAGGGAGCCGGGTTGTTGAAACTCTCTCTCTCTCTCTCTCTCTCTCTCTCTCTCTCTCTCTCTCTCTCTCTATATATATATATATATATATATATATATATATATATATATGATGTTGTTTACATGGTTGATTTTACGGGAACCAACAGTTAAATCATATGATTCCAACATGTAGATGGTTTCTATAAGGTTTGAAAATCAACGCTTAAATTTTTCATGAATATTCAAAGTTCAAAAAATCATATATTTTTGACAAGAAAACATGATCAAGCTATGCCAAGCACATCTGTGAAGTCAGATTAAAATCTCCCATTCATTCACTGCCTGCACCTAATTTTTGTTAGCATCTACTCCCAATCCTTTAAAAAAAATATATTTGCTCTCAAGAAAAATCCTTAAATACATATCATTGTGCTTTGCAAGCAGATTTTTTAGAGTTTGACAATCACGGTCTATACAATTTTAAATGTTGAACATTAAAAAATCATGGTTTTTCATCAAAAAAATACAAACCAATACCATGCCAGCTACATCCTTATGGTCGAATCATTCTAAAACATCTTTCATCTTCATGTTAACAATGCACTCAAGAGAGATTATATATATATATATATATATATATATATATATATATATATATATATATATATATATATAGTGGGAAGCTACCGGACAGCATCCCTACCAAATAGTACCCGATTGCTTGAGACCATCATTTTTTGATATTTTTTAGAAATTCTGACCTTACAGATGTGTTTAGCATGATTGATTTACTCAAATAGACAATTGGATCATTTGATTCCGATGCATGGATAGGTTTTTATAAGGTTAAAAAATCAACAATTTTCATAAAATTTTGAGTCTTCAAGTACTGTTTTTTATCTAAAATGCATGATCAAAGTGTTAATTTCTAGTAAATCAATCATGGTCAGAATTTTGAAAAAACACCAAAAAATTCTTAGTGGTCTGGGTTTGGTATATTTTCTACTTGGTGGTTTGTTTGGATGACACACAATGATGCTACTTTCTGTCAAATTCCGGTCATCCTTAATAATCTTGTCCATAAAATCCTGGTTGATGTATATGCGATTTTACGTATGCATCTTAGAGACCTCTCCTTCCGTCTGAACAACGTTAACTCATCGGTGGTTTCTTCTAATCGAGCGGATCCTGGTTGAGCTTGACTTTGTTGTTTGTTGCTAGCTGGCTGTAGTTGTTTTTTCTTTAGCTTTTGTTTTTCTATATTTTAGTTTTTGTTTTCTATTTTGTTCGGTTCATGGGTTCGACATTTTGTTGATCTTCATGAGTGATAATGTTGATCCTCTCTCTCTCTCTCTCTCTCTCTCTCTCTATATATATATATATATATATATATATAGAGAGAGAGAGAGAGAGAGAGAGAGAGAGTGAGAGAGAGAGAGAGAGAGAGAGAGAGAGAGAGAGAGAGAGAGAGAGCTACCCAATTACATCTCTTCCAGATTGCTTGGGATTATCAATTTTTGGTGTTTTTTCAAAATTCTGACCTTATGGATGTGTTCAACTTGGATTATGTGAATCCGATGCATGGATATGTTTTTATAAGGTTTAAAAATCAACTGTCTACAAATTTCTTTAATTTTTGAGGCTTCAATTACCATTTTTCCTATCCAACATGCATAATCCAAGTGTCAATTTCTAGTAAATCAATCACGCGGAACACATATGTAAGGTCAAATTTCGAAAAAACACCTAAAAATTCTTAATGGGTAAGGTTGGTATGTTTTATATTTGGTAGGCTTTCATTTCTCTCTCTCTCTCTATATATATATATATATATTACACTAGAATATGAGAACTGAAAATACGAGAACGGTGATTTTCATGGATTTTTTGCTCTTTTCTCTTGAATCTAACCATACAGATCATGCTTGGTTTTATAAGAACCAGCTCTTGAATCATCTGATTTTGAATTATAGAGTGAAAAAATATGAGACAAATGAGGGTTAGAGCTGAAAATGGTGGTGGGTGAGAGGCAGATGAAGGTGAAGAAACCTCTTCCTATGACGGGTCATGGAATGATATGTGTCATGGGTAAATGGTTACCCTAACACAAACATAATTTTTGATAAAGAAAAATTCTTTCACCACAACCCCAGGTGAAGAAAATTTTCATACCAAAAAATAGATTTTTGGGCACATTTGGAAGTGAGAAAATAGTAGGAAAAGTAAAAGTAGGAAAAAAACAACTTTTCCAACCGTTCCAAATGACAATTTTTTAAAGAAAGTTTTTTTGTAAAAAAATTGATTTTTGTATAGAAAAATTCCTCTATTTGGGTGGGTGGAAGAATTTTTTCTATCAAAATTTTTGCTTCAAAAATTCAATTTCTCATATTTTTTCACTCTATGTTTCTCATGCTACATAAACAAACAAAAAATTTTCATCTAGAAAAGTTATATCAAAACTTCTCCAACCAGACTTTTTCTTACTTCCAAATATGCGGTGATGATAATGATTTGCATACATAGAAGAGTGGAGATAACGTATAATGATGATAAGATAATGATGTTGATCGAGTTAGAATTGGTCATTATCCTGCTCAAACTTCTATCCTCTGTGTCTGCCTTCCATTGTGGAAGCTAACGCCAGGTCCGGCCTTGCTTGGTCCAGGTTAGATCCACTTCATTGTTGGCCCAGTACATTGTCGCTTGGCCGGAATCCGCCCGTTCTTGAGGTTCGGTCCGTTAGTCCAGGCCAGCATGTTTTGCGCTGATGTTTGAGGGCCGAGTCTCCCTAGCTTAGGCTTACTCTGATCAGATACATATTTTGGTCTCATCAGAATCCTAACCGAGCTTCAGCGTGGCTCGACCTTAGTTGATTACGTTTTAACACACAAGATGAAACAATGGCACTGTCGCCGTTTTGATTAGCTTGTGTTTGGTGTTCATCAGGGTTCACTTACTCAGCACCTGTAGAAAGTGTTTTAGAGTTGGGCAGCAAGGAGGAATTCGAGTCATGTGACTTGAGCAATCCGTTGCGGATGTACACAGATGGACTGGACAAGGTGAGCCTCGACGGTGAAGGCAGCCGCTTCTTCGCCAGTGGCAAGCCAGCTAATTGCAAAAATGGCCTGAAGTTGCATGTCAATGTGCTGCCATATGAGCAAGTGAAGGCTGATGTTGTGGCCGTGGCCGAGGGCGTAGCGGCAGGGCCCTCTTCTTCCACAGCGGTCAGCCTCAGCGCTGTGTCTGCTCTGCTGTGGCTTCTCCTGGCATCGGTCTGTCTCCTTGGCTAGGCTGAACGAATTTTGTGTGCCCCCCCCCCCCCCCCCCCTCCCACCCCTCATTTGATGCACAGTTTCAGTTTCTGTTTGTGTTTCTGTTTGTAGTTTCTGTTTGTGTTTCTGTGGGTGTGTACCTTTTAGTTTGCCTGGACGATTCTTTTCTCTCTTAACTTGTTAATTTAACCCAAGAGGGTGCTGCTTTGGGCTTTCAATGTCTCCTACTGTTTAATTATATTACGTCAGACACCAACTAATTGGAGGCCACTCAACACAGCCACCACCTGAGCCATGATGAGGCAAGATGAAGCTCAAACTAGCTAGGTTTTAGCTTCGGCTAGCCTAAAATTTTCTCAACTTTTGATGCCAATCTCCAAATGTCTTTTATTGCACCAGGACCAGGCGATCATGTCCGAACCAAAAGCGATGATACTGCAATGTGTGTGTAAAGTTTGATTTACACATTTATTAAGAATTGTTTTGGGATGAAGGCGTAGTTGTTGTTGTATTAAGAATTGATCGGCGGTGGCAAAATAATAGGATACGTGTGTTACCAGTGGCTCAGTCGGCTGAGCAGAGGCTGGAATCATCAAAGACGGTAGATACTCTAACCGTGGGTTTGCTATGATAACTTCAAGTGGTCCGTGCAAATATGTTGTAAATTTCTTTGGTGATTTTAATTATATTGGGAGGTTTGCAACATATTTATGAGAACATAAGACACAAATATATTTGAAGGTTCACAACTATTAACAAAAATCTTGTGGGTAAAATAAAATAGACCCACCTAGATTTACAAAAACCTTTTACAAATACGTTTAAAAAGACGTGGGATGCTTGTTTCAAGCCTCAACCGTTCTCCACGAGAAGGCAAAGTAAGGACAGGTTTTCAACCTTCGAAGCATGAAGCTTATTGTCGAAAAGGTCAGGATTCTGACTTAGTGAAACAAGATATGCAATAAGAATCAAATGCGTATGAGTAGTTGCGAAATGAATCGAATATAGAAACTAAATAAATGAATAAACAAAAAGATTGATATGAAAATCACCTTTTTGGACTTTTGAAATTTATTTGTACTTTACACTCCAACTAACTTTTCTTCATCAACAAGCACCTTTGTGTACGGTATGGTAGTTTCAGAATAAAAAAGAGGACAAAGTGATGGCAAGGCTAGGGCTCGTTCTCTTTAGACCTAGCACTTAGACATAGGATTTTCAGATGTTTTAGGATCTAGGCGTCAACCCCTATTTATAACAATCAAGAATGCAATAAGGATTGAGGTTTTTAGGATTCTGTTCCAACCCAAATAGATTTGTGCCTATCTCAATGGGAGATAAGGCTCATCCATGAGGAGTCCCACATAAAACACACAAGAAAGTTCGAGTTTGATTGAGATGCACATCTTTTGAGGCTTATCATCATGCTCAATGGGGCAGATGACACAGGGAAGTGCCATCTCATAGCAGGACGACAGATAGTGTGCCGTCACAAGGGAGTACGATAGACCGAATGTCTTCATGTGGTAGGACAATAGACTGTTATGCCATCCCAATGCAAGACAACAGACTAGTATGCCATCCCAAGGCAACCCTTTGACATTCTGGTATGTCGTCCTCCCATGAGATGGCACCCTGTCTTCCATCTTGTTATGAGACAACACTTCCATGTGCCATTTGCCCCATTGAGCATGCGAAAAAGCTTCAAAAGAGGTGCATCCTATTCAAACTTAAACTCTTCTTATGTATTTCATGTAGGATTCTTCATGGATGAGACTTATCCTCCATCAGGATAGACATAAATCCATTTGGGTTGGATTCAAATATTAAAAACCCTTGATCCATATTCCATCCTTGATTGTTATAAATACGGGTTGACCCCTAGAGCCTGGAACATTTGAAAATTCTTTGTTTAAGTGCTGGCCTTAGAGAGAATGCGCCCTAGTGTAACACCCCAAAATTTTAACTTGAAAAAATAAGATTTTTTTTTTTTATTTTTAAAAAATATACACTTTAATACGAGGTCTTATCATTGCTTTAACCAAAATAAGCTCTAAAGAGTCAGCCAACGTAAACACCAACATTTAATATCTTCTTAGAATCGAGTTCGTTAAAAAATATCCAATTGACAAAAACTCTTTATCAAATAATTTTGAAATCACAATGAAAATCATTAGTTTGAAATCCATTAACATTTTGGGCGAGTTACAGGTATTCATACACACGATCATCCATAAACTTAAAGCATCCATCAAATAAATAAAAGTTATTACAATCTAATCTTAAATTTAATGATCAATTATTTAAAAATAATGTTATCAAAATTCAAATTGATGGTTCACATAACACCGTCGCAGCATTCTGCAATCACTCAATCAATCTACTCGTTACCTGAACATTGGTAAAGTAAGGGGTCAGACTATAATGAGTCTTAGTAAGAAATACACAATAACTAAGCATGCAAATATGAAACTAAGTTTACATATAATCGAATATCATTTTGAACAATTATATAATATAAATAAATCATAGGGCATCCAACAAAACAAGCATAAACAACATTTTTATGCAACATTCCATAGAACAGTAATAATATCATGATTATGCATCTGAATTATTAGGGCATATTTTCACATAAAATTTTATGCATAAATGTGATCAAGTTTAAGGCTTTAAGTTTTACTTTATTATTCTCATGCAGATACATGCAGTACAATCGTAGTCTTAGAGGAGACCCCCTAAGTGTTCGTTATGTCATGCATTTTAATTTTGTAAGTGACTTACTGAGATCGATCCATAAAGGGCGATTCGTGACCAAGAGAAAAACCACTAGTGGTTGAGATTCTGAGGATGCAACCTGATTCTTCTACAGAAGATATAGATCTACCACCTATGACACATTGGTAGTCTTAGCTCCCTAACTCTGAGGATCGGGGACCAAGCGAGACATCGTTGCTCTAAAAAAAATATGACGGTCTAACGAAGTTTGTTCCATCTACCCTCTAAAAGGTAAACTCATGTTTAAATGAGTTATTAGATATTATTAAAATAGGGGTTTATATGTTTTCATCACAAGTGCCTACATAGAACCATAAAGGCTCAACAACCCAAGTGCCTCTCCAAGGTAACTTGCCAAATTGCCCTTCAGACATGAGCATCATACTATCCATCTTGGTAGTTACATAGTTTTATTTGTTCAGTCAAGTTTATAACCCATTTAGTATGCTTCAGTGCATTTAAACTAGCCGAGCATTTTGCCCATGAAGGCGTATCTTCAAATTATTATGAGGGCATGTGTGTATTTATTAAGACAACTCAGTGCACTCACAACACCCACATTGGGTTCTCAACCACTCCTTGCTCACTCAATAACAAAATCCATGTGCATACATTTTTCATGCTTTACAGTATAATGCTATCACATGCCCACACATATATCCATTCGTGCACCCACAGAACTGTAATAGTTCCTTGAACCACAATTTCATGTGCATGTATGTCTCTCCATATCTTACAACACATCATACATAGAAAAATTGTGCATGTTATGTTCATGCTCTCAAGCACTAATTTGGTTCTTCAAACCGAGAAGCTCATTCAGGAGTATTCACATTTGCAACATGCAACTCATGTATTATAGCACATAACAATAGTAATAAACATAATAATGCATACCCTAACATCATATCATAAACATATATAGCATATATATGATTCTCATTCAAGCATATAAATATCACATGCATTCAATTAACCTTGTAATTGAAAATTTCAGCATATACATAATCACATGTTCGTATTCAACTATTAGCATAATTACCATCATTAATACCACATTTTTTACTTAAACAAGTTATGTGTCCAATTGGTTCAGTTTTGGACATCATTCATGTCTAGCTGGTTCACTTTCTGAACCATGCCATATATTCAAACATGAGTTCCAACTCGTAACAACATAAACAATATTTATCAGTCGGTGTAAATTCTATCACGACTATAATATTGTGAAATAAAATCTAAAATTTTTACAGTAAATGCTCAGATGTGTTAGCTAACTACAATCACAAACTTGCCTCAAACTAATCCGAAACAAGGAGAAATAAATGTTGTACTGAAACTGATTTTCTATTCACTGAACATATCTGTTTGGTTCGGTCTTACCGAAGAAGCATCAACAAAAAAAGTTATATAATGAGAAAAATTCTATAAATTTTAATGCAGTTAGATTGACATATTTGACAAAATCTTCTATAGAAATCAGGTCTAAACACCATGCCATCAACGAATTAAATTTTATGGCCTACAGTCTATTCTTGTTCTTGGACAGATTGCAGTTTAAAATTTTTAGGTTTTTGGAATAAACTTTCATGATTTTTAATTCACAAACAAAAATAAATTTATGCCTAAAATTTTTACAGTTTTTTCATCAATATATAAACTAATATTGTTAAAAAAATTAGCCATAAATATGGAGTAAATTGGGAGAAATAAAATCAACAAGACCACACAGTCATTAAAAATATTTTGTCAAGATAAAACTCTACTATGACTTACAGAGGTTGTATTTCCCAATCTGCACCTTAAACAAAGCCAATTTTTTTTGAGACTTTCTATATGTGTTTGGAACATCTCTCTAAATTTTGAAAAATTTTTAATACACCGTTTTGAATATCCAATCAATTCTTTTAGACTGGTTGAAATGAAAATTACAGAACATGCATTCAAATCACAACATACCATTTATTTCATGCTTTTTATAAAATAAACAATATAAACATGTCTTTTCAATGATTTGATTTAACATAACTCATCATTAACATGCATATACATGATAAAATATTTTGTAAAGACAAAAATCATAATCACAGTATGAATCATATCACGAATCCATTGTTTCTACACTAAAAACTGGGTTTTTAGTAAAACCCTATTTTCCAAAGATGATTTCGGGTTTAAAAAAACTCAAAAAAGGTTTTTAAACCATCAAATCATATTTCAATAATACATAATCACATTCAACATGCACAAATACAAAAATATAACATTAAACATGGATTTACATCTGAAAATACATATCAAACCATTTTTCCAATATGTATTTTCCCAAAAGTGCTTTTCTTAAAAAAGATTTCAGTAAATCGAAGATCCTGACCATAAAAATGTTACAAATCCAAGATGGATCTAAGTAAACACACCCTTATACATTTGGAAATCGAATCCCAGTATGATCATGCTCTTTGGCATCATATACACACTCTTAGTTAGAGTGCATCTACCTCAAAAGTTGAAATACATATACAAAACAAAAATCAGGACCGTAGGCATGATCCTCCTCCTTTTCTAGGTAGCACCACCTTCTTCTCAACAATGAAGCACCTTCAACACCAACTCCAAACCTTCCAAGAACCTCTAAGAGGCATGAAAATAGGGAGAGAGAAAGAACTTGAGATAGATAGATAGAAAGGGCATGGGGAGATTTTGCCTCTTTTTATAGTCTTTCCACATGGGTTTCCCAATCCCATGTGGATTCCAACTCCTCGAAATCATGTGGGAGGTTGGAGTTTGCCAATTGAGACTCCTTCTCTAAGGAAACTCAATCATAGTGGTTTCTTATTTTAATTTATTTATGTAACTTTTTTTTCATTAGTTCTATTAAGATAAGGAAGGTGGGGACTTCCCACCCCATGAGAAACTTCTCTCATTACAGAGTCCATTCCATATGGACTCCCATTAGCCTAGGTGGGACCGACCTAGGGGGTGTCCCACCATAGAGTCCAATTTATTCTAAAACTCCTAATTAACTAAGCCTACTACTTAATTAGGAAACTATGGACTTTTAAACCAATATAAACTCCTAACTAATTTAGAACTTTAGAAGGTATAATTCCAGCCAAGTATGATGGGCCCACCTAGGGAGGGGTGTCCCACCTTCTTGGGTTTAATATTTGATTAATTATACTAAATAATTAAATTACCAAATTAAATTCATCTTAATTTCTATTTTAGATTTTAAATCAAATTCTAAATCTAATTAAGTTTATATCCAATATCCAATCCAAATCCAAATTATTTTTGAATTAGATTTAGATCCAAATTTAAATGTCAAATCCAAATCCACACTTGAATAGATCCAAAATCAAATTCAGGTTTAATTAAATCCAAATTCCAATTTTCATGAAACTAAATCTAATTTAAATTCAAACTTTAAATTAAATTTAATTAAATTTCAAATTCACCTGAGATTTATATTCAAATTAACGTACACATTAAATGCAAATTCACATATAATTAAAATAATAATTTAGACATAAATTCATCTTTATTAATTTTAATAAATACTAAGAAATTTGCGAGTATTACATCCTTCCCCTTTAAAAAGAATTTTGTTATCGAAATTTGATACAAACACTATTTAAACAAATAGAGGCATCTTTCCTCCATACCCAACCTTAAGTTCCCAAGTACATTCCTCTATACCATGATATTGCCAACACACTTTTACTAGAAGAATGTCTTTGTCCTCAACACATGTTTCTTTAAATCCAAAATCTCTAGCCTCTCATCTACTGTGAAGTCTTCTTAAATATCTACATCCTTACACTGGCTAACATGTGATGGATCATAAATGTATTTTCTCAACATAGACACATGAAAGACATTATGGATTTGTGAGTATTGATGAGGTAGTGCCACACGATATGCGGCTTTGCCAACCCGCTCAAGGATCCCGAAAGGAACAATGTATCTGAGACTCAATTTTCCTTTCTTCTTAAATTGGAACACATGCTTGGTAGGAGATACCCTTATAAAGAAGATCTCCCATGGAAAAAGCGAGTTCTCCATGTCACTGGTTCTTATAGCTCTTCTAATGAATCTAATCTATACGTAGACTATCTGAAATCATTTGCACATGCTATATGTAATGCTACAGTACGATCAACGAATCTACAGCCTACTCACCAACCTCGTCCCAATATACAAGTGATCAATAGAATCTTTTATAAAGAGCCTCAAAATGTGTCATCCCGATGCTAGCATAATAGAAATTGTTGTATGCAAACTCGACAAGTACTACATGTAT
This sequence comes from Nuphar pumila, assembly GCF_984573655.1. Taxonomy (NCBI): domain Eukaryota; kingdom Viridiplantae; phylum Streptophyta; class Magnoliopsida; order Nymphaeales; family Nymphaeaceae; genus Nuphar; species Nuphar pumila. The sequence goes on from NC_143261.1 coordinate 72,811,638, forward strand.
ATCCCAATCACCTTTTTAGTCCAGAACACAGTCTTGCAACATGTCCTCAAGAGTCTGGATCGTCCTCTCTGATTGTCCATTGGTCTGGGGGATGAAAGGCTGTAATAAACTTAAGCTTTGTACCTAAAGCCTTCTTTAACTATCCCCATAACCTAAAAGTAAAATGAGAATCTCAGTCAGAGATGATCGAGACTAGTACTCCATGTAGCTGTATGATCTCCCTAATATACAAATTTGCTAGGCTCTTGAGTGAGTGCTGATTCGAATGAGCAGAAAATTGGCAATTTGGTAAGTCTGCCAACAATCACCCAAATCGTATTGTGCTGGCATCGAATCATGGGTAAACCTACCATGAAATCTATCGTAATGTCCTTTCATTTTCACTACAAGATCTCAATCTGTTACATCAACCTGCCAGGACTCTAATATTTCACCACAACAAAGCAGTGGATTAGCAACGTCATATGTCTGTCGCTAATCCGTCGGTAACCGGCTTAGCGACGAAACGACGACGAATAGATGACGTCACGAATTTTTCGACGCTAACTGGCGATGGAAAATTTATGTCGCCAGTTCTGTCGCTAATTGCGATGGAATAACGAACGACGGATTCTGTCGCAAAGTCGCCGGTACTAAACGACGACCTCGGCTTAGCGACGAATGTAAATCCATCGCTAAGCCATCGCTATATTATATGTATAATGATGGATATATCTGCCGCTAATTCGTCGCAAACTTGAAAAAAAAATTAAAAAAATATTTGAAAATTAAATATCGAGAACGCTACAATTTATATTTCCTGTACAATTTATATTTCATGTAAATAAAAAACAAAGTAATCGTTCCACTTTAAAATTAACAAGTTTAATTATTTACAATTCAACAATTACAATTTTGAAACAAAAAAAATAGAACTTCTTCAACACAATAATCTAATCATCGCCAAGATTTTGTGCGTCTTCTTGTTCATTGCCTTGATCTGTCCCTTCAGCTCCGCTACGCTGATTATCGGTAGCAGCCTATACAAGAAAAGAACAGTCAATATTGATAAACAAAATATATTGAAATAAATTATACACTATATGTGATTCTATCATGTGCTCATATGTGTTTTAAGGCAGGCAAAAAAATGTATATGTGATTCTATCATGCTCATATGTGCTCTAAGGCAGACAAAAAACTTTATATGTGATTATATCATGCTCATATGTGTTCTAAGGCAGCTAGAAAAACTCTATATGTGATTCTACCATGCTCATATGTGCTCTAAGGCAGACAAAAAACTATATATATGTGATTCAATCATGCTCATATGTGTTTGTCATCGTCGCAAATTTTTTTTGTCTTTCCTTCCTTGCGGGAGAGAGAGGAAAATGCTTTCGCGAGTCAAACTTGATCGGATTTTAGAAAAATTGTTTTGAAATACTCGCATCCATTTTGAAAATAGCAGAAAAATCCATGGGATGGGGCTCGACCTGTCGGTACGAGGTTCGACCGTTCCTGCTGCCTTTAACAGGGGTAATCGAACCAAGGACCAAAAATATGCTTGACTTAGCTAAATTATCAAAATCGTGTTCTATCCTAAATGCACAGAGAATTCAGGCATGTGCTATGAAATTTTGTAAAATGTAAGTTGGAAAGACATGATGTATGCCTAGAAAACATTTGAAGTTGGAAAGCATTTCAGGAAAAAGATGGAAATCAATCTCTCAGGAAATTTTGATGAAAAGGATTTGAAATCTCATGAAAATTTATGAAGTTTTGGGAAAATCATGAATGGTTGAAAATCCTGGGAAAGTAGAAGTAATTCTCGAGAAAAGGCAAATACTTGAAGAGAATATGCTTATCAGGAAAACTCTAACTTTGAGAATTTTCTTTTGAAAAATGATTGAAATTCATTGAAAAACTCTTTGGAGAAGGAAAATCCAAACTTAGGAAATTGAAATCTCGAGAATATTGTCCTTGAAATATCTGAAAATCAATTTGGATTCTTGAGAAAGATGAGAAACTCCTTTTGAAAATGAATCTTAGGAAAATAACATTTTCAGGGAAAATCATGGGAAACTTGATTTGAAAATTCCAACTTTGAAAAATTTTCTGAATTTTTTGAGAAATTGATTTCCATGGAATGAAATTTTCTTGAGAAAATCATGAGAAAAGCAGATGATGCCATGATGCAGATGATTTGAATGAATGCCTTTTGAGAAAACATCTTTTCAGGAAAATATGCAATTTTAGGATTAAGCTAAGTAGAATTATCACATATTCTGACTATAGCCGTAAATATGTTTATAATTTACTTGGTTAATTCTAAAATATTTTGTAAAATTGAAGACATGCAGTGAAATTTTAGAAGATAGCCTAAGAGTGTAGGCTCAGTGTGACTAGTAGAAAGATGCTGAATCTGGGTCTTGTCCATATTCTGACTGGGGCCGTAAATATGAACTCCATCGAGTTCATCAACTCCCTAAAAGTTGGTGCACGTGCTATTCGTGTACATCCATAGTGATTTTGAAATATAATGCATGAAACACATAATCATGATATTGTCGAAATTTAAACTATATGATATGCATCCTAGTCTAAGCAGGAAATTAAATCTCTTATTCCAAAATTTGCATTATTACATCACTAATTAAATGAAATAAAAGGAAATTGCAGACTTCAGCTCCTTCTTTTGAATGTCTTTGCCAAACTTGAAATGGGGTTAGCTCAAATATGTGGGTTTTTCCAAGATTTTCCAATAATATCCTGAGATTATTGGACTTAGTTGGATATAAACCATATTTTACACTTCCTTGATGTTTGAAATGATGTAAATGCAAGAAAATCTAGTAATAAATAGTTTGAAATTCGAAATTGTGGTCAAAATGACCAAAATACCCCTAATATTGAAGTTATGCCTTTAAAATCAGGGTTTTAGAAGGAATTTTGGTAAAATTTGAGATTTTGAAACTTGAATTGAACCAAATGATGATGGAATGCATGATGAGACATGATGACATGCTGCTAAACACCTTAGGGCTGTAAAACTCAGAATTTGACATTTTACAACTCATCCAAAATAACGAATTTTGCTTGTTTTTCGCTTGGGTCGGGGTCCCGCGGGGCCCTGTTTTGATGATACGGCTAAATCGAGCATCAAACGATCTTCAAATAATGTCAAATTCAGTATGAGACATCCCTTAACCCTTATAAACAACCTAGAATGCTAAAATTCATGAAATGATATGGTTTAGATACAGAAATTAAAAGAGAATCCTAAAATGGGCGAATTTCGCCTACATGCCCGAACCAAATATAACATTTAATCCGCTAATGCAAAAATTCCATCATAGAAATGTCTGATATTTTGCAGACTGCTAAATGATATGAAAATGAACAATTTTGGCTTTTACAGTCCCGGGATTTGAACTACGGTGAGTTCGGTGACGGAAATTTGGTTCTGACGGAGGTAAAATTAACCTATTCTGATGTAAAATTGAATGAAAAATATCAGCCGACTATAGAAACTCTTGAAATTTAAATGGAGAACTAATGCCACATGCAGGAAGAACTTTACTTTTTATGGTTTTGGCATTTGGTCAACAGGAAATGGGATAAAAATACGATATTGTGTGCATAAATCAGAAGGACAGATGAAAATGTAAAAATAGTTGCCTGAGATGAAAAATCCGAAACTGATATTAAGACTGTCCTAAAAATCACAAAATTTTAGAAGCAAACAGAGGACATCCAGAACACAAATTTCACCTTTTACAGATTTGGATTTGGAGACATATCCAAAGAGAACCAATCAACCCAAGATGATCCAAAGTCTCAGATACTCAAATCAAGCTCTAACACGTGTCCCAAACTCTCGGATTTTTGTTAGACAACAAAAAAAATCATAAAAATCTGAGAAAATCATGTTAAATACTAGATATCATCTCAAGTTCAGGACATTTTTATGATTGAAAATCGGATCTCATATGAGGGAGATCTCGATTTTATATGTCGTAAATAAATCTTCAGAACGTTTCCCGTGTCACAAAACCCGACTTAGCATTTTGAACTTTGAGCGCAGTAAACGAATTCAAATCACTCCGATTTTTTTGTAGATTGTTAAGAACATTTAAGGGCACGTACTGTGATTTTTTTAGAATTTGTAAAGGAAAATAAATACATGATGAAACCATGATAAAAAGTAATAAATTTCATAAAAATAATGAGATAAAAGGTGGAGATCTTACCTTAGGTGTTGCAGCAATGGGGGAAGCAGCTGGGAGGAGAGAGAGGCTCCAAGAAACTGCGAAGAAAAGAATAGGGGTTGATCTCCCCTCTAGCCTATTTAAATAGGCAAAATTAGGTTTGAAAAAAAAAGCTAATTAATTCCCACTTTGTCCCTTTTAAAAACCTATCCAAAGCTATTAGTGGGGGGCGATTTTTCTGAAACTTCCTAACCTACCTGGACTCTAGCTAACCTAATTAGACTCCTAACTAAACTAAAGGACTTCCAAATGTGGCGCCACCTAGTGTGGGTGTAAGACCCACAATTTTTCAGAAAATATCTGAATAAAATTCATGAGGCATTTACTGGTAAAAATAGCATTTCTTCTCAGAATGCAAAACGAATCAATTCCTGCGAGCCAGTTATACTTAGGATATTCGTCGAATCACGAATATATGCTCAAACACTCTGGAAGCCATAACTTCCTACCTGAATGAAATCAAAGGATTCCTGCGAGCCAACTTTCTTAGTTACGTCAATACGAAGGGAATGGCGTACTCAGAATTTTTCGGAAAAAAATCGCCGGAAACCCGAAATTCTTGCGGGACCCACGGAAATATTGGTGGGACCCACAGAAATATTCCTCAGAAAATATCTGGTGGGACCCACAAAATATCCCATGGAAATATCTAGGTGGGCCCCACACCAAGGAACCTCTTGGAATTAAAAAGAAGCCAAGGGGGTAGAAGGGGCATGAGAAAATCCAAGAGGAGGTGGGCTTGGGCTATAAATAGCCCTCCCCACTCTCTCTCTTCTCATAAAAATCGACCCCCCTCTCTCTCTTGCCTTCTCTCTCTCTCCTAAACCTCCCCTACCTAGCCTAGCCCACCTGAGCCCACCTGACCTGGTCTGAGCCTGCCTGACTTAGCCTGAGCCTGCCTGACCTGGTCCTAACCCACCTGACCTGGGTCTGAACCCACTTGACCTGGTCCAAACCCAGTTGACTTGACTTGAACCTAGTTGGGTTTAAAGTCAAAGTCAAAGTCCTTTTTGGTCCAGATTCCGGTTTGGGTTTCTGAACCCAGACTTAGCCTACTTGAGTTGAGTTCGAACCTGCTGAACCCAGTTGACTTGGATCGAACCCTGTTTGGTTCAAACCACTTAGGTTGAGTAGCTTGACCTGCTCTACCTCTTTCTCAACTAAGTCAGCTTCATCTGACTTAGTCTGACCTCTCGAAGGAAGGCTCGAAGCCAAAGAAGCAACCCGGAGCCGTTTCTTCCACGATTTGAAGTAAGTTCGCTTCGTTGATCCATCTCTCTCAAGTATTTGATTGTTTGTATATAGAATATACTTTCTGAAGTAGTATCTTGCTTTAGTTCTTGGTTGAGCCCTCTAGGACGCTTCGGTGTTCACGCGCTCGCCTCGTAACTATCGTCGGATATATATGTTCGAATGCGCAGTATATGCGTTCTTCAAAAATAGTATCTCACCCTAGTTCTTGGTTGAGCCCTCTAGGACACTTCGGTGTTCACTCGCTCGCCTCGTAACTATCGTTGGATACAGATCTAGGTGTATATCTGCTGATTCTGCCGACGCGTCTTATATCGCACAGGCTATGTAATTTACCTTTGCCGTCGCGTCGTATGATGCCAAGGCTCCCTGTTTTCTGTACTTCCGATTACTGCACTTCCGATTATGCATTTACTTACGCCGTCGCGTCGAACGATGCCAAGGCTCCTGCTTTCTGCAATGTATTTACTTACGCCGTCGCGTCGAACGATGCCAAGGCTTCTGCTTTGTTATATATATAGAATATTTCGTTCAGTTACACACCCTGAACAATAGTATATGCATTTCTTTACGCCGCCGCTGTATAAAGCACAGGCTTCTGCTTATACTACATATATAGCGCATAAATGAGCGTTCAAATGGAGATCAACTCCAAATCGCCCATGCGATTCCTTGACCGCTCCTCGTTCAAAACTCTGCTTGACGAATGAAGCCCCTATTGGAAAGGCTTCGCTTTTTGGCAAAATGCTCTTTACGTAATGACTAAGTTAATTACGTATGGCCTGGCTATGGCCAAGGGTTCCTGCAACCTTGATGGATGCAAAGTACGCACAACGGTGCGCATCCATTTCCCCGAATTAAGCGTGGCGATTTCCTACCAAAGAGGGGAGATGCCGCTGAAATGGATAAAAGAAACGCACGCTTTCTCCGTAAAAGAGAGGAAGTGCTGCTGAAATTTCTGAAGAAGCTAAGAATAGCTCAGAAAGAACGTAGCAGGATACTCTGACATATAGCAGAGTGCTACCCAGTTCATGGTTTGCCCTCTACAACATAGAAGGGTTCGTCGCACCACTGCCGGTAGAGCAGGGAAGGTGCTGACGAAATGGTCGGCAGAAGAGCTGCCGGAACCAATGGAACGACATAATGATGTCCGTTGATGGAACGATGCCAGATCGGCTCGTATCCTTGTGCCTGCAAGGGCACCTTGCTCGTAAGGGCCGCTGAGCCGGAGTAGAGGTTGCGTCTTGGCTAGGTTTGGACTCGTTGCGTAAAAATACGCCGAGTAGCCGATCTATTTAGATCGAGTCATATGCATGCTCATTGAGAACGGTTACACAACCAGACTCGTAAGGGCCGAAGAGCCAGAGTGTGTTGTTTCCACCCAAAGAGGTGTGATGCTCGTGGTGGCCGAAGTGCCAAAGAGCGGTGTTCTGCATGCATATGAATAAGACTTAAGGTCGCACATACCCCGCGGTTGAAGATCGTGTTAGGGGTACCCCCTCAGTAATGACTGTGTTGGGGAAGACTGAATGGGGTCGGGTACATACTCCCGTAGTGCTGAAAGCACGGGCTGCCTAAATGGCATGCAGATTCTGTCCAAGTAATTGTAAGACTGGCAGACCCCTTCAGGAATTATGCTCACTGTGGAATGACAATGATGGTACAACCTTGAGTGACATGTATTTTACTTTGGACCTGATAGAGTCTACGATGGCCTTAGTCACTCATGGGTTTTGGGGTCGTGGTTATCCTTAAGATCTAAGGATTGAACCCAACTACTGCAAGTAGAGGATGCATCCGAATATGGGCCTAGTAGGATTCTCCCAGTTGAAACACACTGCCCTACTATGGATAGGGTCAACAGGCCTCTGGGGTATCTAAAATACATAGAATAATCAACCCCCAGAACGTCGCGTTGATGCCCGGACAATAGCTCTACCTGCGTACCAAAGGCGGGAGCGGTTAATTATCAAACAATGCATTAGTTCTAGGTACAGCGATGCTTTGAATGTATGAGTGGATGACGTGTTGAGTCAGTCCTGCATAACCTTTGTGAAGGTGTCATGTTCGGTATACTACTGGACCGACTGGGCGAAGACCCATGTTGTATCCGCACGACTAAGCGAAACTCGAGGAGTTGTCCTTAGATGCGTGAGATACGGATGTACCAAATATGAAGACTTGAGCTAGACATCACTTTGAGACCCGAAAGAGGTCATGGCTAAGTCGTGGAGACTTATGCGGCTATTCAAATCACAGCCCTGAAAAGGCTTGCTCTAAGTCATGAAGACTCGAGCGGATGTTCAACTCATAGCCCTGAGGAGGCTCCTGCGATATACGCTAAGTCTTGGAGGCTTGAGCGTCGTTATTGCGCATTGCGACCCTGAGTGGTCATTATCGTACTTGAGTTGAATGGTTACATGATTGCATGCTTACCAGACCATCAGTGGTTCTGACCCCATTTTATGGGGATTTCAGGTGTTGGACCTGCGTGGCGATATGCGGAGCAAGGCGGCATCGAGTTCCAAGGTTTCTCTAGACAGAGTTGTACTGCTTCCTTTTTATTGAACCTACACTGCTTTCCTAAGCAGTAGTGTTGTAATAAACATATGTTTTCGATAAAATGGAACACTTTGGTGGTCAATGAGTTGCTTGGCCACATACCTGCAACGTGCTCGGAGTTTTCTAAAACTGACGACTCATTATCGTCTGATTCCGCTGCTAAAAGCTTTTCTAAGTTCCGCTGCAAAGAAAAAAAAAAAAAGAAATTCATGAAAATTTTAACTTAGCTTTGTTTTGGAAATTCGGGGCGTTACAGTGGGCCCACATTTGTTTTTTAAAGCTTCAATTTAAAACCTTTAAAAACTACTAGTTAAAAATCTAAAAAAAATGAATTTTCAAAATTGGTTTTAACTCCTCTAAACCTTTAAACTAAGTAGGACACTGACTAACCCTAGTCTAACCCTGACCTTATCAGATGTGGCGCCACCTAGAGTAGGCCTCACTTGAATTTTCAAAAAATGATTTTAAAACTTGCAAATGAGAGATTTTTCAAAAGATATTTAAAAGTAGATTTTGAGATTGAAAGTTTTGAAATGGTACAGAGTCCTGACTGGGTCAGAGCTCCTTTGGATATGGCACCAACTGAGTGGACCCCACATCAGGATTTTGAAAGTCTTGAAATAAAGACTGAAAATTACTTTGAAAAGGGGTTAAAATCAACAGGTGAAATTCAAAGGTTTTGAGAACAGAGTTCTAAGCGAACTAAAACTCTGGATCAGAGTTCTGAACCAATTAGAACTCTGAGATTTTAGAATTTTGAAAGTCAAATGATGAAAGTTTTGAAAGATTTTATCAGAACTGGTAAAATAAGTCAGAAAATACAGTCAGGGTTAAAGTCCTAACTCAACCGAAATTCTAAAATAGAGTCCTGAATTAACTGAACTATGCAAAATGACCTAATTTTTGAAAACAAATGGAAATGAATGAAAATGGAAGTGAAAACAAACTTCAGAATAGACTCCTAACTGGATTAGGACTTTGGGACAAAGTTCTGATTGGACTAAAACTCTAGATTTTTTTTGGCATTTTCTGAAAAACAGACAAAAGAACAGTGAAAACAATGAAAATAGCAATAGGTATTGAAATCAAAACAGAGTTCTGATCCCACTGGGACTTTGGAGACAGAGTCCTAATTGGACTAGGACTCTCAGAATTCTGAATTTTCTGAGAAAACAAATGAAAGAATTTTGAAAAATAGGTGAAAATAAGATAAAATTGAAGTCCGGTTCAGAGTCCTGATCTAACTACGACTCTAAGGAAGAGTCCTAATTCGACTAGAACTCCAAGAATTTTTGGTTTTCTAAAGAGAAAATGAAGAGATTTTAAAAGAAACTTTTTGAAAATCAGTGAAAATGAACTCAGGATAGAGTCCTGATTCGATCAGGACTCTGGGATAAAATCCCAGAATTTTGAAATTCTATGATAAAGGTGTAATAATTTTGAAATTTGAAAAGATAAATAAAGAGATTTTGGCAAGATTCTCTCAAAATTGAAATAAGGGTCAGAGTCCTGATCCAACTGGAACTCTTTGAATAGAGTCCTGATTTGACTAAAACTCTGAGTTTTTGACTCCTTTCGAAAGATTTTAAAAGATTTGATTGAAAATAGCTACGAAAGATAGAGTCCTAATCCGACTGAAACGCTGAAGAAGAGTCCTAATCCGACCGAGATTCTTGAAAAAGAGTCCTAATCCAACTAGGACTCTGGGATTTCAGTCAAAACAAAAGATTTTGATAGGTTTTCTCAAAAATAGGTAAAAAGGGTAGTAAAATGTAGAGTTTTGATCCGACTAGGACTCTAAAAAAAGAGTCCTGATCCAATTAGGACTCAAAAATTTTAACCAAAATGACAGAAATGTGCAAGGATATGACCACAACTGGTTTAAAACCAGAATAGAGTTTTGAAAAGATTTAAAAAGATAAAAAGACAGAGTCCTGATCCAACTAGGACTCTATGATTTTTGGGATTTTTGACGAATGAAAGAATCCAGAAGTGACGCCACCTAAATAGCCATCATATGAGAATTGAGATTAATTAAAATTGAGTTTCAAATGAATCCAGATTGTTTTCTGAGGAAAATATTTTCAAACATAAGATTCTGGGGGTTGGCAAATGGCAAAGATATCATTTTAAAACCCAGATTTTGAAATTGATTTCAAAAGAAAGGTTTTTAAAACTTGAATCTGGATTTAATATTTTGAAAATGGGAGTTTTGGATCTCGATAATGAGATGTAATGACATGCAATGCTATGCAATGCAATGAAATGATATGTTGAATGCATGCAATGATATGTAGTGACATATGAAATGTAAACACTGGATGAAGGTGAAAATTTGGGGTATTTACATAATGTTATTTTGAGCCCTAAAATACCTTAAACCACCAAAGAATCAATTCAACACCACTTACCTTGTGACCTCTCGCTTCATGTCATTTCACCAATACCTCCATTATAGATCTTTGAACATCTTTGTGCTTCCTAGGTGTATGGTGTACTTGGACTTATGAACCTCATTCAGAAGCTCCTCCCTCAATCTAGGGTCAACAGGTACCCACAATCACTCCTTTATCCAAATACTCTTATCCTCTTTAAGTAAAAAAGAGACATATTTTTGTTATGTGAGTGCCTTCAGCTTCTCGTATTGAGGCTCTTTCATTTATTCATCGATTGTCCTCGTAAGAATCTCTGGCTGAACTGTCAAGCTAGATAGTTGGAACACATCGTGGTTATCTGCAGAGGGCTTTCAATCCACAAAATCTTGTACTAACCTCCATCCTGCGCCCGGTAGACTGACCAAGGTACCACTAGCCTTGTAGCTAAGTATATCCACTATAATGTTCGCATTTTCTAGATGGTAGAAAATGGTGAACTCGTAGTCATTGATGAATTCCAACCATCGTCTGTGCCACATTTTGAGCTCCTTCTGAGAAAACATGTACTTCAAACTTTATGGTATGTGAATACCTCGAACTATTCTTTGTACAAGTAGTACCATAAAATCTTCAATGCAAAGACCACTATAGCCAACTCAAAGTAATGAGTCTTCAATTGTCTAAATGCATAGGCTATATCTTTCTTGTGCTACATCAAGACACATCTTAGACCTGTACCTTAGGCATTAATGTATACCACAAAACCGTCATGACCAGAAGGCAAAGTCAAAACCAGAGCCATCATAAGCTTCTCCTTCAACATCTGAAAGCTTTTTACGCACTTATTGTCCCACTAAAACTTGACTCCTTTCCTCAAAAGCTTAGTTATCGATAAAGAAATATGTGAGAAATCCTAAATAAACCACCAATAGTATCCTGCTAGTTTGAGAAAACTCCTGATATCACCAACATTCTTTGGTTGATCCATGTTAAGCACAACCTCCACCTATTAGATTATTCAATATTCACTTATTACAATCCAACAAGAATAAGAATTTCATAATTAATACTTAAAAAATTTATGAGGAAGAGTATCCACCTTAGCAGGGTTCACAAATACTCTATCTTTCAAAATCACATGACCCAAAAATATAACCTTCTTGAGCCAAAACTCATACTTAGAGAACTTAGAATAAAGCATATGTTATTTAAGAATACTCAAAACCATCCTCTGGTGATCCCGATGCTGCTTTGTGCTAGCATATCATTAATGAATACTATCATAAAAGAGTCTAAGTAAGGCTAAGTGATCGTTGTAAATTTTTTTTCTCTTTTACCTTTTCTTCCTTTTCCTCTTTTTGAGAGGAAAAAAAAGAAAGAAGAGAGGAGAATGAGAGAAATTCTTTTGCAAGGTCTCACTTGATCTATTTGAAAGAAATATAGATTCTGAAATAACTCGCCTCCATTTTGAAAATTTTGCGGGAAAATAGAGAGATAGGATTCGCTCATCGGTACAAGGTTCAACCATTCCTGATGCCTTTACTAGGGGTAATTAAACCAATGATCGAATCAATACCTTTTGCTTTGCCTAAATTTATCTAAGTAATTATTCTGAAATCCTAAATGCACATAGAATCATGCTTGTGCTGAAATGTATGCTTTTAAAAATATTTAAGAAATTGGATTTTCCAAGTGATTCTGAAATGTATTTGAAAACATCCTTTTAAGAAGTAGACTTTGAAGTTTAGAAATTGAGAAACAAACTTAGAAATCGATTTTGAGTTTTGAGATCAGAATTTTGAACTTGAAATTGAAGTTTGGATTTGAAATAGGAATTTGAATTTGAAAGTTAAAATTGAATTTGAATTTAAAGTTTGGATTTGAAATAGGAACTTGAATTTGAAAATTGAAATTGAATTTGAATTTGAAATTGAAGCTTGGATTTAAAATTTGATATTGAAATTGAGATTTGAACTTTGATTTCGAAATTTGAAATTTGAAATTTGAAATTTGGATTTAGATCTTTGAAATTGTAACTTTGAAATTTGGAAATGAATTTAAAGTTTGAAAACTTGGAATTTAAAAATAAACTTTGAAATTTGGATTTAGAAATTTAGAATTTAAAATTAAACTTGGAATTGGAAATCAGAATTGAATTCAAAAATTGAATGGAATCTTGAATTGTTTTTTAAATTTGATTTGGTATTTGAAATCAGAATTGAATTTGAGAATTGGATTAGAAATTCATAGTAAATCTCAAAATTTTGATTTGGAATTTCAAAGTAAATTTCAAAACTTTGACTTAGAATCAAATTGAAAATTTAAAACTCAAAAATTGAATTTATAATAGAATTTGAAAATTTAAAATGAAAATAAAGAATTTGAATAAAATTTGAAGTTGAAATGTGAAATCCAAGAATATAAAGTTCAGAATTTGAAATTTGGAATTGGAAATAAATTTTAAGACTGAATGAAATTGAAAATAAAACGATAATATGAATTTATAAATGAAAGTTGAAAATGGTTTTGAATTTAGAAATAAAAACTGTATTTTTGAAAGTTTATTCCAAAAATCACTTGGAATTTTAAAAAATATTTGAGATAATGGCAAATGATGATGTAAAATGATGAATGTATTGAAAGAATTTGTTTTAAAATTAGAATTTTAAAAGCAAATTCCATTCTTTAATAAAATTGAAATGAGATTAAATTTGAATATACTCATGACTATGGTCACAAATATATTTTGATTTAATCTTCATTTAAATTCTAAGAAAGAATAAAATTAATTTTTTTGCTTTTATAGAATTTAAAGAAAGATTAAATTTTAATATATCCATGACTATGGCCACAAATATATCTTAATTTAATCTTTACTCTGAAATCTGATAAAAGAAGAAAAAATATTTTTGAAAAACATGATGATTTTTAGAAAAGACCTAAAGTGTAGGTCAAATTTTATTCCATAAAAGATAAAAATCCTAAGTATTGTTCACATTTTGACTATGGCCATAAATGTGAATCATTTACTTAGGATTAATTACCTTTTATTAGAATGGTGCACGTGTCATTCGTGTTATCCCACAATGCTTTTTTGAAAAATAAAGGAAAATGAAATGATACAAACAATTATGAGAATTTAAAATTGCAACTATATGCTCATACATTCTATTCTAAACAGAAAAATAGAAAGTCTCATTAATACAAAGTTATTACAATTGAAATTGAATATTGAAAATCCTAATCTAGGAAAAGAAAATCTAAGTCGTCTATGCTTTTCCTGCAAAAATGAGTTAGCACAAGGTAAAAATGCAAAGTATAGAAAAATATGGAAAATGCCATGTTAAAACTAATCATGCATATGATTATGCCTATTCTAATGAAGAAATAAATATGTTAAGTGCTATACTTATGCTAATGTAGAAGTATATATGATATGATGAAAGAGGATAGAGAATGCTTATGATGTATATAAAGTGAAAATACCTATGATATACTAACTGGATTTGCTATGAAAATGCAATGAGAACACTAACATACAAGTGATTAAACTAAGTACTAATGTGCAAATGCTAATGAAGGGATAGATAAAATGAAGCTTATAGCAGATGCTTTGAGCACATATGATGCTACAACGGTTTGTAAGAGTGCGATGGTATACTAGTGAAGCTACAACGGTTTGTAAGAGTGCGATGGTATACTAGTGAAGCTACAACAGTTTGATAGAGTGCAATGAAGTGCTAATGAAGGTGCAGTGAACATGCAGGTGCAGTGTGCAAGTGCAGAAGTGCAAGTGCAGTGAACATGTAGGTGATGTATGCAGAAGTGTAACTGATACTGCTGACATGCCGATGTAAAGTACACAAATGTTGTGCCTATGTGTGAGTGTAGCAGTGCAATGATGATTGCAAATGCTGGGAGCAGAAGTGTAGGAAATGAAATGTTGTGCTAAGGTGTAGTGATGTGAGGTAGAAGCTAAACAGTAGATAAGCAGTAAATACATGTAGATTGTGGCGCAGCAAATTGATTAATAATCAATTTTTGCATAATGGTTATACAACAAATCAAAGCTTTCTAGCAACCTCAAAGTTTGAGGTGCAGGAAGTGAGAGTGGAACACAGGAAGCAAAGTAATGTGAAGAGATGCAAATAATATGCAGGTGAATGCTATCATCATGTACTAAACTAATGTGTTGAAATGATATGCAGAAAGTGGTGGTGAAGCCACAACAGTTTGATAGAGTGCAGTGAAGTGCTCTAAGAAGAACCCCATTAGGATCTCGTGAAGATGATGATTGTTCTGCAGCAACAGCATGATAAACTATACAATCTCAAGCACTATCCTAGAAACAACAATTCCAAAAATTCCATCTAGTGGATGAAAGAAAATCTTTATCCAACGAGGTAGTTGAGCAGTCATACTAGATACATTGCAAAATCGCAAGTATCTTTCTTCAGCTAATTGCAGATCCCTTAAATTCCAACGAGGATGGTACAAATCCAATTCTTTCCAACATGTTTTTCGTAATGAATATCTTCCATGCTTCATGTTGGATGGGTGAGAATAAACTGCAATCATGTCAATGGCGTTCTGAAGTTGATCACTCATAGAAAGGCCTCGAGGAAGTGCTTTAACAAGCTGATTGTGAGTTGCATCTATAATAGCTAGTCTGTAAATCAATTCTCTCTTCAACTTATCTGCAATACTTAATCCTCAAAGCTGGTGTTCTTTCACAATTTGCATTATAAGAGTAAGCATGTCCTGCATCAATGTTGATTCATATCATAATAGCAGCTTGGCGGTCTCGAGCTTTTGCCTTTCTCTTCTCCGCATTAGAAGGCAAGACATGATGATCTCCATCAAATTTTTGCAACTTTTCTGACAATCGCAGTATCACATCAGGGATTAGCCTTTCTAGTTCAGTCCCGCATCCAGCATCAAGTTCAACAAACTTCATCAACAAGCTCTCAATCAATGTAGCAATATTATCAAAACCTAACTCAAATATCTCCAGCTCATTGACTTCATAATTTTTCTTACACTTCCTTATTAACAACGCCAAAAATGAAAGCAAACTCTGATATTCTGATGCCACATGTAGATCGATCCAATCTACAACAACAACTTCTGTAGCATAGGCTAGAAGAGGCAGTACCATTCCCTCATCGATTGACAGACAAGAGTCACTTGTATGTGTTATAAGGTTGAGTTTACTTCCATTTTTTTTAGAGTATGATCCACACCGATATCTAAACCCAAAGAGAGCAGGTGCAGTGTTAATGCAATGGCGATGTAGAATGTGATAATTGTTGAAATCAAATGTGTTGTTGATGGTGGTGAGGAGATACAGGGAACATCATGTGATATGCTATGATATGATCTGAGATATAAAGCATATGAATATGCTGTGAAATTCACCTACCATGAGAAATAAGATTCTATGGAATTTAAAGGTGGAATGCCATGAGTCAAAACTGGATTGCAATTTCCCTCGATGGTAATTCACAGCAATTGCGAACCACAGTTTTACAGTGAACCAAAACAGGAAATCATTGATTGAAGAGTCAATAAAACTTTAAAAAACAAAGCAGGTTTTTCTGATCCTTTACGGCAAAATCAAATGACAATGTACCAATCAGAGACTTTCCGACAACTCATCCGAGATCCCTGATGAATAAGGCATTCATGACAGTTCAGATGAGGCATTTTACAACAAATCCAAATCTGATTTCAGATCCTCTGCTGGGAGAGATTTCACGAGTGACTGAGAGACAAGTTCAGCTGTAGATCAGAACATAGTCTTTTCACAGCAAATCCAGATCAGATGCTGGACTTCACTGCAACTCTGATTTGGATTTCAGAGCAGCAGGTGCCAAAATGAAGGATCGATGAAATGATACCGATGAAACAGATCAAAACTCAATGAATAATCAACGCAAATGCAAGGATGATAATATAATGGAAATCCGATGTAGCTAAACACATGAGAATGAGTCAAGTAAATCACATAGATCATTTTCTTTAACCAACATTATCACCATGACAAAGTAAACTATTTCCATCCTGCAAAGGTCTAGAAGGAACAATAACGTGCACATATCCTAACATGCTGCCACAGAATCCGCACGTGAGTCAACATTATATATTTTGAGCCAAACCTAAGCAACCCTCAAGATGAAAAACTATTGGCAAAGTCCCTATCAATCATAAGAAAGGAGCCTTCACAGGTCACACTGATACTGCTTTGTTGGAGGATGTCACTATGCTACAAGGGCATCTCCAGTCTTAAGACAACAATGGCCTAAATTTCCCTTAGATGATGTCTTGCAGTGTAAAAGGAAACATATACGGTAGATATATAAGAAGTTCCAAGAAGAGAAATGTAAGCCCGAGAGCAACATATTTGTAGTCTGGATTGCTTATCTCCTCAAAAAGAGGGGGGATTAGTCCTCTTTGCATAAAGAATATCAATGTAACCCAATAAAATACAACATCATTGAATAATGAAGAGCCCTCAAGCAGTGCAATGGAGGATCACTGCAAAGTAGATCTGATCTAATACTGGATCAGATCAGATGCTAATTACAGGTATTGGTGAAAATGAAGGTGAAAATACTAATCGGATGAAAATAAAAAGAAGTAACTCTAAAATCAAATTGATAATTCTACAAATTGCAAAAAAATGTTAGATGGATATGATACAGGCTAGAAATGATAAAATAAATGTAATGCAAATGGAATGAGATGCTAATGTAGGATGAAGAAATGATGATGAAACATGAAATGCACAGAGGAAATGTAGTGAATGCTCAAATGCAAGATGTATGAAATCATAAAGCACAGGGATGCAGGAAAACAAAATGGATGATGCTACAAGGGAGTACCAAATTTAATCACACGAACATGCATTCAACTATACGTGAACAAAAGAAATTCGATAATAAATTGTTGGAATATGAGAATTCCAATGATATTGCAACATGTAGGTCGATGCTTCTATATGCAGATTGACACTACAAAGGGTGCTTTATATTGAATCAATGAAAACAAGCAAAAGTAATTCGTGAAAGAAAACAGAAAGGAGGAAAGAAAGAGAATAAGAGGAGAAGTTCTTACCGTGGCTAGGCTTCAATTGAGAAAAAAGAGGTGTTGCCTCTGTACACTGCTTGCAGAATAAGATTCTTTCACCACTTGAGAGGAGGAAAACAAGGAAAAGAAGAAAGAAAGGAGAAGAGAGATACGAGAGGTAGAGAAGGGAGATGGTGAAAAAAAGGATCAGAGATGAGAAGAATGGATAGGTGCGAGAAAAATGGGAGATCGGTCGAAGGTGGATGGATGAAATGGATGTCAAATAATCGACCTCTGCATTTTGTTATATAGGAGGAGGCCGTTAGAAAATTTTTAAAATGGGTCCCTCCTAGTTTCAAAGAATTTCGGAAAGAGGACTCTGATTATGAGAATTTTCAGAAGAAAGGGTAAAGCTACTTCCTAAAATTCTTTTTCTTTTATATTTTTGAAAGAAAACCTAAAAGTGTGAGGGAGAGGATCCAGATGAAGTTTTTAAGAAGTTTAATAAAATATTTTGTTTTAAAATTTAAGGTTTTTACGAAAGGAGGTTTTGTGAAAATATATGGTTAAATTTCAAAAATTGAGTTTCAAAATGGATCTGGATCCGAGATTTTGAGTAGACATTCGAGTTTGGCTCTCAAATTGAGAAAAAAGAAGAGTGGATCCAAATGGATATTGGGTCTGGATGAAATACCTAAGCCAATACAGAGAATTGATTTTTTTGATTTTTGAAAAATAGAAGATCCAGACTCAGAATTCGATTTGGATATCTGATCTAGATCCAAGATTAGGTCAAATATGGAAAAATGAAATTGAATTTAGGATCTTTAACAACAACAACAACAACAACTACACCTTCATCCCAAAACAATTGGGGTCAGCGATATGAACCAAAAGAGAAAATCATTTTGGGTCTTCCACATGAATCCTTTTCCTCCAATCATTTCTATCCAATGCCATGTCCTCGGTGAGGTTCAAAGCATTCATATCCTTTCCTATCATCTCCATCCAAGTCTTCCTAGGCCTACCCCGACCTCTTTTAACTAATATATTTTCCCATTTCTCCAACCTTCTAACTGGAGCATCATTAGGCCTTCGCCGAATATGTCCAAACCACCGTAAACGATTCTCTCGCATCTTATTTTCAATGGGTGCAACACCTACCTTCTTACGTATCTCCTCGTTCCAAATCTTATCTTTTATTGTATTTCCACACATCCATCTAAGCATCTGCATCTCAGCTACACTCATTTTTTGAATATGATGTCTCTTGGCAGCCCAACATTCCGTACCATATAGTAAAGCGGGTCTAATAGTCGTCCTATAAAACTTTTCCTTCAACCGCAATGGCATTCTACGATCACACAGCACTCCAGTTGCACTTTTCCATTTCATCCACCCAACCTTTATCCTATGATTTACATCTCCATCAATTTCTCCATACTTTTGAATGATGGATCCCAAATATTTGAAATAATCATTCACCGGTATTTCTTGCTCACCAAGCTTCACTACACTCCCATCACTACTTCGTTGCTTACTAAACCGACATTCCATATATTCAGTCTTACTCTTACTCAACTTAAAACCTCTAGCTTCCAATGTCTGTCTCCATAATTCTAACTTAGCATTAACCCCGGCTCTAGACTCATCAATCAAAACAATATCATCAGCAAACAACATACACCACGGTACATTTTCTTGAATTGATCTCGTAAGCTCATCCATCACTATCGCAAATAGGAAAGGGCTTAAAGCAGATCCTTGATGTAACCCAACCGTTATCGGAAAATTGGTTGTCACCCCTCCACAAGTGCGGACATTGGTTACTACTCCTTCATACATATCTTTAATTATACTAATGTACTTGAGAGAAACACCTTTCTTCATCATTGTCCACCAGAGAACGTCCCTAGGTACTCTATCGTATGCCTTCTCTAAATCAATAAAAACCATATGCAAATCTTTGTTCCTCTCTCTATATCTTTCAATAAGTTGTCTAAGAAGATGTATAGCTTCCATAGTTGATCTTCTAGGCATAAAACCAAATTGATTCTCCGATATCATGACAACCTTCCTCAACCTAGACTCAATCACCCTCTCCCAAAGTTTCATAGTATGACTCATGAGTTTTATACCACGATAGTTTGTGCAATCTTGTATATCACCCTTATTCTTATATAAAGGCACCAAAGTACTCTTCCTCCACTCATTAGGCATCTTATTTGTTCGCCAAATCAAGTTAAAAAGATTTGTCAACCATTCTAAACCTTTCTCTCCCAAGCATTTCCAAGCCTCAATAGGTATACCATCTGGGCCAATTGCCCTTCTTGATTTCATTTTCTTCAAAGCCTCTGCAATTTCTTTCTTTTGAATCTTGTGCATGAAGTCACGATTTATCTCATAAAAAGGAATGGAGAAGTCTCCAAGATCTTGAGCATGACTATCATTAAATAGCTTATCAAAATAATCTTTCCATCTCTCCTTAATCTCCTCATCTTTGACTAAAACCCTTTGCGTTTCATCTTTGATACATCTAACCATACCCAAATCCTTCGATTTCCTATCTCTCATCTTTGCAAGCCTATAAATATCCTTCTCGCCTTCTTAGGATCTTTAACAAGGAAATGAATTTGAGAATTATTTAGAAATTAACCCAATTGCTCAGAAGGTGGGTGTCAAGGGCAAAAACATAATTTTTGAAAATTTTGAAAATTTTGGGTGTTCACAGGCTGAAATACATGACTTATGAAATCCATGAATGTCGTAGGTGCATTAGTGAGTCTGACAGACATCACTACGAAGTCATAATTCCCATACCTCATTTTGAATACCGTCTTTGGGATATCCTCATCTTGGATCTTGAGTTGATGTTATCCAGATTGAAGATCAATCTTCAAAAACACCTTGGCCTTCTGCAGCTGATCAAATAGGTTCTCGATACGGAATAGGGGTTACTTGTTCTTAATAGTTGCTTGATTAAGCATCCTGTAGTCTATGCACAACCTCATTAAATCACCCTTCTTTTTTATGAATAACATTGTTGCTCCCCAAGGTAAAACACTCAGTCAGATCAATCCATGTTCCATCAGCTATTGCAACTGCTTCTTCAGCTTCTCGAGCTCTGCTGGTGCTATATGGTAGGGTGCCTTGGAAATCGGTTTGGTTTCAGACAAGTCAATACTAAACTCTACTTCATGGTATGGTGGGAGTGCATGTAGGTCCTCTGGGAACATGTCCCGTAGCTCACAGACTATATCAAGTTGTTCCATCGACCACGTATTAGGCTCTATTATGATCATAGTGACTAGGAAAGTAGTGCAACTTTCTTGCAAGTACTTCTGAGCCTTCATTGCATAGATGAATCTGTCATTCAGGATAGGTTCAAAAATTCTGAACTTTATCTTCAGACAACCTGATTAATACAACACCACTTTCTCTTTCCGATACAAAATACTAGCATGACGCTCATACAACCAATCTATACCTCATATGATGTCATACTCGGTCATGCCAAGTATGTAAGTTCTGATTATCTAATACAATGTCCACATCAGGAATATAGGTAACACACAAAGAATTATAACCCACTAAGTTATGTATATCTAAAACATGGTTTAGGGATTCAATGTTTAACCCCAATTGTTTAGCAAACAATACAATTATAAATGAGTGTAAGACACCACAACCAAACAAGACAAGTGCATCTTAAGCAACTATTGACACCATACCTTTCACTAAGTCGCCTTACTAACACCATACCTGCCACTCTGTTCTGTCCTCTAGCTAATAGCTTTTTCTCATTGACTGCCTTCTTGCGATAGTTCCTGACATAATAACCCATCTTATCGCATTAGTAGCAAGCACCCATATCATGAGGGTACACTTGTTCATTGTGGACATGGTCACACTTCAGACACCGCTAATTTCGTTTTGCTTCTTCTGCTTCTTGGCAAGAGGTGTGAACTTGCTGAGCCTCCACCTAGTCATCATCAAGCAAAGTGGCTACCTCAATGGCCTTTTTGAGGGACTTAGGACCTTGGGTATACATCTTGGTCCTGAAGGTTGGTCTCAGTCCATGAGCGAACTTCATAGATCATTTCTCCTTCATCATTTAGACATTAGGAGCAATAACGTTTCAAGTCACGCAACCTCATGAAGTAATCGACAAGAGTGGATCCTCCCTACTGCAGGTCCAAGAACTCTTGTATCTTTTTGGCCCTCTCATGTCTCAGAAAGTAGGCAACATAAAAGACCTCTATAAACTCTTTTCAAGACATGTACTTGTTTTGGAACTTGACTTCATGGATCGTGTCCCACTACTTTTCTGTGTGGTCCTTTAGCATATAAGTCCTAAAGTTGACCTTACAGTCCTCGAGCACCTTAAGAACATAAAAGATTTGCTTGATCTTCTAGTTCCAATTCTCAACAACTTCAAGATCCATTCTACCCTTGAATGCGGGTGAATTCATGTCCATAAATTCTTTGTTGGTGATCCTACCACCTACTGTCTAGTTTTTCTAGACTACGTATTGCAGGTTATTCCCTTGTGATCATCGCAAAAATTTTCCTCTCTTGGTATTTCTCTCTCTTCCTTCTCTTTTCCTTTCCAGCCTCTATTTTCCTCCTTTTTGAAGGGAGTAAAATAAAAGACAAAAAAAAGAGAAAAGAGAAACTCTTTTGCGGGGTCTCACTTGACCTTGATTTGAAAATATTTAAGAAAATAACTCGCATCCGTTTTGAAATATTTGCGGAAAAATTGGGAGACGGGATTCGCTCGTCGGTACGAGGTTCGACCGTTCCTGGCGCCTTTACCAGGGGTAATCGAACCAATGGTCGAATTCATGCCTTTTGCTTTGCCTTAATATTACCTAAGAATTTTATTCTAAGTCTAAATGCACAAAGAATCATGCTTGTGCAATGCAAGGATGTATGCTCTTTTCTTTAAAAAATGATTTGGAAATCCCCAAGTGTTTCTGAGATGAATTTGATAATATAATGAAGAAATGGTTGAATCTAACTTAGAACTTGAGAAAGATCAAAAAGGATATTTGAAGTTCCAAGTCTTTGAAATAATCAGAGTTTGGGAAAATAAGTCTTGATTTGAAAAAGAATGATTTTGAAGTTGAGAGAAAGAGAAAGAAAGGAAATTTCAAAGTCAGAAATGGACTTTGAATTCGAATTTCGAGTTGGATTTAGAAGAGAAGATGAAATTTGAAGTGGAATGGAATTTCAGATTAGGATGGGATTTGAGAAATCCAAATTGAGTTTGAATAGGATTGGATTTAAGAAATCTAAATGGGATATGAAAAATGGAATTGATTTTTGGAACTTGGGACTCAAAATAAACTTTGGATTTTGAAGTCTGGAATGGAATTTGGATCTGAGGTCTGAGATCCAAAGTGAAGTTGAATTCTAGATCCTAAATGGGATCGGATCAGAAGTCTAAGATCCGAGATGAAATTGGATCTGAAATCTGGACCCTAAAGGAGAAATTGGACTTGGGACCCTAAAATGGATTTTGGATTTGAAGATCTGGAATCTAAGATGGAATTGGATTCTGGATCCGAATGGAAGTGGATTCTGGGTCTTAAATGGATTTTAAATCTGAAGTCTGAGATCCAAGATTGGGTTGAGTTCTGGATTTCTAGATAAAATTGGATCTGGAATCTGAGATCCAAGATTGGATTGGATCTGGAATCTGGAACCTAAAATGAAATTTAGATCTGAAGTCTGAGACCCAAAAGTGAAGATGGATTCTGAATCCTAAATGGAATTGGGTCGAAGGTCTGGAATCCAAGATGTAATTTGGATCTGGAGTCTGAGATCCAAAAGTGGAGATTGTATTTAGAAATCTGATCCAAGTTGGGATTTGGGATCTAACTTTGGATTTGGACTTTGAAAGTCCAAATGGGACTTTTGAAGATGGATCTGGGTTTTGAAAACCCAGATTAAATTTAAAATTTTAAGAAGAATTGAATTTTGAGACTCATAATTAATCTCAAAATAAGAAGATAAACTTGATTTTGAATCAGAAGATGAATAAAAAACTTCAAAGTTAAATTTCGAATTAAATTGGAAATTTGAAGTTTGAATACAAACTGATTTTGAAATTTTAAAGTTAAATTGGACTTTTGAAATTGAATTTTTGAATCTTGAAATGAGATAGAATTGAATTTGAATCTATAAATAAGAGTTGATATGAGAAATGAAGAAAAAGAATCACTTAGAATTTTGAAAATATGATGCAATTCTATCCTAAATGATGAATGAATTTAAAGAATTTTTGAATTTTGGATTTTGAAAATCATATTTCATTCTTTAAATGAATGTAAATAAGATTAATGATATAATACACTCCTGACTATGGTCATTGAATGTATTATATAATAATCATATCTAAATTCAAATGAAGAATAAAATACATTTTGGTGCTTTTATAGAGTTTAAAATGAAATTAATTCTCAATATATCCTGACTATGGCCATTGATATATGTATTGAATCAATCTTAGACTAAACTCTGATAAAAGAGGAAAATATTCAAAGAAAGCATGATGAATTTTGAGGAGGATCTAGTGTGGATCCAGTGTTATTTTACAAAAGAAAAAAACCCTAAGTTTTGTTTACATCCTGACTATGGCCATTGATGTAAATCATTAATTTAGAATTAATTAACTCTTAAAAATGGTGCACGTGCCATTCGTGTTCCTATTTGTGAAATTTTGGAATAAAAGAGATAATATGGAACAAGTACTTTTCATGAAAATGCTCATACATTCTAATCTAATAATTCTCATTGATATCTAGCTATTACAAATTCTTGATTTGAATTTAAATTTTAAATTCCTAAATTAAGAGAGAAAATTACCTAATTCCTGCAAAATACAAGTTAGCACAGAGTAAAAGATGCATATAGAAGGAGGTCTTACAAAATGTAATCTTGAATCTATAATACAACTGATAGAAAGCTTCATGTATATACTCTGCATCAGGATAATAATATTAGTATATCACATTAATGAGAGAATTTACATAATATATTGATGAAAGACTCATACTTATGTCAATGATGAAGTGTATGTACATGTATATGATATCTCAGGCTACGAGAAAGAGCCTATATATACACCTAAACATGATAAAAATAGGGACTGTGTATACATGATGGCTATGACTGATTAAGGGGGGTGTATACGGAATCACAACAAGGACAATAGTAACAGTGAAAGTGTAGCAGGCGATTTCCGCAAAGGCAGCAATTTCGGTAATTGAACAGGATGTTGGCAGGACTGTGATAATATCAAGTGTTTCTAGCAGTTTTATGAAGACATAAAGCTAACAAAGGTTCTTGTTATGAGTGATATACCATGAACTGAACCAATAACCTGTTATTGCTATCTAATGTGCCTGGATATAAGCATGTAAATAAAGAACAATTAGTCATGCTGGAAACCATGTAAACAAAGTAGTGAAGTATGGTATGAAGGGGATGAAGGTGATGCAATGTTGTGCTGAGCAATGTATAGGTGCAGAAATGCAGGGTGAAGGAGGTACATAAGTTACATGGAGGTTATGCTATAATAGTGATATTACTGTGGGAGTCACAATAGAATAAAGTGAGTAGGTTAGGGTACTGGCTGGTGCTGGTATGGCGGTAGTTGCAGGGAGTGAGTGGATATAGCAGTGAATGCTTGTGTGAGTTTGTGCACACATGGTGGCAGGTAAAAAGAGTGGTGGCAACAAATCTGACCAGAATTTGGCCTGCTTCTTTTCAAGACAAAATTTCTCTTCACGGCTTATTTGATTGATAGTTTGGTGTGCAATCAAGTGACTAGTATCGGTAGCTTCTTGATGGTGAATACATGTTCCAACTAATGTTATTTTCAGCCTCAACTGCCACCACCAATACCCCACATGTCCTTTTGCTGATTTTACTAGAAGCCCTATGACAATATAACTTGCTAAGAAGGAAAATTCTACTGAAATAAGCATGCTTTCTACTTTGCTATGAAACAAGAAAATACCAGGTGTGTATTCATTCTTACACGCACTATGTGTTTTTATCATTTACAAGATCCACTATAAGGATTACAACATTTATTCACAAACATCTACGAGAACAATGTAAACTTTTTATGTTTATCTTTCCATTACCCTATGGGTACGCATAGGCATTCGACATCGTATTCGACCCTCTCCACGGTAGATCATGGGTCTGGTAACATACACTGTTCTCTCAGGTGTACCCAGAGCCCGAAGAATCCAGTAACATACACCTTCTTCTAGGTGTACCTAGAATCTCAAAGGTTTTTATATTTATGTATACATTTAACATTTCTTTAAAACCAGGTGCGAGTCATCGCACAACGAGGGGTCCGCTAACATACACCTTCTTTCAAGTGCACCCAGAGCCACACAAATTTTATGATTTTGCATTCATTTTTTTTCTTTTGTTTGCTTTCTTGTGCGAGTCATCGCAACGCATAGGATTTCCAACAAATACCCAAACCTGTCTTAGGATTTACACACTTTATATTCATTTGCGTCAGAGTGTCGTAAACACCGATTGAATAACATCCTTCCAATCATGGCTTGACTCAGAGCCCACCGTTTCATCAGATACTTCTTACGCAGACAGGGGAGTTTGACCATTCTGCATTTGAATGTTTTTCAGGTAGCAACTAAATTGGAGCATCGTGGGCGTCGCGTATGGAAGTAGTCAAGAGATCTCAGTTTTTCAATGTTTCCTGCTTAAACTCTGAATAGTTAGATTTGTATTTCCATTTATGAGATGTACTTAAAGCTTTAATAAATGAATGAAATGATTTTAGTACCTCTCTGGCTTACCTGTAACTCGCCTGACGCTTAGATTTGTCACTTCCGCTATTTCAAAAAAAAAAAAATTTACTCCAAAATTTTTACTATAAAATGTTGGGGCGTTACAGTGTTAGTTAAAGACTTTCCTTAATGCTCTAACAACAAGTTGAGGCGTTTAGCTTTCTTTTCATAAACTTTCCTTAAAGTCTGGCAACAACTTAGGAACTTGGAGTATTCGCTGACAACACCTAACCTTGCTCCGACGTCAACTCAGTTTGTCGTTAGAGTTGCTTTGGTAGCTTTTTTAAAAGTTCAAAGAGCTTGGTTATGTGTCAGGCTATCAAAGAGATTTTTCTTCAATTTTTTTGCATATTTTTATCTTTTTTAGCCATGGTGATGATTAAAAAGGACAACATTTTTCCTAGTTTTGATGTCCTGAATCTACCCACGAGTACTGCATGGAGGAAGAGGACGTGGTAAGGTTGCACTCTTCCATTGCTCTTTTTCTGTTCTTCTTTCTAACTTTTTGCTCTCTTTATTTTTAATGGGTGCTGGAGTGATCGAATTGTGGTGCGGAGGATGGAGTTGCACCGTCAACACCATCACAAACAATGGAGGTCGTCGAGGAAACCATGACACAGTTGTGGCACTCTCTGACACCAGGCTCCCAAAGCCATATATATCTTGAATTATAGCCTTATAGGTCGTACCTGTGTTTTATGGGGCCTGAGGCGGAGGAAAAAAATGACCCCCCCTATTAATAGTAGGAGTTCTGAGGGCAGGGCCTCAGAATTTCTTGAGCCCCTATTAAAAATGGGCTCCCTAAAAATAGCCCCCCTATTAATAGTAGGAGTTCGGGGGTAGCGCCTCAGATTTTTTTGAGCCCCCTATTAATAGTAGGAGTTCGAGGGAAGCGCCTCCAATTTTTTTGGGGCCCTTATTAAAAATGAAATCCCTATTAAAAATGGGTCCCTAACATCTTTTTTGTCCGAGGGGCCTGAGGCCCAAGTCTTATTGGTCTCTTGACAGGTCTGGCTCTGCTTATAGGACCAAAAGCATGGTACTCTTTAGAGTACGGAAACAAAATTAATCCAATGATCTAATAATGCCTTATAGCTTGGGTGTAAACGGGTCTGGGATTTTGCTTAAAGGGGTACAAAAAATTATAATAAAATAAATTATAAAACTAAAATATATTCAGGATTTTGTTTAAAAGGGGACAAAAAATGTATAATAAAATAAAATATAAACGGTGGCAATATAAATTTTTATAATAAAATAGTGAAAATTTTCAAAACTTTCTTAAAGGGGAGCAAACGAAATTATAATAAATAAAATATAGCTCTAATATATATTCAGGATTTTGCTTAAAGGGGGGCAACACAATTTTATAGGGTAATATAATTTTTTGTAATAAAATAATGAAAATTTTCAAAAATCCTCGATTCCCTCCTCGCCCCCCTGGGACTGCCCTTGGATGCAAAGCTACATACAAAATCTGAATCCAATTATTAATCAGTCTCTTGCTTTATCAAAACTGAGTAATTGGAATTGGATTGGGTTAAATATCTGATGCAAACTTCATATGTCAACATCTATAACTAGGGCTCTGGCTTGAGGGCTTGCTCATTTTACCCTGCTCAAGCCTGGATACGGATCCAAGTCAGGGGGATGCCAAAGCCTAGGGCGCTGGGTAAATGTTGTATCAAGAAACGAGCTGGTAACCATGCTGAGCCTAAAACAGAATCCATCGATCTGGACCAATCCTAATTTTTGGACCCAAAACATGTCACTCCCTGGCTGGCCTGCCAAAAAGCCCATTCATGGGTCTCTCCCTTTAGGGTTCCAAAGAATGAATGCAGTCAGAAGTTCAATCTGAATCCCACGTTATTTTCAGATTTAGATCCCTGAAGTAAGATTAGAACTAAAATGCATTTGGATCAGATTTTGATTGGGGAAAATGGATGATTTTAGGACTTGGATCAGATTTGTATCCATATGTGGTTAATATTTAATCTGAACTCTAATCAAATTCTGATCCAATAGCATTTTTTTTACATGGAGATCTCATTTCTTGTTTTTTACTGGTTCTGGTATTATCACATATATCCTAGTTCAACTCAAAACATTGGATCTGATTCAGATTTAGATCTACTATTTGCATTTGGGTTCGGACTTAGATCTGACATGACTGGCCCTTATCTTATGTAAATGAGGCAGGATCAGATGCAATCACATTGCATTGTCCGGCTGCACCTGAACACCCTCCATCTTCTGTTGTACAACCTGTCAGAGTAGGGCCGAACAGCAAATGTATGGTGATTTATGCTATGTGACTGTACCTATCCCATCAACATTATAAAAAACATTATGTGAGACTAGGGGTGTCAACGGGTCGGGTTAGGTTCTGACCCAGGTGGAATTAGACTTGGAGCCGATTTTTTCGGGTATGGTATCAGGTTCAGACCCAGGTGGAATTAGACTTGGAGCCGATTTTCGGGTATGGTATCAGGTTCGGACCCAGGTCTAATCAGGTCCATTATAAGAGAAACCATACCGGACCCGATAAAAACAATATGAACCCATAACCATACCCAGTAAATTAATATTTTTTATTATTTTGGCATTGGAAAATTGTTGGTCTTAATCCGAACTCGGGTCGGGCCAGGTCTGGTATAAAATTTCGTAAACCATACCCGGATCCATGTATTAATTGGGCCTTCGGATATGGACTCAGGTCTTCTTATTTATCACCATACTCGGACCCTATAGGGTTTGGTTTGGGTCGGGTCCAGGTAAACCAGATCCATTGACACCGCTGTGGAGACTAGAGCTTGGAAAGAAGACAGGAACTCGTGGCTTGCCTCGGATATGCTCATTCGAGCATATAAAACAGACTTGGTGTGCCGAGGCACGAGATGCTCTTGGGGGCTTAAGGAATCGAAGACGAACAAAAGGTGCTAGACTCTCTGCTCGGTTCTGCATGCTCGTTAAATAAATATAAATTTGAGAAAATATTGGCTACATTAAAGAGTACCCTACTCCTTAGCTAAAACTCATAGGTGTGAGTTTCATTTTACCAATTTGATCGTGCATATACAATTACTAGAAAATACTTTCTTTTTATAGTGTAGTTTCAATTAAAAACATGAATTTTCTCAATCATGAAATTGATTGTTGAATTTGAATCCTTCAAAAAAATTTGTTTATACAATCGATTAGACAATCTAAAACATGTTTTTTTATCAAATAAATCATAAATCATATTTATGGGGCTTGATAGAAAATGTGATGAAACGGACTGCTTCTACTAGAGGGTACGATACACACAAAAGTAGGCAATATTTTTACCGTATTTATTTAGAGGTGTCAACAGGTCAGATCTGTTCTGGACTCGAGTGAGTCCAAACCTGGATCTGACATTGAGGTGCAGGTACTGGGTCTGATCGGGTTTGACATACCCCGGCTCCTATATAGATTACATGAACAAGACATGGTCCATATTCAGTAAAATTATATTTTTATATTAAGAATCACGTCTTAATCCGACCTTAGGTCGGATCTGGAATGGGTATGAAATTTCACATATCATACCTAGCTCCATTGATTCAGAGGTTTGATATGGTGCCTTCATCTCATCACCCTCACAACTAGGGGTGTCAATGGGTAAGGTTTGGTTTGGACCAGGTGGAACCAAACTTGAAACAGATTTTCGGGTATGGTATCGGGTTTGGACCTGAGTCTAATCAGATCCACTATAAGAAAACCCATATCCGGTCTCGATAAGAACTGCATGAACCAAACCTGGACCATACCCAGTAAAACCATCTTTTTTTTATCATTTTTACATTAAAAAATGTGGGTCTTAATCAAAACTCGGTCAGGTCTGGGTCTGATATAAAATTTCACAAACTATACCTGGATCCATGTATTAATCGGACCTTCGAGCCCACACTCGGGTCTTAATCGGTTCTTCTTATTTATCACCATACCCGGACCCATAGAGATTTCTAACATATAAATACAAATTTAAGCGCACATTAATATTCACATGTGGTAAACATTGCTCATGGCCGTATCTTCACTCAGCTCATTAGCAAGCGACCACATAATCATTAAATTTTTTATGAATAAATCAAAAACAAAATGCCAAAAAAAATAAATAATATTAAAGTATGTGAGAATTAATTATATCACACTCAATCAGCACGATAGAATTGCACGCCTCTTATCATCATCTTCATGCTCCTCCTCCATTCACCAAAACTAAGGCACCTGCGACCACAAAGGAGTCCAAACAAAAACGCTACTTTCAGTTAAGATGCCATTTGATAGGCAGTCATACACTTTTCAAGGGATGGTAGTGGATCGAAAAAAAAAATGGAGATTCGTTTGAACTCGCCCTGTTTTGGACTGGGTAGGAAGGACATAAAACGGAGAATGGATCGGGAATAAAGGTGAAAATAAAAAACACATATGGATGTTAAAGTGGGGATGAATTTACTCTATACCCCACCCATCCTCGTCCCCGATCTCCGTTAATGAAATTATAAATATATAATATTATAAAATCTTTATATTTATATATATATACATATATTTCTAACCTTAAATTCTTTATCTTCTTATTTTTTTTCTTTTAAAATAGAAATAAAGTTATTTTGAAACGTGGAAGGGGCAGTGATGGGTATGGGGATGGACCCGGGATGGAGGGCAAATTTTTTAGATAGAAAGGGGTGGAGACCTTATCCCCCGCACCCGCCTCAGTCCAGTGCTATCTCTACACTCTTCCATCAAGTTAAAAGTCAGGTTTTTTTTCTTTTCTTATTAGTCCCTAACTTGTTTTACTAAACCAAAAATAGTCCCTCCCTCCTTGTCACTAATCTTATAAACGTTATCCCTTCTTCTTCTTAATCCTTAGCTCTGTGACAAATATTATGATGATATTTATAAAAATTTTACCAATATATCGCGAGAAATTGCCTGGAAGTTTTAAAATGACCATTTGTATGATGCATGATTGGTTTTGTAAGAACCAGCTTTTAAATCATCATGCTTAAATATGTTTTTTTAAAGCTTTAAACTCAACGGCTCACAATCTTCACAAATGATCAAGTATCAAAGAAATTGTATTTTCAATGAAAATACACTATCTAACAGTAGGAAATTCACCATGCCGAGCCTTTGCAAATAAAAAAAGTGTTAGAAATCGCCTATTCTAGTGACTTTTTTATTATACTAGAGGTATTTAAAACGTCTCGTCAGCTTTCTTAACTATGGTCAGTCCTTGTTCATGATTGAATGGCACATGACAAGGGAAACATTGGTCCTAAGAGAGAAAAAAAGGGAGGGTAAGATTACAGGAAGTGGAAATGAATTGGGATTTTGCCTATTATTTGAAAGAAAAAAAAGTCCCTACAAGCTAAAACAATAAAAGAAGACACCCACCAAGTAGGGTGTCAGCAGGCTTGGTTTATCTGGACCCGATGCCAACCAAACCCTATAGGTCTAATTAATACATGGATCTGAGTATAGTTTGTGAACTTTTATACCCGACCCGAGTTCCGATTAAAACCCATAATTTTTCAATGTAAAAATGATAAAAAAATATGATTTTACCGGGTACGGTGCAGGTTTGGTTCATGTAGTTCTTATCAGGTCCGGGTATGGTTTTTCTTATAATAGACCCTATTAGACTCAGGTTTGGACCCGATACCATACTCGAAAATCTGATTCAAGTCTGGTTCCACCTGGGTCCGAACCAAACCTGACCCATTGACACCCCTACCACCAAGGGTGAGATTTCGAACCAGGTGGAGCATTTCCAAGATCATAAACTCTATTGTAAAGAACAGTGTGTACCAAGGAAAGAGTTTGATGATCATGTTCACATTTCTTTCACACCCCAAACGCATCCCTAAAAAAAATGAAATGAGGATATCAACTTGCTTGAGGTAAATTAAGGACGCACCTAACGTAGGCATGAGCAGAGCAAGGGCTCCAATTCCTGCAAGTTTGAGGGGGATCCCCGTCTTGATCATGTCCTTGATTTCGATATGTCCTGTAGTGAAGCCTATAATGTTTGAAGGAGTTCCAGTAGGAAGGAGGAACGCGAACTGGGCACCGATCGCTCCAGGAACCATGAGGAGCAGGGGGTGCATCTTCATGGTGTTTGCGAGTTGGATGAGCAACGGAACCAGCAGCGTCGCAGTTGCATTGTTGGACGCGAACTCAGTCATGGTGCCGCTGATCAGGCACACCGCCGGTGCAACGCCCATGTAAGGCACCTTCTCCAGGAATCGAAGGCTCCGAGATAGCTCGTCGGCGAGGCCGCTGAGCCGAACGCCGTCTGCGATCGTGAAGCCTGCGCCTAGCAGCAAAATTATGCTCCATTGCAGCTTCTTGCATTTGTTCCAGTCCATCAGCGCCTCTCCTTTTTGCTTTTTGTTGGGGATTATGAATAACAAGGTTGCCATCAGCACCTGTTTGATGAGGAATATGAACATTGTTATAGCGTTTTAATTAGATTATTCTCTTCTTGCTTATTTTCATCTTTGATTCTTCAATCTTCAATTTGGAGTTCGTTAAAAAAGTAGGAGGGCTAGCTGGGAAAGCTTACACTGACGGTTCCATCCCCAACATGCCCATCAAACAGAACTCCCCACCCTGGGATATCGTTGGTTATATTCCTTGTCATCCACAATACCACCAGGCCCTGCACCACAAGTCTTCACTGTTAGATGCCAATCCTCAAGATAAAACACCATTGTTCATAAATTGGAAAATCCGTATCTAAAAGAGAAATACCCCAAAGACTAGAAGCACCATCTTTTCCTCGAACGCCATCGGCCCTGTTATAAACATGTATACCACAAAAATGGAATAAATCTCACAATGATAAATGAATGAACAAATGTGTGTGTGTGTGTGTGTGTGAGAGAGAGAGAGAGAGAGAGATTAAAAATCTTAAAAACTGAGCAGGATCAAAGAATTGCTGTCAACTTACTCGAATCCGGGGTCTGTTTATAACGTTAAATTTAGGATGGTTGTATGTGAGAACATTAAATTTTCGAAAATTTCGGGTAAAGATCAGTCTTTTTCACTTTGTACCCCGAAACGAGCCATGGTACCAAAAAATGACACTTCACCACATCTTTTCTTAGTTAAAGGGAGGCCTGAAACTAATTTAGTAGTTAAAAGATGCACATGAAATGCTTATGTTAGAAGGGACTTTTGTAAATCCAATCCAAACTCGCATACTCACAGGTTAGAAAGTACAAAATGAGACGGATCTATTTCTTCAAAATAATAGTCCTTAAAAGTCGTTTTCAGAAACAAAAGGTTCTTAATAAAACTTTAGAATTTAGACCAGTTAACTATTTGGAATCCACAAGAGAGTAGGAGGGAAAGTCGGACCCGCATCTACTTTGGTAATGATATGACCTTGAACGATCCAGATCTGACTGAGATTCCAAAAATTAACAAAACGTGTGTGGCAAAAAGTTAATACCCTAAAACGAGCTAGTGATATTGAGTTTGAATCACAGAAGTGTTCTCCAATCAGGTCTCGACATGACCGTAAGGAGGCTATTCTGTCAAGATCAATGGTTGAAACCGTGTCATATATCTAATGGTGACTAATCTTTGGACATGTGTGGTACGTATTCAGTCAATCCATCACCACTCGAAAAGATCAACACAGGAGTGACACCTGTCTCATTATAGTGGGACCCACTCCCAAAATGAACCAGGTGGCACGTCTTGTGTTGGAGTTTTATAATAGCTTTATTGTAAAACACTGTTTTATCTCAACCACGGCCATTCACTGCAATGCAAATGACAGTTGTGGCACTTACCCAGCAGCTCAAGCTCCCTCCTCAGGTTCTCCCTGTCCATGTAAACTGCTAGCTTTGCGCCTGAAGAACTTGGGCAGTAGAAGAAGCACAGCAGCCCCCACAGTGCCAAGAAGATCAACAAGGCCAACGGCAAGGCGAAGGCCGACCAGGCGGCAAACCCGATGGGCTTCTCCAGAGGGAAGTAGCTCTCCCACATCCCCACCAGGATGAGGTTAACCCCTGTCCCCGTGATGGTGCTCATCCCTCCTATGGTGGCCGAGTAGATCACCCCGAGCACCACCGCCTTGTAGAACCCCACGATCTCCGCGTCGTCGCTGCCGGCCGGGAGCCGCTGCAGCACGCCGGTTGCCACCGGCATCATCATCACCGTCGCGGCCATGTTGTGCATCCACATGCTCAAGAACGCGGTCGTGGCGCAGATGCCCAGCAGGAGGAGTCTCGGCTTCACCGGCTCTCCACAGAAGGCGGCCGTGATCCTGAGCGCCAACCGGCGGTGCACCCCGTAGTGCTCGACCGCGAGAGCGAGGATGAGGCTGCCGAGCACCAGCGAGATTACGTCGTTCATGTACGACCTCGCGACGTGCTCGGCATCCATGATGCCGAGCAGGGGGAAGAGGAAGAGAGGGGAGATGGAGGTGACGGGCACGGGCACGGCCTCCGTCAACCACCAGAGGAAGATCCAGGCGAGCGCGCCGAGCGTGTTCCGGCTGGCCTTGCCGGCTTCGAGCTCGACGAAGGAGACGATGGCCAAGCACAGTAGGGGTCCGCAAACTATAAAGATGTTTCTTGGTGAGATCCACGCAGGAAAATATCTGCAAGGCTGTTGAGGGGCAGGGTTGTGGAGGGGCAAGAGAGGAGCACTCGGGTTGTCCATTTTGGTGTAACTGCTTTTTGGAGGACACCCTTGATTGAGGTACACCAATTTTATACAGTTGGATTATGCTTCGATCGGTGTTTAATTTCTTGTGTGGGGTATGGACCAAGGTGACAATATGATGCCGCCATCTTTTAATAAAAAAGAAGACTAGCCAACTTGTATTATGTTCAAAACGATAGGAAAGGCTACTCAATAATATCGAATGAATAGATAAGGATGACTCTGCAGTCCAGGGAGGATAGAATCATTGAGAATTGCTCAAAAAAATATTCTGCATCTATAGTTCTTCATTCATCGGGGGACTTTTTTCGTAAAGGAAAAATCTCGAAATAAATTTTAAAAATAATCTTTTTGAAAAAAATCGGTGTTTTTAAATTTTAAAAGTACATAAAAATATATAATAATAGCAAAAATTATAAACATATTAATATATAACACCGCATTAATAACATGATAAGATCACATTGAATTATGATTTTTGAAAATATCGTTTTCTTCTCATCAATATATTGGTTAAAATAGAGAGATTTTGTTTTAAAAGGCCGATATTTGTGAATATGTGTGCATCTTGGAGATGATCCGAATTGAGAGCAGATCATGTCAAGGGTACCCGTGGACTCCCTGTGATGAACTGCATTCCAAACACCAACGTTTTGCTTTGTTTTCAGCTGTCCATTCTTTATGCCTTCGATGCTGTTAATCTAGAACATCAACGGCTCAAAAAAAAAACACAAAAAATTGTGGGATTAATCTAGGACGCAAGCATTCCATTGAAGGTGTTTGGGATGCCGTTCATCATCTCATGGATGAACGGCATCGGAGGTCTCCCCCGTCAGTAAGCCGTCATGGTGGCCCCTCATCATCTGATCTGCTGTCAGCATAATTCGGCTAACAGGAGGCTCGCCCACATATTCTGGGTTGGCCCAGCTGGCACTGATATGAGGCAAATCTTTAGAAGATTAAATAATGGTTGAAGAAAAGGGAAAAAGCTCCCTACACTCATTCCATCTTCCCCACCGTATTGCACCAGATTCGCCCTTTTTTTTGGCTATAGAACAAGGTGTCTTTTTGTTTTTTCTCTCATTAGTATGTAAGGGGTGACGTTGGGCGTTCAGGGTTCTAGGATTCGAATCGTGAGATATAACTGATTCTTAGAATTAGGAGATGGTATGATTCATCGGCCTGATTTCAGTGGGCTTTATGTTGAATATTTCAGATCGGATCCATGACTCAGTTTGACACTAATGAAGACTTCAGTGGGGAAGAGGTAAACTGAATGCTAAGGGTTCACATTCAATATGACCTGCATGTCATATTTTTTTTCACTATAAATTTGAGGCATGGTTGGTTGATGAGAGCAACCAAGGTTTTCTTTTTTCTCATTGGGTTCAGGTTCTACTCACCATCGACTTGATGGCTTGGGCTCATCGTGGGCATGAATAGGTTGAGGAGAACGCCGTGATATTCTTGCTTTTACATTCCAGTTCTGGTTTCTATGAACGCCAACACTGCATGCATACTTTCTCCCGTTTCTATGAATTATGCAGTTAATAACAGGAATTTAAATGGGTCAGACTCGGGTGGGATCTAAGCTGATCAGATTTGAAAGCAGCGTTAGATTTGAAGGAGTGAAACGTATCCAAACCGGATCTGATAATTTATATTCCGTTAAACTGATTTACAGAAGTAGATATATAGGACAGATTTTGTTAGACTTGGATTGGGATTAGGATGCGAAAATGCCAAAACCAAATTGGCTCGACTTGATTTGTGCTACTGATCATCAACCTGACTTCATGGACTCGGATATGGTCAGTCAGATATCCAAACCAAACCCCAATCTTTTTTACCTCCCAAGTTAAGAGCCAAATTTACGGTTGTGTTTGGATAGTGAGAATTTGGGAGATCCTTGGGAATCCAATGAGAAACAGGATCTGTCCATTTGTGCCGTTGATTTTGTCAAGGACCATGGTAATCAAGGGCCATGAATGGCTAGGGCAGGAAGGATATGAGATGGTTTGGAACTTTGGATGACGTGTCCTACTGAGAAGAATTAGACCGAGTGTGACTTGATGTTTTAACTCACAGAAGCCAAGTCAAGTGATCCCCACTTTCTTCAATACATGCTGCAGATTCTACAGGTTATCTGGGCATATAAAATGCTTGGGTGACCTGTCCACTTGGACGTATCCCAAGGGAAAAGATTTTCCTACTTCCTTAGCTTTGCTATCATGATC
The DNA here is from genome assembly GCF_984573655.1 of Nuphar pumila. NCBI lineage: Eukaryota > Viridiplantae > Streptophyta > Magnoliopsida > Nymphaeales > Nymphaeaceae > Nuphar > Nuphar pumila. The sequence goes on from NC_143261.1 coordinate 72,848,933, forward strand.
GCTTGGGATTGAGAACGATGATTGATTCTTCCTTGTTCCGATGGACTCTTCAAACCAATGGCGTTCATTACCATTTTCCCACCATTGTTGGTTGGTTTAGGCGAGCTAGTTCGGCTGTGGACAGCGTCGGGCCCTGTTTGGTGCCTTTGAACAAAAGAATCTCTCTCTCTCTCTCAGGAGTGATTCTCTTGGTTTTTCAAGGGCTACTAAGCATGCGGGGGTTGTTCGGCACCAGCACGTTAACAGTGGTAGTAGAAACAGGAGGAGCAACCCACTCAATGTTATGGCTTTCGATGGCAGGTCTCCATGAAGGTCGGTGAGGCCACACACTCTTAGAATTTTTCCTGATTGTGTGTCATGAAGTCTATTTGTTGAAATATCAGGAACTTGAATTGCCCCGTTAAGCGTATGTTTCTGGCTAATTGGGTTAGACAGGAGAAGCCTGACCTGATTGCTATTTGTGAAACTAAGATGGATGATGTTTCTCATTCTGTTGCCTCTGGTATATGGAGGGGTGCTGACTATTTTTTTTAAGCCTGCGGTCAGTCATTCCAGTGGTATCCTTATTTTGGGAAAGCAGTCTTTAAATATTTCTCAGCTGAACATGGGTCTTTTTCATTATCGATTGCCTTCATTTTGTAAGACAGTGGCAGGAGAGTCGTGGTCACTGTTGTGTATGGCCCTAATCATGCCGTCATGAGTCCTGCTTTCTATAATGACTTAAATAGGATCATCATCTCAAATGGGGAGTACCATTTTCTTATGGGGGACTTTAATTGGCTTTTGTCTACTCAGGATTCTAATAGCCCCATTCTTCCCAATCCTTCTATGCGAGGTTTTCAAGATTTTGTTCATCAGCATAACCTTTACCCAATTTCTTTTATCGAGGAGTGTTTCTCTTGGTCGAATAGGCGGATTTGCCCATGTTGTAGAGTTCTTGACAGGGTTTTTGTCACTCCAAATCTGCTAGATCTAATTCTCGATGTCAAGTGTGTCTTGCTAGCTTCTTGTATCTCAGGCCATGGTCAGTTAATCACTCTTTGGGGGGATGGTTTTAAATCCGCCAAGAGTTTTGTGCTTGAACAATGGTGGCTCCAGGAGCTAGACTTTCACATGATTATTTCAGACTCTTGGAACAAGCCCTCCAATGAGCAATGGGCGGCTATCCGGTGTCATGAGAAACTGTCTCGTCTTGTTAAGAATATCAAAGCTTGGCTCCATAATCGAGATGTGGTTAAATTTCAGCAAATAGCTACTTGAAAGCAAGAGATTTTAGCGTTGTATCTAACTATGTCTTCTTCGGAGTCTCTATCTGATTTGGACCTGCAGAGTTTGCAGGTCAGATCTATTGAGTTATCAACACTTTTGAAGAACTGGAGGGTCAAGGAGAAAATTAGATGGAAGCAGCAGACAAGGTTGAAATGGCTTGCGGCTGGAGACGGTAATACTAAATTTTTTCACTCATATGCTTCTCATCATCATAGGAGAAATGTCGTCCCATCAATCACCATTGGGAGTGTTTCATACTTTAATCAATATGTTATTTTAGCTGTCACTCAATATTTTAAAGATTTATATTTTGTTTTACTTACTGCGAAAGGTGTCATTGGTCCTGTTTCTGTTGGTTCTATTTAGCAAGATCAAGCCAGAATTATGCAAATAAAGTTCTTTGAAGATGAGAGTTTTAGGGCCATCAAAGGTTTGTCAGGCTGGAAAGCTCCAGGTTCTGATGGGTTTTATGTGGATTTCTTCAGAATTTTTTGGTCTTGTGTGAAGCTTGATGTTATTAACATGTTTGATGAGTTCTATTGCAACTCCAGATTGCCTATTCAAACCCATTTGGTAATTATTTCTTTAATTCTGAAAGATTATGCTGACATTGATATCTCTAGGTTTCGCCCAATTTCTGTTATGAGTGTTTTTTATTGGATGATCGCCAAGGTGTTGGCTAATAGGTTGAAGGTCGTGGCTCACAAAATATTTTCAAACTCTCAGTTCGCCTTTATCCACAACAAGAGGATTCACCATTCATTCATCTTGACCTCTGAAGTCATTTACTCCTTACATCTTAGTGGTCAACCCTATTTTTCTCTTAAATTAAATTTTCATAAAGCCTTTGATTCTGTGCATTGGCCCTTCTTATTTCAAATGTTATCCAATTTTGGCATTGGTCATCATTTTTTTGGGTAGGTGAGGGAATTGGTCTCTAATGCTCAGACTATGATTAAGATTAACGGTATTAGAGGTGGCCATATCAAGTTGGGGTATGGATTAAGGCAAGGCTGCCCTCTCTCACCTTTGTTGTTCAATGTCATTGTTGAGGGTCGCGTGGTGTTGCTCAAACGTGCTGCGAAGAAGCACCTGATAGATCCTTTAGATGTTCTGGATTTCTCAAATTATATTCTTATTTATTTTGATGATATGATTATTTTTTGGTGAGCAAACGTGCAACAAATGCTTAGATTCAAGCTTATTCTCCAGTTCTTTCTTTCTCTTTCTGAGCTTTTTCTAAATGATAGGAAATGCTCTCTTACTATGTTCAATGTTGAGTCTTCTATGCTTGCAGTGGGTCAGCAGATTTTTAATTGCGTAATCTCTGAGTTGTCGATGATGTATTTGGGTTTGTCGTTACAAGTAAAGCGCCTATCTTCCGCTGCTTGGGTTCCAACTATTCAAAAAGTGAAAACCAAGCTTTTTCGTGACAGGCGTCTTATCTCTCCATCGTTGATCGTCTGACTTTAATCAGACATGTTCTTTCTTCTATTTCTGAATTCTTCATGTCAATGTTTGTGATGTCTGTGGGTGTGGAGAACCAGATTTATTGTTTAATGGTGGATTTTCTTTGGTTTGGGTGTCAACTTCAGAGTAAGCGCCATTTGGTTGGTTGGCGAACGGTGGTGTTACCTAGGCGTATGGCTGGCTTAGGTATTTTTGCTCCAAGACAGAGGGGTATTGCTTTTGTGGCCAAGCAATGTTGGATGGCCCATCAACCAAGTTCTCCATGTGCTCATTTGCTTCATGTTAAATATGGTGCTCCTTATTTATCTCTTTTTCATCATAGAACCTAGGGGTTGGCAATCTTGCACTTGTGAAGCATGTGACTGAGAGCCTTATCGTTCTTCAGAGATCAAATTGGGGATGCGAAAAATTACGATCAGTGGTTGCAATGGGCGATTGCGCCAAATGGTGTGTTTCTCACCCACAAAGTGTATAGATCGTTGTTCTCCCCTGGGGCTGATTGATTACCTGAGTGTGTGTTATGGGCTAAAGGCCCTTCCTCAAGATCTCAGGTCTTGGCTTGGTTAATTTTGCATGATAGGGTTCAGACTCATAGTTATTTAAAGAAGTTGGCCTTTCAGTTACTTAGCTAGTGTGTGCTTTGTCAAGCTGCTGAAGAAACTACTTATTTATTTTGGTCTTGCTCAATCTTTGTGGCCCTATTTAATAGGACGTGGAGATCTCCGGACATAATTGTCAAAGAGGAGTCTTTTGTGCTTGATATGCTCCTGGGCCCTATTGGAATTAGACGATGCAAGCGGTGGAGACTGATCTGTAAGACGTGGTTGCTTACTACTTAGTGGTTTGTTTGGATGTCACGCAGTGATGCTACTTTCCGTCAAATTCCGATCGTCCTTAATAATCTTGTCCATAAAATCCTGGTTGATGTATATGTGATTCTACGTATGCATCTTAGAGACCTCTCCTTCCCTCTGAACAGTGTTCACTCATCGGTGGTTTCTTCTAATCCAACGAATCCCAGTTGAGCTTAGCTTTGTTGTCTTTTGATATCTGTCTGTCGTTGTTTTTAGCTTTTTATTTCTCTATATTTTAGTTTTGTTTTCTATATTGTTCGGTTCATGGGTTCAACATTTTGTTGATCTTCATGAGTGGTAATATTGATCTTCTTTCGTCTCTCTCTCTCTCTCTCTCTATATATATATATATATATATATATATATATATATAATATTTGGTGATAATAAAAGCACAAAAACTATTGAGTATAAATTACTTTATATATATATATTTTAGATATTTGTTTATAGATGAGACCTTATGGATGTGATCTACAATATTTGTTTAGTAAAAAACAGTTTCAAATCATATGATTACCATATGTAAGTACGCACTTCAAAAATAAATAGCTCACAATGTACTTAAATTTGATGGCTCAAAAAATTAAATTTATAGATCAAAATAACACGAACGAAAGTTTGATCCTTCACGAATAAACCATATTAAAAAAAAAAAACTGTGGTTGGGTTGAGTCGAAGCTTGAACCTATAATTTGTAGCTTGATAGTTCCATGTCTTATTGGCACCAAATATTAACTCTCTCTCTCTCTCTCTCTCTCTATATATATATATATATATATATATATATATAAAGAGAGAGAGAGAGAGAGAGAAGGCTTGTGCACAGAGTTTCCATGAACCACATGGATCTGTCATCCCATGTATCGCTTCGTAACCATGTCCAAACGAGCCAACTGAGAGCTAAAACTAAAGGCTATGGAGATTCCTAGCAAGAATTATTTACCAATATCTGCCAAATTATGAGTAGTGCCTGCGTCACCGTGTGTAAGATAGTTGTCACACACACACAGTGACAAACGTTTAAAAACTGCAAAATCTCACGATATTTTAAAAAAAAATCATAAATCTCGTGTTTTTTTTGACAAAATCTTGGCAATAAAAAAATGAATTAAAAAATATAAAAAAATAGTTTTTATAAGAAAATATTAATAAAAGTTATTTAAAAATAAAAATACATGGTTTTTTCATGATAAATAGCTGTTTAAAACATAAATATCATGTTTAAATTGTGATATTTATGTTTTTCATAAATCTTGCGATATTTTGAAAATCTTGCGAGAAATTACCGTTTTAAACTTTCAGGCAATTTGGTCACACATTGACTGCAAGTTTGCTGGAGACATCCAGTATCCTACGATGAACCGGTAGTGCTCACAAGGCATGGGTATTTGCTCATCTGCACCATAACTAGGGGTGTCAGTGGATCGGATTTGACCCAACCCCGACCCGTATCAGACCGTATAAGGTATGGTTTGCAAAATTTCATACTAGACCTGGGCTGGGCCCAAGGTCTGATTAATAACTGCAATTTTTCAATGTAAAAATGATAAAAATGTTATTTTACAGGGTATGGTTCGTGTCTAGTTCATATAATCCTTATAGGATTCGGGTATGATTTCTCTTGTAATGGGTCTGATTAGACCCAGATCCAGACTCAGTACTATAATCTTAAATCAGGTTTGGGTCTGGTTCTACCTGGGTTCGAACTAAACCGGACACTATGACACAACTTTCGCATCTCTTAGGCCCATCAAGGGTGTGCCCATTACCCAAAGTCACTGATCCAACTAATGCAGAAATTTCATGGCCGACGCGTTGGCCCACATCTTGGCCTATTTTGCCAACTAGTCTCTGGACCTTGAGATCTACATTATCAAGTTTGGTTCGTTTGGTGCTTCTTTGGGGAGCGCAAGATATGTTTTCACCAGATCAAACCCCACTGGCTTCCTAGGTGGGCCACTTAAGGCAAGATGATCGTGGACCCCACCCAGGGTTTTCCTCACTTCGGCCGGGGGGGTTTCTCGTCATAAAAAATATATATTAATTGCGTCTTTGTTTTGTTACAAAGGCAAAAGAAGAAAAATTATGTGAACAGCATTAATTTCATGGAATTAAATATTGCAGTATATGGAGCATAAAATTATGTGATTAATTTATTGAGACAACCCAACCCCTTCGTACGGTTTGAATTGTTAATTTACGAGGGCTTCCCTTTCCAGGAAGCGGGCGTGCTTCACATCATTGTAAACAAGGCACGAAAAGCGTCTCGGGCCTACTTCTTTAATAGAAGTAGCATGCTTACCGTTGCAGACCTTTCGATCGGTCGCTCACTTACTGCTGCAAACAAATTTGATAACGAAAAGTGCAACAAAAGTGAAAGAATAGAGAGAAACAAAAATCACAATTACTACTCGAAAGCAATCACAACTAAGGTAAATAAAAGAATGTTCTTCGCATTTACATTCATTCATATTATTTTTTCAACCTAAACCAAAGTACATGAGTGGCTTGAAGAAAGTTACAAGTGACTCGATACTTTACATCAAGACTCAACCAAAGCAAAATAAACTTTGCACATAACTGTACAAAGTAACTCGCAGGAGAACAAACTCTCTTCTTCAAGTCATGTACTACCCTCGACGTCATCTGCTTCGTGATAGGCCCTGACTTCGATTGGATAAAGGCTCTTCATTCGAAATGTTGGCTTCCATGTCGGCTTCGTTGTCTCCTACCACAAAACCAGATATTTTTTCACTTCGCCCAAGTAATTGATCTTGTGACAAAGGATCTTGCTGAGACGCTTCTCAGCCCGTTATGATGTCGAGGTCCTCTATAGGATATGAGCGCATTGTGGCACCCTACGTTCTAGATCCCTCATGTCTGCATGAAATGGTTTCAAGTTGCACACATGAAACACCATGTGCACCTTGAAGTTTGGTGGCAAGTCTAACCTGTACGCTAGGTTGCCCACTTTCTTAGTGATAGTGAACAGTCCCTCGTACTTTCTGATCAGTACATGGTATTGTCCACGGAAGATGCATGTGCAATCTAGGTAAAGTTTTACCAACACCTGGTCTCCAACATGGAACCTAGCAAGACGACGATGCTTGTCCGTTCACTTCTTCATTCTCTTGGCCGCTTTGTGCAGAAACACCTTCATCAGCTCAGTTTGCTCATGTCAATTTTGAACAAACTGATAGGCAAATGATGACCTTCCCTTCTGTTGCGCGGCTAGAGTATGTGGGGTCAGCAGTTGTTGTCCTATAGCTATCTCGAACGGGTTGTGGCCTGAAGACTCGCTCTTCTAAAGATTATAATAGAATTAAGCCACGTTCAAAAACTTTACCCAGTCCTTTTGATTGACGCTAATAAAGTGCCTAAGGTATTGCTCCAATATTCCATTGATGTGCTCTGTCTGCCCATCGGTCCATGGGTAAAAACTTGTTGAAAATAGCAGATCGGAGTCGAGTAGTCGAAACACTTCATGCTAGAATTTGTCCATGAAGCGAGCATCGCGATCGCTCACAATGCTTCTTGGTACACCCCAGTGCTTTATTACATACTTGACGAAGAGCTCCACCATCTTCTCTGCAGGGCACTCTTTAGAAGCTAGGACAAATGTGGTGTATTTAGATAAGCGGTCCACCACCACTAGGATGAAGCTGAAGTTATCTAACTTCGGCAAGCTAACAATAAAGTTTATGGAAATGCTTTCCCAAGGATGTTTTGGGATAAGTAGAGGCTCAAGGAGGCCGACAATCTTCTTGTTGGTCTTCTTGTCTTGCTAGCAGATAAGGCACGTTTGCACATGCCCTTCCACATCGTCTCTCATTTGCGGCTAATAGTAACCGCATTCAAGAAGTGCTAAGGTCCGCTCTTGACCTAGATGACATGCCCATAAAGTATCATGGCACTCCTTAAGCAATTTGCGGTGAAGGCTTCCCCACCGCAGCACGAAGACGCGTCCTCCTTTAGTTATGAGGAGGTTGTCCTGTAGCCAGAATCGCCAAGTCTTTCCCGCCTGCGCCAGAGAGACAAGGTGTTGCGCTATTGTGTCTTGTTGCATTCCTTTGTAGATGTGGTTCAGCAATGCGCCCTCCAAGTGAACTTTGAAAGGCTCTGCCCGCACAGCCACCAATTCTGCCTTGAGACTCAGGGCATCAACAACAACGCTGGTCTTTCTCACATTATACTCCAAAGTGAAGTTGAACTCAACTAGAAACATTTGTCATCGAGTTTGCTTGGGTGCCAGCTTCTTCTGCGTCTGAAAATAGCTCGTGGTGACGTTGTCTATCTTAACGATGAATTGAGCACCCAGAAGATAGTACTTTCAGGTCCTGATGCAGTGCACAATGGTCGTCATTTCATGCTCGTGCACTGTGTAACGCCTCTCTGCATCCTTTAGCTTTCGGCTCTCATAGACAATTGGATGACCCTCCTGCATAATAACTATGTCGATGGCACAATCTGAGGCGTCAAAAGATGCTTTAGAAGGACAAATCGTGTCTGCCTCTAATATCTCGTCCAGCTGCCTGCGCAACTCCTTCAATTCAGTCGGCCCCATGCGATAAGGAACCATGGCAGGGGGCTTTGCTCGAAGGGTCAACTCTAACTTGTGATCGACATCGCATCTCAACGACAGACGTTTCGATAGTTCCAAGGGCATCACTCCTCGAAACTCAACCAATAGTGGCGCAAGGGTCGATGACACTGTTGTTTCCACCTTCCCTTCTTCGATGCGTATGGCGACTACGTATGTCTGATCTCCATGCTTGACACCATTCTTCAATTGCATAACATATAGCATTGAAGACTTACCTCCAAGAGTAAGGCATTGCACCGTGTGTGAAAAGTTTAGCCCCATGATTGTTAACGAGTTAAACTTTGACAACATTATCATATTCTGCCTGCGAAGAAACTCCATACCCAAAATCATTCTGAAGTTATCCAGGGACACCACTGATAAGTTGGCTTTACCGGCTCAACTCTCAATTTGAATAAACACATTCCTTGCTTCACCAAGGATTGGCTTGGCCTCAGAGTTTACCGAATTGATGGTCCTTTGTTTTGGCCCACGCTTCAAGCCCAACCGCTCTGCCTCTTCCCTTGAGACAAAGTTATATGTTGCCGCGTAATCTACTATTGTTGTAGTAGAGCTTTCATTCGCAATGACTTTCAGATACATGAACTCTTTGCTAACTGGCATGCTCTCGACTGCGTAACTTCTAACTGTGTTGATCGTCTGCATGGCTCCCATCCCTGGTTGCACGACCTCAGTGTCACTATTATCTGTTTGCATTGCATTGAAGCGGTAAGCCCCTATTTATAGTTTTTCTGACGGGTTGTGGTCCTAATTCTATGAATATGAGATCCAAATATCTGAATTTGTCCAAAGTTGACATGGTGAGATCCTATTGGCTTGGGTTAAGATCATTTTAGCTTAATTTTAGAGATTAAATAGGACCTAGGTGGTTCAAGATTAAGTAAATCTCATTTTTAGTTTTTTAAGGAGATGATAGAATCTAAAGGCAAGTTTTATCCAAATGGCATGCATTTTTAGGCCAAATGAACTGCGGATGACATACTGCTGACAACAATCTATGTTATTAAAAAAATGTTGACGACACATCATGAAAAGTGCTAAGACAAGCAAAGGTGCTAACAGTTCATTATTTTTGGCATCAAAATTTTTTATGACACATCAAAATTTGCAATTCATGTGTGTCAACACCTTGTTAATTGCCTTTTACAAAATACGCCTGATAGGTTAATTTATTTTAGTCAGAACGTTATAATAGAATGTCATTTTGAGATAATTTTTGATGTGTTGAAAAGCTAGCATTCTCTAATTTATTTATTTTTTAAGTAAAAAATCAAATTTGATCATTTTAATAATAAAGAATGCACTCAAATAAGCTCTACTTAAAAAATAAGATTTTTTCTTAACAAGTCGCCTTGTTTTGATAATAACTTTCTACTCTAATGTCTTATTGAACCGATTTTTAACTTGTTGAAAAGATAATATCATCTAGTTTATTTAATATTTTGAACACAAATATTGAGGATGCTTTAGAGAAAAAAGATAAAGTTGAAGACAGTAAAATTTTAAAATTGACTGAAAACACTGGATTTTGGCATATAACTCCTGACGTGAATGACTATCAAAATTGAGGTGTCTATATCCAGTTTGAGCAAGCACTCGGACATGTCATACTCATATAGATTTGTCTTGGATGGAACTGGAGAAAGATAGCCATGGGATTAGACCTAGGTCTAGTGTCATTATGGTCAGCTCCAGTCAATATTTCCTCCCATTTCAGTCAACTTGGAGGCAGTGAGATCAGGTGTATATTATAAAGGGAAAATGGCTTTGATTAAACATCAAACACCTAAGCGGGATCGGGAAGGTGTAAACATGAACGCACCTGCTGAACTAGGAAATGGAAGGATGACTACAAAAATTACTGAAATTGACGCTATCAATATATATATATGTACAAGTTAAGAATACATGGATTTGAATCCTTCTGTCAGAGCAATGACCTTGGCAGACAATCTCGGTTGCAACTTTGCTACTGCTTCACGGATATCCTGTAAAACAACACCAGAAAATTAAGTCCGTGACTCCAAGAAAAAGTCATTCATGTGTGTGAAACAAGAAAATCAATCACCTCCATTTTGTATCTCGATGAAAAATGAGTAAGCAATATTGCCTTGTTCCGTACCCACTGAGCATTCTCAATTAACTGCAGCTTCCAGGCCACATTTATTAGTTTTTAAAAGGAAAAAAACAGAACCTTCAAATTATATAAAAGGTCATATAAGAAACAAGATCTTAACAAATAGCTGCACATGACGAGTAGAAATGTTCTTCACAGTGAAATCATCAAAGTGCAGTACAAGAAACCAAAGATTTGGATTACGAATACTTGAGATCACTCGTTTCATGGTCTATGAATGCATGTGCAAAATCACCTGAAAGGCGAAATTATTGGGTAAAAAGAAGAGAAAAACAAGTTCCAGAAGCATGCAACTCTATTGAAAGAAAGCAAGCTGCTGTACAGAAAGCTGACACTGAAAAATGATGGGATAAAAGAGAGGATTAATTCGAATCTGGTTGTTAACAGTGATATATTTTCAAGAGGGGCCATTGAAGATAAGCAACCACAAATTGGCAACATTATCTTGTTTCAAGTGTTCATCAATAGCCCTCTGAACAACTTGGAAGGCAATGAGATTTGGAAAAGAAACTACAAATTTTGCTATTTGTGCTGTGAAGAAACACTTGGAGAAAAAACAAGTTTTTACCCAAGATAACAAGTAAATCACCAGCTTATCCTGTGTTATAAGCAAAAGCTCAACTTTATGCAAGCAAAATGTGAATATTCCAAAGAGATCATTTATCCATACGCATGTTTACTCAATTTGCATCCCTAATTGGCAACTTTGTAAAGGCAGCAGAGAAGCTAATACTATGAGCACGATGAATAATGAAATAACTAGAAATCAAGTTATTAAAGGATCTTGTTATATGACAGATTCTTGGAACTGAAAGAAACTGGAGTATGAGACAAATATTGTGCTCTACCAGTGTAATAAGGCAAACAGCACAACTGTACATCAAGTATATACAGTTGGATGACAATCTGGGGGTTGATTAACCCATTGGCATTTAATTTGGGATTTTTGTTTTGCGTAATATACATAATATAGTATGCTGAATGTGTAAGAAAGTGACGACCCTGATGACCTGCAGCAAGAAGGTGGGAAAGAGGAAGAAGGAGAAGACGTGAGGAATAAAGTAGTCCACGATTTCTGTTATTGTGACTGCCTCTTGTTTTATTGCTACTTAATGTGTTTAAGTTAGGGTTCAGCAAATTACTTGAATACCCTTAACACAGAAACATTTTACATGGTTTACAAGAATACAATGGATCTATCCTGACCCGATCCAGATATAATTGTAAAGAAACAAGAATCTTTCAATCACACTCAATATGCTCACCAAAGATTCAAAAGAACATGCACAAGTGTCCACAAAAGGGCACACTCAATAACAAACCCACACAAGGGGTATTCACAAGAAGGCTAAAAAATATATTTTATTCATCATGCAAGAAGCATACCTTACAAGAGGGGGTTCAACCCCTATATATATACATGAGAAAAGAAGAAGAGGAGACTCAATAGAGTAGTTGGAGCTCGTCTCCAACTGCTCTATTTATAGCCGTTGGACTAACTCCAACGGCTCTACAACTAGTTAGCATCTTGTTGACTAGTTAGAGCTCTAGTTCATTTTGAACTAGAGTAAAATACAAAAAGAATAAATAAAAAGAATAAAAAATAAATATATATATTATACATATATGTACCATTTTAACAATCCCTCTCAAACTTACGATATAATAACTGAAAGTTTGTCTAAGAAAGTGATATCTGGGAGTGGCGAGAGGTTTGGTAAAAAAATCTGTTAGCTGATATTCTGATATCACATAAGGCAGATCTATAGTCTATGAAGATACTCCTCTCAAACATAATGATAGTTTATTTCAATATGTTTAGTCCATTCATGAAAGGTATGATTGCTGGCAATACAGATTGCACTCTTGTTGTCACAGTACATAAGCGAGGCACCAGTTACTAGAACTCTCATGTTAGCCAACAATCTTCTGAGCCAGACCACCTCCATTGTTGTGGTTGCCATAGCTCGATACTCGGCTTCTGTTGAAGAAAGCGAAACCTTCTGTGGCTTCTTGCACCGCCACGAAACAACAACACACAAAAACCCGAAGGCCTGTTATTGGGATCACCTCCTCAATCAGCATCAGTGTAAACAATTAAATCTAATGAAGATGAAGCAGACAAAAAAAGTTCTCAAGAAAGTGAATTTTTAATATATCTAATAATACGCAGAACTGCTCTCATGTGAAACAGAAGTGAGAGCATGTTAAAATTGACTAGCTGTGTGTACAGCATGTACTATATCAGGCCTAGTAATTGAAAGATAAGAGAGTGCTCCAATGAGTTGTCTATAAGGAGTAAGATCTTCTAACGGTTCTCTATCATCAATTCTCATTTTGGTATTGGTAATCTCAAGTGTATCAACTTTCTTATCATTCGTGATTTCAGACCTGAAAACAATATCAAGAGAAAATTTAGACCAAGATAATAAATATTCTCTAGAAGAGTAAGCAACTTTAATTCCTAAAAAATATTTTAAAAGGCCTAAGTCAGTCATTTCAAAATGTTTTTTGAGAAGCTTTTTGATGTTTTCAACTCTCTGTTTGTCTCCTCCGGTGATGATCATATTGTCCACATATAGAAGTAGGATGATAATACCTGCATAAAATTTTTAATAAATAAGGCAATGTCAGACAAACAAGATCTGAAACCAATATCAATCATAACATGACTAAACCTGTCATACCCAGCCTTTGGTGCTTGTTTAATACCATAAAAAGCCTTTTTCAAACGAACGGCTTTCCTCTTAGGAGTATTTATATGTGCCTCCATATAAACTTCTTCAACTAAGTTTTCATTAAGAAAAGCATTTTTTACATCCATTTGAAATATAGGCCATTTTCTAACAAAAGCTAAGGCTATTAGGGTCCTAACAGTAGTCATTCTAACAACTGGTACAAATGTTTCTTCGTAATTTATGCCATATTCCTGAGAATATCCTTTGACAACTAATCTGACTTTATATCTTTCAAGAGTTTCATCATTCTTAGTTTTGATCTTATATACCTACCTCCAACCTATAGGTTTTCTTTCCTTGTGGGATATCTTGAATGACTCAAGTATTAGCCTTTTCTAAAGCTTTCAACTCTATTATCATGGCTTCTACGCATTCACAATGTTCGTTGGCTTAGTATAGGTTTAAGGTTCTATATATGAGTAAATTAATGCAAAAAAAAAAAAATCATAAGACAAATTTTCCTGGTGGTCTAAATATCCTAGAAGATCTCCTGGTTTGAACTTCGGATTATTTATCATATTTCTCTAATGCACATGGGTGATTGAAGTCCTTGGGATCCTTACGTCTAAAATATAGCAAATAATTTTGGTTCCTATGAAGATGTTCTTCATGATCATTATCAAGGTTACATTAATCTATTATATCAATACTATCATGAAAATCATATTCATAATCATGTTTTTCATAACTTGGAATCAAATCAAATAAGAATGAGTAGTCAGCTATTTCCTTAGTCTTTTCATAGTAAAAAAAATCTAAAAAGGACACATTTCTTGAAATATATAGTTTTTTACTTTTGGGATCAAAGTATCAATAGCTTTTTTTATTATCTGCAAAATCTAAAAAGGCCTAGGGAATAGCTCGAGTGGAGAGCTTATCATTTTTGTTAGTGAAAACAAAACATTTGCATCCAAAAACTCTCAATCTAGAGTAATCAGGAGCTAAATTTAAAAAGTTTTTCAACAGGTATTATATTTTGTAGAGAAGATGACATTCTAATAATGAGATATATGGAAGTTAGGGCTGCTTCAGCTCAAAAATCATTTGTTACTTGACTCGCTATTAGCAAAGTTCTAGTTGTTTTTATGATGTGTCTGTGTTTTCGTTTGGCCAAACCATTTTTTTTTGTGTCTGAGGACAAGATTTTTTATGTGTGATGTCATGTAAATTCAAATAATCTTTAAATTCTTTTGATAAGTATTATCTCCTTGAATCAGTGTCAAAGATAGAAATGTTATTTTTAAACTTGTTTTTTACTAAGTTGTAAAATATTTGAAAATGAGAAAAGACTTCGAACTTATGCTTAAAGAAGTAGATCCAAGTATGCCTAGTGAAATCATCAATAAAAATCACATAGTATGCATATCCACCCTTTGATATAACTGGTGCTGGCCTCAGACATCCGAATATATTAACTCAAGCAATCTAGAGAAAATAAAGGTTCTTTCATGAAATGGTAATCTTTTCATTTTACTAAGGATATAGTCTTTACATTTAAAAATTTTAGAGTTACAAAAAAATTTCAGATTTGAAAAATATTGAATTTTGGATACATTAGGATGACCAAGTCGTTTCTGCTATAAATCTAAGCCAATTTTCTGAACACTGCAACAAAAGGTATCCTTAGGTATTTTCAAAAAATCCTTGCAGTAGAGACCTCCTTGTCTATGGCCTTCCCCAATCAGCTTTCCTAACTGGTGATCCTACACACAACAACCATTACAAGAGAAGGATACATTACATCCATGGTCAAATATTTGAGAAACTGATAAGATATTTAAATTTAATTTAGGAATATACCTTACTTTTGGAATAATAAATCTTTTAAAATTTCGTAAAGTATTTTCAAAATTTTCAATTCCTTTTGCTTCAAGAGATGAACCATCGGCTGTGAAAACATTTGATACGCTTGAGTTGGTATGACATTCGGATAAAACAATTTTATTGGGGGGTCATATGAAACGAAGCACCAGAGTCAAGAAGCCAAGGAGTTTTATAGGGATAGAAGAAAAAAACCGCGGCTCCAGTCGATGCTCCATTTGAAGAAGATACCCCTTTAAGAAGAGGTTGAAGAATCTCTATAAGTTGTGACATAGATACGGGTGCATCATGAAATTTGTTCAAATCACTCGGTTCTTGAGACGAACCAACCGAAGCCACCTTCTTTTCTTCCCTTTTTCTAAATCTAGGACGTTGAGGTTTGGTATGTCCTGGCTCATTAAAATTATAGCAAATAATTTTTTCTTGTCATACCCATTGACTTATTTCCAATAAGGTTTGTTATCAACCTTATTTCTTTGTTTCCAATGAGGTGGCGTATAACAATGCATGTAGTTTCCCGGTCTAGAGACGACTAAAACAAAGTCATCTTCATTTTTCAAAGGATGCCCTCTTAGCCTATTCTCCTTCATACTCAATTATTCAAGAGTGTCAACAATAGAAAGAATTTTCCCTCCATGAAGAAACGTGAATTTGGTGCTTTCAAACTTTGATCTCAAACCATTTATAAATTGATAAAAATGTTTTTCATCAAGTTGCTTTTGCCGAAGCTCTACATCTTTTGGACAATGCCACTTAGGCTCAAGAATAGATAATTCTTCCCAAAGTTCAGATAATTCATTGTAATATTTCTTAATCTTTTATCTTTTTGAGTCATTGTCCGAACCAGTGTTGTGAAAAGCGTTGAGGCGTAGCGAGGCGCTCCACCAAAATCTGAAGCGAGGCACAAAGCGTAAGCCTAAAAAAAATTAACTTAAAAAAACTATAAAAATTATCTAAAATTATAAATAAATAAGAAATGCTTTATTGATGAAGCACCAACCAACACGAAATAAAAAATCTCAAATAAATACGGAAAAAATATGAGATTAACATGTAAAAGTAACATTAATGCAACAACTTGATCTATGTAAGTATCTAAAAAATAAATATGAGCATTCATTCAATAAAAAACTAACATTAACAACAAATGCATATTAGCACTAACAACCTTGGTTTGGAAGAAAGCCTGATCCTTGTAAAAATTAAAATTCATTATGTAAAAAACCATACTAGTTGGAGCATTGACATGGTAAATGAATTGGATTCTGGACTGAAAAATGGAGTGGATGCCCTGAGACACTTGTTGCGTAGATTGGGTAAGACTAAACGCAGCCCTAGTTGGAGTGATGTTCAGTAAAGGTTTGAAATACTTAGATATCACTATTTTCTTAATCAAGTGCTACTTGGAGAACAATGTGCGCAATCGTGCTTAGTGAAGGTGTGTGTGTATTGTTTGCAATATAGGTAACAAACGTAGGTACGTATGAAGGTCCTATGAAATGCTAAGAAATGCATACGGCGAAAGCATTGTGTAAATAACCATATTAATCGGAGCATTGATAACAGTACTCTGGACTGAACAATGGAGTGGATGCACTTTGTTACTTGTTGCATGAATTCGATAAGACTAAACCCAGACCTAGTTGGAGTGATCGTCCGATGAAGGTTTGAATATTTAAGAATCACCATTTCCTTCATTCATTGCTACTTGGAGCTATTTGCAGAGCTTAGCGAAGGTGTGAAAGCATCATTCTCAATATCGATAACAAAAATTCAAGGGTATATGAAACTCATATGTGATATTGTAATGTTGTTTGTGCAAGTGGAAATTCGGAGATGCTTCATTTAGTTAAGAATCATTTGCCACATGCCCCATGAACCATATTTCTTGATGTTTCTAGTAAGATTCCTACACAGAAGAAGGCCAAACACAATATTTTTTGAACAAAAGGAGGACGCAAAAAGAACTTGATTCAGCTTCCTAAAACACTGTCCAATTTCAATAGAACAGAAATTAAAGAACTGTATCAATCAACAACTGTGACCGTGAATTTATCGAACTACATCAATTCTCAAAAATTCAAGCATGTAGAAGCTCGCCAACGATCAAAGAAGCTGGTACAAATCATAAAATCATCGTTACGTCGATCAACCACTAAAATTCCGAAATGAACCAGTCAATTAGATCAATTCAACCACACAGGAACTCGTATTTTGATGCGCAATCACGCCAAAATTCAGGATTTATCAAAAAGAAATAATTTGTGAATTTGAAACCACCAAAAACCCCGCGGAAAACGAACCAGAACGCGCTACGCACCTTGCCGAGGACGATATCGAAGGTTTTGGGGGAGCGAATGCGACCATGAGCGGCGTGAAGAATGGCGCTGCCCTTGAGGACGGTCTTGGCGAGATAGTGGACGCGCTTCGCAGGCTAAGGTTGAGTTCCCAATTCTTCCTCAGACACCGCCATATCTCTTCACTCAATGGAATTCATAAACGCCCCAAATGAAATGAAGGATACTGATTCTGTTTGTGGGAGCGATGAATCTGACAGGAAGATTGGAGAATAAGACGGTGGATCAGGCTTTCTTCCAAACCGAGACTGGTTAACCGATTCTTTTTTAATGTGCTCCTCACGGTGAGGCACACCTCACCTCAAGGCATACGCCTCAAGGCGCATGAGGTGTACGCCTATATGCTTTTACGCTTTTTTACTGCGCCTCAAGGCACAAAGGCCCTCGCCTCGAGGCGAGGCGCGCTGTTTGCGCCTTGAGGTGCGTTTTTAACAACACTGGTCCAAACTTTGTTTTGCAAATTAGACACATGTGCAATATCTTTAAGAGAATACATATTCTTAAGGTATTCACATGCCTTGTTGGCATGCTCAAACTTTGTGAGATTAGAGCACTTTTTAATATCTACGCTATTGATTAACCAAGACATAATCTTGGTGTACCCAATTCTCCACTCTTTCCACATTTTTTAAGTGGTTAGTATCTTAGACTTCTTACCATCCGTAAGAGGCGCTTCTTTTTCATTTTCTACCTTTGTGAGGACTAGTTTAGGCTCCAGATCGGAACCATCAACTAATCCACATAATCCCTTTTTCCATATGTGGTGATTCGTTATTTAAGACCACATTACAAAGTTTGTATCATTGAGCTTCATGGGTATGATGGTAACTTTCTCATTGTCATCCATTCTTACAAAAAGAGAGAAAGAGATGAGAGAAGAAAATAGATGAGAAAAAAAAAAGAGAATTAACACAAGCACACCACCACGAACTAGCATGAATACACTATTATGATCACCTGAGCCAACAAACCACACTTGCACAATTCCATGAACACTTGATTCACCAAGAAGATCTTTCTTTCTTCCTTGTGTACGGAAAACGAGGCAACAAGCAATCTTCAAGAGTCAAGAGCAACCAAAGCCCTGATACCATGTAAAGAAACAAGAATCTTCCAATCACACTCAATATGCTCACCAAAGATTCAAAAGAACATGCACAACAAGTGTGCACAAAAGGGCACACTCAATACCAAACCCACACAAGGGGTATTCACAAGAGGGCTAAAAAATAAATATTATTTTATTCATCACTATGCAAGAAGCATACCTCAAGGGAGGGTACATGAATCAAGAATGGAAAGGAATGGAGAAAAGGGAGGGGATACCAAGGTATTTAAGATCTTATTACGATTGCCTGGATGAAGAGCCTAGCTTTGATACCATATAAGAAAGTGACGCCCCTGATGATCTGTAGCAAGAAGGTGAGAAAGCGGAAGAAGGAGAAGACGTGAGGAATAGAGGAGCAGTCCACGATTTTTGTTATTGTGACTGCCTCCAGTTTCATTGCTACTTAATGCGTTTACATTAGGGTTCAGCAATTTACCTAAATACCCTTAATACAGAAACATTTTACATGGTCTACAAGAATACAATAGTGAACAGGATCAAGGATCTATCCTGATCCAATCCAAATATAATAAAACGTCATTTTCTAACAGAATGTGTATTATGCAAGAATTACACCATAAGCTATCATACCTAGGGATGTCAATGGATCGGGTCAGGGTCGAGTCGGCCCCGTCCATATAATTAATAATAGGGTTGTTAAGATATACATATACATGTATATATATATATATATGTATATATACATATACATATACGTATATGTACATGTGTTTATTGTTAACCGAAATACCCATTAGGGGTATTTTGGTCTTTTCTCTGTAATAGGCATCAGTCCATTAGGGGCTAACATTTCTGCATTTTATTTCATGTATTTATTTTTGTCTTTTTCCTTTTTCACCTTTTTGTCTTTTTCAGATTTGATGGGACAGATCCATATAGCTGTTGGAGCTGCCCCAACAGCTATATTTATGACAGTTGGGTGCAGCCCCAACAGCTATATGGAGCTGCACTCTTTTGGCTCCATTGTATTATAAATTGGCCTCTTGTGGCCTTGTATTCCCAACTCATTCTTGAGTGCTTCTATGCAATAACAAGTTTGTAGACCCTTGTGTGGGTGGTTTCGTGATTCCATCAAGTATTTTTACTTGATTTAAAGTGTGTTCTTGCATGTGTATCGGATTCAATCCACTTCATTACATGGTATCAAAGCTTTGGTGGTCCAAAGGCAAGTTTTTTGAAGAAAGTTCGTGACAATATCAAGAGGAGAATCATACGCTTAAGGGATACAACAAATCCAGGATTGTTGCATCGGGAAGCATGTCATCTCTCAAATAAGTCTTGTATTTCACTCTTTTTTCTTTCTTCTTCATTCTCTACCCTTTCTCTTAGCCTTGTAAGGAAATGGAGAATGAAAGAGAGGTAATGTTCTCCATTCCTGTACGCCTAAACGATACAAACTATGTGATGTGGGCATCCATAGTTAAACACAAAATATGGAAAAAGGGATTATGGGGTTTGGTGAACGGTACCGAAAGAAAACCCAAGCTCATTCTTACGAAAATTGAGAATGGGAAAGAGATTGCTCTTCAAGGAGAGGAAATGGGTAAAGTTGTTTCCGATTATGAGAAAAAATGGAAAGAGTGGAGGATGGATCACTCCAAAACAATTGGATGGCTCATCAATAGTGTGGACATCCACAAATGTTCTAGCTTAGCGAAATTTGATTTCGCTAGTTATGTATAGAAATATCTTAAAGACATGCATAGTCTTAAAGATATTGCACAGATATGCAATGTCCAAAACAAGGTGAGAACCATGACCCAAGGAAAAATGAATATTAGAGAATATTACAATGCACTTTCTCTCATTTAGGATGAATTGGCTCTTCTTGAGCCAAAATGGCATTGTCCTCAAAATGTAGAACTCCGTGAAAATCAAATTAAAATTGAGCATTTCTACCAATTTGTGAATGAGCTTAGGCCTGAATTTGAGAGAACTAAATCGGCTCTCCTTCATAGAGGAGGTGAGCCATCCATAGTCGAAACTCTTGAAGAATTGACTATGGAAGAAAATAGATTGAAGAAGCCATCTGCTTCAAAGGATGAAGAAATCGTGCTTGTTATGTCAAAGCCCGGTAATCATACTAGGAGTTATAAACCTCCTCACTTTGTCAAAAATGAGAATGGGAGAAATCCTAACAACTATGAGAGGAATGACAAAAAAGGTGGCAAAATCATATGCTATCATTGTTATGAACCGAGACACATCAAGCCGTTTTGTCCAAAAAGAAAGAAAGAAGATCATTGAGATGATAAGAGACTTGTTTCGGTAGAAATGAATGATGTTGACGACTCCAAAGGCATTGACTCCCTATCTTTAACTCAATTAATGGAGGCGCTACAACCAATGTTCAAAACTCAAGTTTCTTCCTTTTCGGGGGCGGTCGTATCCACAAGTGGTGACCCTAGTAAGACTTCTTAGATCTTGGACTCTGGTGCCTCTTTTCATATGACTCCAAATGATTCTTATGTTTCAACCGCCGACGAAACATCCTTAAAAATCAAAAGTTTTGGAATCTTTCAAAAACAACCAAACTTTCACATACCAAATATTAGGGTTGTGCCAAAATTAAATTTGAACCTTTTATCAGTTTCACAAATTACGGATCATGGTTGTAAAGTTTTATTCTCTTCTAATGATTCTTTAATACAGGATCTCTAGTCCAGAAAGCCGATTGGGCAAGACTATAGAAGAGGAGATCTCTATGTAATGGAAAATCTTGAGTTATCAAAACAATCTTTTTGTAATTTTATGAGAAAAAAAGATATAGAAAATTGGCACAAAAGACTAGGACATCCTAGTGTGACCAAATTACACTTGTTTTCATTTCTTACTTATTATAAAGAAAAGAATTTGGTTTATGAAGATTGCATTCTTGGCAAAATGAAAGCTTTAGCCTTTGGGCAAAGACAATTTATATCCAAAAATCCATTTGAGTTAGTACATTCGGATGTATGGGAACCGGCACCAATTATATCGAAAGGCGGGGTATCTTACCATGTTATATTTGTAGATGATTATAGTAGACATTCTTGGATCTTTTTTCTTAAGCAAAAGTCAGAAGTATTTGATTGTTTTAAAAGATTTTTCTACTACGTAAAGACTCAATTCAAAACCAATATTCAAATTTTTAGATCCGAATCCGAGAGGAATTTGTATCAAAAGAATTTAAAAAATTTCTTGATTCGAATGGCATCATTCATCAAAAATCTTGCCCTTACACTCCTCAACAAGATGGACTAGTTGAAAGAAAGCATAGACATATTGTTGAGACCACTAGAACACTTCTTGTATCAAGAAATGTTCCAAAAAATGTTCCAAAAAATGTTTTGGGCCAAAGTTGCTCTTACGACAGTCTATTTGATAAATAGAATGCCCTCAAAAGTTATTGAAAATATATCCCCTATTGAAAAATTGCTTAAAATTCTCTCACGACAAACTTTCCCCAAAAGCAATCCTTTGTGTTTTTGGGGGCTATGCCGAAAATCAAAAGGGATATAGATGTTATGACAGGGAAATGAACAAATTATATGTTTCACGAAATGTTACATTTCTTGAAAATGAAGATGGTTTTAGCAAGGAAAAAATCCAAGAAAACTATGATTATTCGTTTCTTTTTTTATCTCATCAATGAACATGAAGGGTATGAAAATCTTCATAATGAGCATGAGAGTGAACATGAATGAAATGAAATGGGGA
Source organism: Nuphar pumila (assembly GCF_984573655.1). NCBI lineage: Eukaryota > Viridiplantae > Streptophyta > Magnoliopsida > Nymphaeales > Nymphaeaceae > Nuphar > Nuphar pumila. The sequence goes on from NC_143261.1 coordinate 72,871,013, forward strand.
TATTCGAAACACGAGCTTAGATTCACAAGGGCAAGTGTCAAGAATGACACTAAAGCATAACCTTTAAAAAGAGTATAACTGGAAACAAAATAAAAATAAAAATGTATTCTTTATTGATATGAAAAACAAATTGCTTAAGAAGCATTGGAATTAAATACAAGAGGGGCTGCACCCCTTTATATACACAGCTGAAAGAGGACTCAATAGAGTTGCCAACAGCTCTATTTAGAGTTGTTGCAATTGGAGTGTGTCAGTCCAACAACTCTATTGCTAGTCAAGTTTGGACATGACTTGACTAGCAACCGTCATTCTAGTTCAAACTGAACTAGATGACATAAAGACAAAAAATAAAAATAAAGAAAAAAAATTACAGAAAAGAAAGAAATGAAAATTGTATTTATATATATATAATAATATAATATTATTATATATATATACAGTTTTACATTTTAACACTCCCCCTCAAACTTACGGTACAATGAGTGAAAGTTTGTCTAAGAGAAAGTGAAATCGGGAAGCAGCGAGAGGCTTTGTAAAGAAGTCTGCTAACTGATATTCTGAAGTGACATATGGCAGATCAATTATCCCGTGTAGATATTCCTCTCTCACGTAGTGACAATCCATTTTGATGTGTTTGGTGCGTTCGTGGAATGTTATGTTACTGGCAATGTAGATCGCACTTTTGTTGTCACAACACATTTGTGAAGCCTTTGTTGCTTCATCTCCCATGTCAGCAAGCAGTCGTCGGAGCCAAATTACTTCCATAGTCGTGGTTGTCATGGCTCTGTATTCAGCTTTGGTGGATGAGAGAGATACCTTATGCTGCTTTTTACACCTCCACGAGATCAATGATTCCCTAAAAAGACACAAAAGCCAGTGGTTGAGTATCTGTTATTGGGATCACCTCCTCAATCAGCATCAGTATATGCAATTAAATCAAGAGAAGAGGAGGAAGATAAGAAAAGTCATCATGAAAGAGAGGACTTGATGTATCTGATAATACGCATGACTGCTCCCATATGAACAGAAGTAGGAGCATGTTGAAATTGACTTGCTGTGTGAACAACATATTTATATCTGGTCTGGTAATAGATAGATAGGAAAGTGCCCCGACAAGCTGTCTGTAAGGAGTAGGGTCTGCAAGAAGTTCTCCATCATCAATCTTCATTTTAACATTAACAACTTCTAGAGTGTCAACTTTCTTATCATCAGTAATACCAGACTTGAAAACAATATTAAAAGCAAATTTAGTCTGAGATAATAAATATCCTCTAGGAGAATAAACAACTTTAATGCCTAAAAAATATCTCAACAAGCCCAAATCAGTCATTTCAAAATGAGACTTAAGAAGTGTTTTGATTGTTTCAACTCCCTGTTTATCGCTTCCGGTGATGATCATATCATCCACATAGAGAAGAAGCACAATGATCCCTGCATCAGAATTTTTAATAAACAAAGCAGTGCCAGTTAAACAGAATTGAAAACCAATATCAATCATAACACGACTAAACCTTGTTAGAAAGTGACTTGGAATACGTTGGGTTCAATAATGAACCCATACTTATGCACGTGGAGTGCAAATATACCCATTAAAGGGAAACAACATAAGCACATAATGTGCTAACACATAAAACCCATAAAAAGGGAAAAATATGACATAAAGTCATAAGTTGCATATCATTGAAGAATAATGGAGAAGGGGTAAAAACCCCATTACAATGGAGCATAAGCTCCCTCAAGAATACAAAATACAAAGGGGAAATCCCCTATTTATAAGCATGAAAAGGGACCACCTTGGGGGCTCCCAAAGGGGACGTTGGAGAGCCCCCAACGGTCACATTTGTAACCGTTGGGGGCTCCCAACGTCACTTTTGGGAGGCCCCCAATGTGGTACGAAACCCAAAAATATAAAAAACAGAAAATAAAAATAAAACAAAAATTACAATGCATATTCCAATTGGAATATGCGTAAAATGCTAATTTACAAGAATACCCTTGAGGGTATTTTAGGAAGATAAAATATATATATTTATATATATATAAATAGAGATATGTATACATATATATATATGTATACGTATCTTTATATATATATAAATATATATGTACATTTAAGGATCAACATATTTTAACACCCCCCCTCAATCTTTGCGGGGAAACGAAAAGATTGAACAAAGGGCAAGACTCCAAGAGGCTCCGGCAAGGATGCAATGGAACTTGAAAAGGCCTTCCTCCTATTGTCTTCAAATTTCCCGAACTATCCAGGGTACTTCTCTTTGTCCTATCTCCAAGATCCTGTGAAATAACAACAAAGAAACAAGTAAAACAAATCTTTGTACTTTTATTCAAATGGAACATTTCTAACTAGCACAGGTTAGAAGAGATGCAAATTATGCAAAAATGACCCCAAAGTTTCAAAATCATATATCATGTTTAAAACAAAATGAGCGGAAGCAAATTATGCAGAAATAAATTGCAAGAATGCATAATGCATTCATAAGGTCCAGCGTTTGACAAATATAACCCCATAGTGGGGAATAACAAAATGGTCCACTAAGGGACACCACAATAAGCCTACGAAGAGGCATGATATACATAAATATTATTGAATGAGAGCCCAAAAAGGCCATAAAGAGCATATGCATATACTTATCATGAAATGAATTAATACTCAAAGAACTCATTAATAAACATGCTTCAAACATGTAATGAAGTGCCAAACAAGAGAAACAAAGTCTCCAAGCATACTTTAGGCAAAATAAACCCAAGAGTTCACAAGGTTTTAAAATCATTTATGAAAGACATACTTAATACACATTTTGCATATAAGGGTGGCAAAAACCATAAGCACTTAATATATAGATTAAATGCTAAGAAATCAACTTGATATGCATATCAAAAATATGATTTGCTTGAAAAACACAAGTCATGAATGAAATTTGGCAAATTTCAACAATAGTTTATCCATTACAAACATCTTCCTCATTAGTCCTCCAAAACCCATAAATCAAGTGTATAAGCTACTAGATCAAGAATATAAAGTCATTAAAGGCCAAAGACACACACAAAGGTGTGTAAAAGAACCTCTTGTCTACATATAATAATACTTGAAATAAGTGCATCTACGATAAGAACAAGAGAATACATGCCAACATAGACTAAAAAGTATCTCTTGTCTACGTAAAAAATACACTTAAAACCAAGTATGTTCAGCTACTAGAACAAGAGTAATAAGCCAACCATGGGCTAAAACATAATACATCTCTTGTCTACATATGATAGCACTTGAAATTAGTGAAATAAGCCAACCATGGGCATACATCTTAAGCGACTAGAACAAGGACACAAACGCCAACATAGGCTAAAAATCACACATCATGGTGTGAATCAACGTGCCTTGTCTACATATAAAAACACTCAAGACAAGTGTGTTCAGCTACTAGACCAAGAGAGCAAAAGCCAACAAAGGGCTAAAAACACACGAAGGTGTAATAAAATTCTTGTCTACATATGATGACACTTAGATAATGGGCATAAAAGGAAAAGACTTTTGAGGCAATAAACTTGTAATGAAAATAAACCTCGAATAAAACAATACTCCTTTTAAAATGAATTCTCATAACAATAACATGCATGTAAAAAATATCTTCAACAAGATACTATAATCGATAAAATAAAATTCTTGAGAACAAATGTGTGAACATACACACACCAAGAACACTTAGAATACTTGTGCAAAATCACAAGAACACATGTGCACAACATACGGAATCACAAATGTGCAAATGCACTCATAAGATTCATAAACAAATAAAAGGTTGGGCTATAATCCCAAAACATCTTGATTTTAAATGTACCTTAAAACATTTAAGGTTTTCAAATACCATATGTCCATCACATTTACTTAGAAGCATCCATAATATCAATGGCACAAGAACAAACTAGTGACACACTCATATATCAAATCATTCTAGAGTCCCAAGGTGCCCATAACTCACCTCAACCGCCATCTATAATATGGTAAGTGGACAATCTAAAAAGACATAACAACGAGTGTCACACTCATAATTAGAGATCATATACCAAATCATTCTAGAGTCCCAAGGTGCCCATAACTCACCTCAACCACCATCTATAATATGGCAATTTGGACAATCTAAAATGATATAACACGAGGTGCCCATAACTCACCTCAACAAACATCTCTAATAAAACAATAATAAGGCCAAAACAATGATGCATTAAATAACATGTGATGGACAAACATAAATGCCACAAAAGGGCAATAAACACATAAGGAATCATTTTCCAAATAAAAATTTTTTACAAAGAGGACCGATTAACAAATTGAATCAAAGGTCCAATATAATCCATCAAAACAATTTTGCATAACCACGAATTATGCTTAATCTTCAAAAGAAGTCTTGTACACCAAAAAAGGCTTACTATGCAACATAACATGAAATATTAAGCAACATCATGTGTATGAACCGATTTGGAACAAATAAGCCTTAACTATGAAAGACATAAGGTGCAATTAAACAGTGAAGTTGGTGAAGTTCAAAAATAACAAACTTAGGCCAATATAGGCATTCATAAAGATGGTGAATTTCGAAAAACTTATGAAATCTACTATTTCAACTTAAAAATGATAAACAATCATGAAATCTTCATAAAAGAGTATATACTCACAAGAAGATTATAAGGACCGAAAGGCTCCTTAAGGAGAGTTTGAACAAACAAACATATACAACTCCCAAAGAAGGAGAAAACTCCATTAAAGTGGAAGAAATCCCAACAAAATAGATTCATTAACAAAACCTTATGATAAATAAGATTGTACTATGGCTTAAATAAAAAGTAAACATTTATTGAGGAAAAATTTAACACTCTTAAGTTTTATCGAAAAACATGACTTAATAGATTATTACCTACTCCTAATGAAATAAGTACACAATAAACATTAGTGAAGACCATAACTTTTGTAGTGAAATATGCGGAAAAGCAAAAGAGTGCATTAAGCACTTACAACATTCACTAATGAACAAACAAAAGGGCAAACACCAAAACCCACAAGAGACAATCACAACATAAAAATATAAATGTCTCTTATTAAAAAGAGAGAGAACTCTCTAAATGTTGAAAACATCCTTAAGAGTGTAAAGATGGAAAGAAAATCACCATATTCCATAAGACCATTTTAAAACTTAATTCAACCGGTATTAAAAAAAAAAAACTTTCTTAATTAAATGTTGCTCATATAAAACGGACACATAATATGGAATTTTTCATATATGCCAAACATTTTTCAAAAAACTATATTTCACAAGCATTTTAATCTTAACATACCTTTCTTTAAAGACTAAACATTCATATAAAGGTATTTTCATAAACAAGGTTAGGTTTAAAATGTAAATTCAAAGTTCCAACGGTCATAAATTTTTACCGACCCATTAAAGCAAGTTTTGAGCAATCATATATCTAATTTTTCGCCAAACAAGTTATCATTTAAAGTTTTTCAAAGAAAAACATACGAAAACGATTCAATGGAGTAGCAAGAAACTCAAAAAAGACATAATGACAAAAATCACACATAAAGAAAAGAACATATTCCATTCTTCATACAATACCCAAAGAAATAGAATGCATACCGAATAACTATAAGAAAGACAATAGAGAGAAATGAATACTTCACCATTTTTCTTTAACAAATTCTTGAATACCACGCTTCCCGATGCACCAAAGAGCAACTCGATCTCAACCTTGCTTTGATACCATGTTAGAAAGTGACTTGGAATACGTTGGGTTCAATAATGAACCCATACTTATGCACGTGGAGTGCAAATATACCCATTAAAGGGAAACAACATAAGCACATAATGTGCTAACACATAAAACCCATAAAAAGGGAAAAATATGACATAAAGTCATAAGTTGCATATCATTGAAGAATAATGGAGAAGGGGTAAAAACCCCATTACAATGGAGCATAAGCTCCCTCAAGAATACAAAATACAAAGGGGAAATCCCCTATTTATAAGCATGAAAAGGGACCACCTTGGGGGCTCCCAAAGGGGACGTTGGAGAGCCCCCAACGGTCACATTTGTAACCGTTGGGGGCTCCCAACGTCACTTTTGGGAGGCCCCCAATGTGGTACGAAACCCAAAAATATAAAAAACAGAAAATAAAAATAAAACAAAAATTACAATGCATATTCCAATTGGAATATGCGTAAAATGCTAATTTACAAGAATACCCTTGAGGGTATTTTAGGAAGATAAAATATATATATTTATATATATATAAATAGAGATATGTATACATATATATATGTATACGTATCTTTATATATATATAAATATATATGTACATTTAAGGATCAACATATTTTAACAAACCTATCATACCAAGCTTTTGATGCTTGTTTAAGTCCATAAAGAGCTTTTTCTAAGCGAAGGACTTTACCCTTAGGAATACTTAGACCAGGAGGGGGTTCCATGTATACTTCTTCAACTAGCTTTTCATTTAAAAAAACATTTTTGACATCCATTTGAAAAATAGACCATTTTTTTATAGAAGCTAAGGCAATTAAGGTTCGGACAGTAGTCATACGAGCCACCGGAGCAAAGGTTTCTTCATAATCAATCTCATATTCTTGGACATAACCTTTGGCTACTAAACGGGCTTTATATCTTTCAAGAGTACCATCACTCTTGGTTTTAATTTTATAAACCCATCGACATCTTATAGTTTTCTTCCCTAGAGGAAGATCTTGAATATTCCATGTAGAAGCCTTTTCAAGTGCATCTAATTCAGCTTTCATGGCTTCTATCCATTTGATATCATTTTTTGCTTGAAAATATGTGGATGGTTCTTCATATGAGTGAATTAATGCAATAACTGCCCTGTGTGTGGGTGAGAAAGACTAGTATGATACAAACTTTCCTGGAGGCCTCGAGACTCGGGATGATTGTCTAGTTGAAATATTAGAATATTTTTCAGTGCACATGGAGGATTAGACTCTTGTCGCCTAGAATATTGAATACTAGTATCTCTATGAACTTCTTCATTTTCAACATTAAGATCAATAAATCTTTGATCATCATCAAAGTTACAGTCAAGGTCATATTCATCAGATGTTGATGTTAGATCTAGCAAAAAGGAGTACTCAGTGACGTCTTTTAATTTTCTAAAATCAAAGAAGTTCTCCTTTTCAAGAAAGGAAACATTTCTAGACACATATAGTTTATTATTTTTTAAGTCAAAACATCTATAACCTTTCTGGTTTTCAGCATATCCTAAAAAGGCATAGGGAATCGCACGAGGAGAAAGTTTATCATTTTTGTCAGTAAATATGAAACATTTGCACCCAAATATTCTTAGTCTAGAGTAGTCTGGAAAAATGTTCATAAGTTTTTCAATGGGAGTGATGTTTTGTAACGAAGAAGATGGCATCCTATTAATAGGATAGGTGGCAGTTAAGGCAGCTTCTGCCCAAAAGTCTTTCAGGACTTGATTTGCTATTAATAAAGTCCTAGTGGTTTCTATAATATGACGATGTTTTCGTTCTGCCAGTCCATTTTGTTGAGGTGTATAAGGACAAGATCTTTGATGTGTGATGCCATGCAATTTAAGATAATTTTGAAAATCTGTGGATAAAAACTCTCCCCCTGAATCTGTGCGAAAAATAGTAATATCATTTTGAAACTTTTTTTAACCATATTATGAAAAGTTTGAAAGTATGAAAATACTTCAGACTTATGTTTGAGAAAGTACATCCACGTATATCGGGAGAAATCATCGACAAAAATAACATAGTAAACAAATCCTCCTTTAGAAATTACTGGTGCAGGACCCCAAACATCTGAGTGTATTAATTCAAGTGGTCTTAAAAAGAAAAAGGTTCTGTTCTGAAATGGTAATCTTTTCATTTTGCCGAGAATACAATCTTTATAATCAAATGTTTTAGAGTTACAAAATTTCCCTAGATTTGGAAAATGTTGGATTTTGGCTATATGTGGGTGACCAAGTCTCTTATGCCACAGTTCCAACTCTATTTTTTGAATATTATAACAAAAAGCTTTCTTCGGCATTTCCAAAAAATCCATGTAATACAGTCCTCCTTCTCTATGGCCTTCCTCAATCAGCTTGCCTGACTGGCGATCCTGTACCCAACAACCATGAGAAGAAAAAGAAATATTACACCCATAATCAGAAATTTGAGATACAGATAAAAGATTTAAATTTAATTTGGAACATGTTGGATTTCTGGAATAGAAAATTTCTTTGTTTTATAAATTTTTTCAAAATTTTTTATTCTTTCTATTTCAAGAGAAGTCCCATCAGCAGTAAAGACCTTTGACACACTTGTTTTATTTTTAACACATTTGGATAGACTTTGATTATTTGGGGTCATATGAAAAGATGCACCAGAGCCAAGGAGCCAAGAAATTTTACCTAGATCAGAAAAAGATGAGTTGTTGCGCCGGTTGAAGCTTCAGATGAGGAAGAGGCACCTTTGATGAGAGGCTGAAGAATCTCCATTAGTTGGGCCAGGGAAACTGGTGCATCCTGGTCTTTAGGCTCTGATCCTTTTTTGCTCACCATGGTGGTTATTCTTGGAAAATGTGAAACCCTCATAAACTCTATTCTCCACGCTTAGCTCAAGCCATTCGACTCATTCAGTCAGCTCGATAAAAGTCCTGGATGGCGCAGGGGAGATTAATCCTCTCAGAGGCTGCGAAAAATTGTTGAGGATCAGGGATAAAGCATGTCTCTCTGATATGGGGTCCATCATTTTGTTGCAAGCTGACCTCCATCGATGAATGAAATCCCTTGCCTTTTCATTTTCATTCTGCTTTAGATTGCAGAGATGGCTCAATGTTGGGAGCGTCTCCGTGTTGAACAAAAAGCGTTCAATAAACATATTTACAACTTTATCAAACTTCTTGAGCTCGATGGGATTGATATGCTCAGCATACCATTTAGTTGCAACTCCTTCCAAGCTGCGGGGGAAGCATATAAATAGTGCTCTATTGTCCCTCTTGAACCTTGAGCATTCGGCGAAAAACATGGCGAGATGTGCTTTGGGGTCGCCAGAACCGTCGAACTTGATGAATTTTTGTGGAAGGTTTTTGAGATCATCATCCCCTTCTAAGCCATCATAGAAGTCCTCGCTAGTGAACAAGATACATTTTCCATAGATTTGTTTTCCATCTCTTCCCTCTCTTCTCTTTTACTTCTCTTTTACTGAATCTATCTCTAAACAAAATATGTTCTACTTCTCCAATCTGAATCTCCTTCTGGTATCTGAGATTTATTTCTGCGTGAAATCAGTTTTTTTTTATAACACGTCTGTGATCTGGTAAAATCAAATCATCGATTTCTAGTTAATGCTCTTTTGTCTCTCTGCTGAACATTAAATCTGAATATTGTCTATGTTTCCTGTCATCTTGTCTCTCTGTTTTTTTTTTAGAGTTAACGTTCTCCTCTCTCTCTCAAATCTATTGTTGTTGTTCATCTCTTGAGGATCAGATTTGTAAGTAACAGATCTAAATATCTTATTTCCCACTCCTTTTCAAAGTATCAGCCGATTTCAGCCTAGTATTCCCCATACGCGTGCTTGAGTTTCTGGTGAAATTTCTTTTCTGCTGTGTACTGCATTTCTATATCTGTTTTGCACATTATTCAAGGCTAAAGTATATATCTACATTAGGAGGAAATTTGTTCTTTGCAAAAAAAAGGGGGAACAGAGCTGGTTTCAGATCTGATCTCGTTGACAGCTATTGACCCTAGATCCTAGCTAAAAAAAAGGGTGAAGGTGTTAAAATATATTATACATATATAGATTATGACACATACACATATATATACATATATGTCTATGTGTCTATCTACATATATAAATATATATATATATATATATGTTTTTTTTCTTTTGTAATACCCACTGGGGGCAAAATAGTCTTTTCACATTATACACGCATATCCTAAAAGATATGCTTTCTTTTCTTTCTCATTTTCTTTTTTTCTTTTTCCTTTTTCTTTTTCCCTTTTTCTTTTCTTTCTTTATTGATTAAGAGGGGTCCACAAGAGTCGTTGGAGAAGAGTCGTTGGAGGGGCTCCAACGACTCTATGGGAGCCCCTCCTTGGGTCCCTTAGTGTGTATAAATAAGGAGCTTGGCCCCATGTAATTGTATTGCTTCTTGTGAAGCCTCATGTGAGTGGAATATATTTTTTCACCTTATTTTGTGTGTTTTACTACTTTTGTGGTTTGTTGCAATCTTGCCCATTAGTGGCTTCTTATGTATGTGCGTGCTTTCGTGCTTGATCTTGGAGATATCGCCTCACTCATTTGGCACTTCATTACATGGTATCAGAGCCTTGGTTGAGAAAGCTTCATCGGATCCTCTCTTGACAAGTAATATCTCTCCTCTTTCTTGTTTTCAAACTCTTTTTCTATAAATGGCCAACAAGGATGCAAAAATCGACCTCTTGTTCAAATTGGGTGGAACCAATTATCGAATGTGGGCTGCCGCTATGAAAAATAACCTCAAAGGTAAAAAACTTTGAGGTTATGTGTGTGGAACCATTCTGGAACCACAATTGAAATTAACTAAGTTTGAAGGAAATGAGGAAAGAGCATTAAACGAAGAGCAAAAAGATAAGGCTATTCTTGACTTCTCTTCAAAAATGGAAGATTGGGAAAGTGAGCATGCTAAAACTCTAGCGTGGTTCATGAATAATGTCGAATTAAAATTTGTGCAAATCTTGCTAAGTTCAAAAAGGCTAATGAAGCTTGGTTCTTTATGAAAGACATGTACACTCAAAGAGACCTTGCTAGGCATTTCTTTCTACAAGAAAAGGTAAGAGCTACCAAGCAAGGTGATGAGTATTAGGGACTGTTATAGTGCCCTATCTTCTTTATGGGATGAACTTGTTCTCCTCGAACCTCAATGGGAAGGTAGTGCTATTGCCATGAGGCAAAAGCAAATGGAAAAAGAGAGATTTTTCCAATTTATTCATGGATTTCGTCCCGAATTTGAGCAACTTAGAGGATCTCTTCTTTATAGGGCTTCTATTTCTCTAAGTGACATTTTGGCCAACTTATGTCAAGAAGAAACCCGTTTGGCCTTGAAAAGCGATGTTGATGAGGTTCATGCCGTGTCTAGACCCAGCAACAATGTAAGATCATATAAACCACCCCATTTTTGGAAGAATAATGGTGGTGGAGGAAGAAAAATCATTTGTCATAATTGTAATGAATCGGGCCATATTCGTCCGGATTGCCCCAAATTCAAGAAGAAGGTAGCTTCCGTTGGTGAAATTCCTCTAAACACAAATAAAGATTCAAAGAAGGATGGAGACATAAAGGAGTCCATCACTCATCTTACCGAAACTCTTCAACAATTTATAAAGATGAACTCCTCTACATCATCATCCTCACCCTCCACTTCCGGTCCCGCCATCTCCTCTTTTCCAGGTATGACCTCTTGAATTCTTGACTCGGGTGTCTCCTTTCATATGACTCCAAATGCATCACTTTTGTCAAAACCAAGTCTCAATAAATTTAAATCATATGTTTCCACCGCCGACAGAACATCCTTAGATGTTGAAGGCATTGGAAACCTTGAGAAAACTTACGACCAAAACAAAGATTTTTTTGTTCCCAAAATCTGAATTATTCCAAAACTTAATTTAAATCTTTTTTCCGTTTCTCAAATTACTGATTTTGAATGTAATGTCTCTTTTTCACCTACCCATTGCTATGTGCAGGATCTCCGGTCCAGGAAGCGGATTGAGCAAGGCCATAGAAGAGGAGATCTTTATTATATGAATTTTTTGTCTTTGCCATCCAAATCATTTTGTAATCATGTTCAATCCAAATATATTGAGACTTGGCATAAGAGGCTCGGACATCCTAGCATTTCCAAGTTGTATCTTTTTACTTTTTTGAAAAAAAATTATAATACAAATACATTTACATGCAATGATTGTATTCTTAGAAAGATTCATTCGCTTCCGTATTCAAATAGTAAAAAAAGACCTTTTGAACTTGTGCATTCCGATGTATGGGGGCTGACACCCGTTATGTCCAATGGGGGTTATTCCTACTGTGTTACTTTTATTGATGACTTTACTAGATATACATGGGTATACATTATTAAAAACAAATCCGATGTCTTCACTAATTTTAAAGAATTTCATGTTCTTATTCAAAATCAATTTCAAAACAATATAGCTATATTTAGAACCGATTCTGAAGGTGAGTACATGTCTAAAGATTTTCAAAATAAATGAAATTTTGCACCAACGATCTTGTCCTAAAACTCCGCAACAAAATGATCTTGCGGAAAGGAAACGTTGACATTTAATTGAAAGTACAAGAACACTTCTTGTCTCTAAAAATGTTCCTAAAAACTTTTGGGCCGAAGTGCTTCTTACCGCAACATATCTTATTAATTGTATGCCCTCTTCTTATTTAAAAAATGTATCACCTTTCGAAAAATTATTTAAAATTACTCTAGATTTTAATAGACTAAGGATCTTTGGATGTAAATGCTTTGTGCTTATGCAAGAACAAGATAAATTATCACCCAAAGCTCTTGAATGTGTGTTTATTGGCTATGGTGAAAATAAAAAAGGCTATAGATGTTATGATATTCGAAACAATAAACTCTATGTGTCAAGAAATGTAAACTTTCTTGAAGAACAAAATGGTTTTGATATCCACACATCTAAAGAAGACATTGATTATTCCTTCCTGTTTGACTTAGCTCCTAGAATTGAGTCCCCAGATGCAATAATTTGCGATAATATTTGTGATGGCATTTTACATCATAATGATACACCACAACATGATAATGTTTCTCAAAATGAGAACCTTAATGATATAAATGTATATACCCGGCGGTTAGGAAATGAACATCAACCTGCCCTTGAATGATATTCTCAAGACTTCTCTTTAGAAGAACCTATTGATGGCAATCAACCTAGGAGATCTTCTCGTAATAGTAGGCCACCACAAAAATTTGTGTCTTATGAATCTTTTTCACCTAATTATAGAACTTGTCTCATGTTGATACACTCACATCATGAGCCTACTTCATTTAAAGAAGCTAAAGATCATCCACATTTGATTGAAGCCATGAAAATTGAATTAGAAACTCTTAACAAAGTCCAAACTTGGAGCATTATTCGTCAACCATTAGGAAAAAAGGCAATTGGGTGTAGATGGGTATATAAAGTCAAAACCAAATCTGATGGATCTCTAGAAAGATACAAAGCTCGTTTGGTTGCAAAAGGCTACGCCCAAGAATATGAGATTGATTATGAAGAAACCTTTGCTCCAGTATCTAGAATGACTAGTATGCGAACATTAATTGCCTTAGCTTCTATTAAGCAATGGCCGATATATCAACTTGATGTTAAAAATGTGTTTTTAAATGAAACTCTATGTGAAGTTCTTATGGATCCTTCGCCAAGTCTTGAAATTGGTAAAGAAAATATTCTAAAGTTAAATAAAGCTCTCTATGGTCTTAAACAAGCACCAAAAGCTTGGTATGATCTTCTTAGCAAAGTAGTTCTCGATAATGGTTTTTCCTCATGTTATACTGATATTGCTTTGTTTGTTAAAACTTCTAATGAGTTCATAACAATTTTGTTGTTATATGTTGATGACATGATTATCACAGGTAATGATAAAAAGGGTATTGACCTTATTAAAAATATTCTCAAAGAAAATTTTGATATGTTTGACCTTGGTTTTCTAAGGTATTTTTTAGGAATTGAAGTTGCATACTCTCTCAAAGGGTATGTTCTCTCTCAAATGAAGCTTGCCTCCGACATTATTGTCTGGTGTGGGCTGACAGATAAGAAGGTGGAGACTCCATAAGTGATCAACGCCAAGATGAGAGCCAGTGATGGCACTCTTTTAACAGACACCACGCCTTATCGCCAGTTGATTGGGTCACTAACATATTTATCTATCACCAAGCTCGATATTTCTCATGTGGTTCATAGTGCAAGCCAATTTCAGACTGCACCTTCTACCATGCACATGGTCGCAGTCATGAGGATTATCAGATATTTGAAAAACACTATAATTAAAGGATTATTCTTACCCTCTTCTTCACCTCTTACTTTACTTGCTTATATTGACTCTGATTGAGGGGGTAACCCTGATGATCGTATTTCCACCAAAGGTTATTGTGTGTTTCTTGGAGAGTCACTTATTTCATGGAGGTGTAAAAAACAACAGAAAGTTTCTCTCTCTTCTACAGAAGCAGAGTATCGTGTGATGGCCACTACCACCACTGAGATTGTATGGTTAAGAAGTTTGCTTAAAGATATGGGTGTCTCATTCTCAACCCCTTCGAAGTTGTGTTGCGACAACAAGAGTTTTATCTACATTGTCAACAATCACACCTTCCATGAACGAACAAAGCACATCGAGATGGACTACCATTATGTTCGTGATGAATTCCTACGGGGCACCATTCAACTGCCATATGTTCCTACCGAGTACCAGTTAGCGGACTTCTTCACCAAAGCTTTGCCATCGCCACATTTCTACTTTCTCCTTAGCAAACTCTCGGTGATCTCCTAGTGTGTTTGAGGGGGGTGTTAAAATATTATATATATATATATATATATATTTCTTTTGTAATACCCACTAGGGGCAAAATAGTCTTTTTACATTGTACACGCATATCCTAAAAGATATGCCTTCTTTTCTTTCTCCTTTTCTTTCTTTCTTTTTTCTTTTTCTTTTTCCCTTTTTCTTTTCTTTCTTTATTGATTGAGAGGGGTCCAAAAGAGTCGTTGGACCCCTCCAACGGTCATAAATATGATCGTTGGAGGGGCTCCAACGACTCTATGGGAGCCTATGTCACACGGACTCGGCTCTAAGGTCGTCGCACCCGCGTCGACACGCACCGACACGGGTGCGGACACGGGTGCGGCTCGGACTCGGTCAACCCAACCCTGGGTGCGGTCAACACACCCAGGGTTATTTTGGTCCATTTTTTGGAAAAAAAAAATTTAATTTTTTTTTTTAAATTTTCTGGGCTACAGCTGTAAGGAAAAAAACCCATCACAACTAAAAACCTGTACACTTTCAAGTTTTAAGTACAGAATGGGCACAACTCAAGTTTTTGTGGTTTTTTCCTGTACGAAGAAAGTGAATTATTACAGTGTATGAAGAAAGTGCCCAAAAGTGAATTATTCCTATATGAAGAAAGTGTACAGAATGCCTTCACAACTCATCACCTGTCCCCTAATGGGCACAACTTTGACCGAGTCTTATATATATATATTTTATTTTTTTTTAATATATATATAGCCGAGTCCCCGTGTCCAAAATTTTTGAAATTGCGCCGCACCCGTGTCGCACCCGCACCCATGTGACATAGATGGGAGCCCCTCCTTAGGTCCCTTAGTGTGTATAAATAAGGGGCTTGGCCCCATGTAATTGTATTGCTTCTTGTGAAGCCTCATGTGAGTGGAATATATTTTTTCACCTTATTTTGTATGTTTTACCACTTTTGTGGTTTGTTGCAATCTTGCCCATTAGTGGCCTCTTGTGTATGTGCGTGCTTTTGTGCTTGATCTTGGAGATATCGCCTCACTCATTTGGCACTTCATTACAGAAGGAAGGCACGGCTTACACCTCGTGATTGATCTTATTCACGCCTTAGCCTTGAATTGTGTGCGTCTTATAGTTTCTTTATTCTTATGTTATGGATTCTTCTCCTCGAGCTTTCGTAATCAACTTGTTTCTGAAAAATTAAACACCTCAAATTTCTTGACATGGAAGAGACAGATTATTCCTTTTATAAGGGGTCAAGGTCTCAATGGTCATCTGGATGGAACTACTTCAGTCCCGCCAGAATTTGTTGCACGTGAAAGAAATGATGACAATGGAGCGACCTCAACTGTGTATGTCAAAAATCTAGAGTTTGACTTGGAAAAAGAAAAATCAGTCAGTTGTGGCCTACATCACTTCAACTCTGTCGCAGAAGGTGTTCGTAACCATACCTGATGATTGTTCAGCCAGCCAGCTTTGGAATAGATTAGTCCAGAGATATTCTCAGGTCTTGTAGGCGAGAATGGTTTTTCTGAAGCGAGAGTTTCAGTTACTCAAAAAGGACAATATGACCATCATGGAGTATTTGAATAAGATGAAGACTATCACAGACCAGCTTGCCATTGTGGGGTGCAAGGTAAGTGACACAGATATGGTCCAGCAGACTCTGAGTGGGCTAGGGCCTGATTACAACATGATCGTTACTTCTCTACTGTGCTTGTCTGTCCTCCCTACTTTTGAAGAGTTGTGTGCTAAGTTGATTCAGTATGAAATGACTTTGAAGGGTTTTTCTGAGGAGCCACAGTCTCACACAAATACTCAGGAGGTCCTTGCTACAGGAATGCCATATGGGCGAGGACGAGGAGGTTTTGGGTTTCGTGGAAGAGGAGGACAAGGTGGACGTAGACTGCTGCCTACACCAAATATATTGCCAAATGCACAAGGGCGAAAGACAGTACCCACTTGTTATCTTTGTAATAAAAGAGGACATATTAAGGCAAATTGTTGGTTTAATCCTTAGAATAAAGGAAAGTCTCCAAAGGCAGATGTCAAGAGAGAGTCTAGTAGTGCCCAGGCTAATGATGAAATCTTAATCCTATCCCTTATTTTGGTAAAAGTAGCATCGTCACTGGAGACAAAATTCATCACCTTGTCTCTCATATTGGAAACTCCATTGTTCCTATGTCAACCTCTACTCTTAAGTTGTCTAATGTTCTTCATGCTCCCAACATTAAGAAAAACATTGTTTTTGTTTCTAAGATTGTCAATGATAATCATGCCCCAATTGAATTCACTCTCTTTTTTGTGCAGGTCAAGGACCTTCGCACGAGGAAAACATTCGCTGAGGGAAAAAGACAAGGGAACATGTACGTCTTCCAAGAACGTATCTTGGATTCTGCTCGGCCTACTTGATCCATCTCGAAGAATTTGCCAGTGTCATCTTCAACGTCGACTAAGTGTGTTATGAATGTCTTTGAATGTAATAAGCCACATCTTTGGCATAGTCGGTTGGGTCATTGTGGGAGTCATTTTGTTGAAAAGCTTGTTTCCAATAATCTCATTCCTAAAGATAGTCTGAATACAGGGATGAATGATCAAATGTGTTCCAGTTGTCGTCTATGCAAGAGTCATGTACTGCCTTTTAATTCTGTTAATAAAAGAGCTTCAAAGCCTTTTGAGATTATTTGTTCTGACGTGTGGGGGCCTGCTCCGGTTACTTCTGGTTCTGGAAGTAGATACTACTTAATCTTTGTCGATAACTACTCCTGTTATACTTGAATATACTTTATGAAAAGTAAATCTGGAGTTTTTTCTTTGTTCCAAAACTTCCATTCTCTAGTCAAAAACCAGTTTTCTGAATCTATTCAACATTTTCAATTTGATGGAGGCAGTGAATTTTCCTCCAGTGACTTCATACATTTTCTCCAAATTAATGGGATAGGAAAAAGAGTGTCTTGACACATACACCACAACAAAATGGGATAGCTGAATGAAAGCATAGACACATTGTAGAGAGTGCAATGAGTATGATGCATGACAGCGCAATTTCCACACAATCGACTGCAGGCAGAATATATAGATCCAAACACCACCTAGTTGGAACATGGATTCTATGAAACCTCGTCCCAAAGTTAATGAGCATGTAAAGAATCCTTTGTCTTGAGAATATTGAACTTATAGAATCTTCAAGATAAGATTTATCTGACACATGTACTCACAAGAATATAAAGACCACTGTTAGTGTTCTAATTTATCAAAATAGAGACTTCATGTTTACTGGACATATTTATCCTTCGAGGCCATTACAAAATGTCAACCCAATTAATGCTAGATCTTATGGCTTCATGTGACTTCTTTCTTTGAGTCTGTGTTGCAACTACTGGCTTATTATGTCACAGTGTAAGAGTTTATTTTATTAGATGAGCAGAGTGTATCTTGAACAGAAAGATTGGGATTTTGTACAGTGTCAATTTTCCACAACACGAGCACCCAAAATTGGTGAGGAACGTACTGCCGAAAACATCACATGATTTCCTTTCTATGGGTATATCATGTTTCATTCCTTGTGTCATATTTAGATTAGATATTAGGCCATATATCATAAAAGTAAAACAATACCACTCAATTGAGGATAGTTTTCATGGTTTTTCATAAAGACAAGACAATTTACATTTTTTATCCCTAACAATCAGTAGGCAATTTTAGTTTCCAAATGAGCCCATTGCTGTAATGATATTTCTATAACAAGAACATTTATCTGAAACGAAAAGGATTTCAACTTTCAACAACATTGAAGGGTGAGACTTCACATGTGTGAGCTTCAGAGGAAAGCAAAGACTCTTAATTTTGTAAATATGATTTCTATAAAATTGCTCGGAGTCATTCTATATCCAATTAATAACTTCAAAAAATTTTGAATACATTTGCAGTATTGCTTGTGCAAGATTGCAACATTCTGTAGTCCAAAAGAAATAATTCAGGTTCTTTGTAACAATACATTCTGAGGATAAGTCATATACAGACATGCAAAAAAAATGCACAGGAACCTAGTGTCCAATCAAGCAAACTCACCTCTGATAAATGAGTATGGCCGTGCTGCCGTGCATGCTCAACGCTAATGCCATCATCAAGGAAAGTCGCCTATCAAAGAAAGACACACAAATAGAAAGGAAATAAATAGATCTGAAGATATCATCAAAGAGAAAAACAGAGTTTAAGAAGTTAAGGGGTAAAAAGGTGCAATATCAATTCCCAAGATAGTGAAACAGAAGATGTTTATGACCAAAAAGAAAGGTCCGATTTTGCAATCCTTGAGAACCAATGACATAATATATCACGCCATCTGGAAAATAGATGAAAAGAATAGAAGCAGATATAAGAAAAAACTATGGTGATTCTGAATTTGCTCAATCCACTAAAACCACATGTTCTTAGCTCTCAGACTTTCATCAGGCTATAGTTGACACAACTTGACAGTTCTATACTAACTTCCAAGGGAAACAAAAAGAGGAAAAAAAAAACACACTCAAGAGGAAGCACATAAGGATCAGACACGTAATATGCATAAAATAAGTCATACTCTACTAAGCTCTATGTGCATATTTTAAACAGTGGACATATTTATGGACCATAGGTAATCATTTTTCAGTATTATACCTTACACTAATATTATCAAGTACCAAATCTTACTGAGAACATATTCTATGAACCAGGGGAACGATAGTCATTTACAGTAATGTCCACTACGTAAATATATCAAATGTATAGTTCTTTATACAGAAAGCTGAAAGGAGATTGACCCAAATCCCTGAGAAATCATTCCATCTTCTATTAGTATACTACATCATTGTCATACATATAATTCTTTGTATGGTATGCTGAATGAAGTTTGACCCATAGTTCCTCAGCACTCATTCCATCTTTTATTCCAGCTAAAACTAGTCCAAGAAGATCATTTGCCTGTAGCAAGAAGCTTGTTAAGGCTTTAGCTTGTGCTCACCCATTTACTAAAAGAGCAAAGCTCGAGCCTAATTTTAAACCCATTTGTTTAAATGGTCAGAGCTCGAGCCTGAAACTTTTGGTTTGTCTAAGATGTGTGTGTGTTAATAGAAGCAAGACACTTGGTATAATGGTAACCATAGTGACAAAAGTTTAGAACAGGAATATAATGCCAACCTTTTTCTCATGAGAAATTGAAATTAAAATTAACAACAACAACAACTATGACTTCATCCCAAAACAATTGGGGTCGGCGATATGAACCAACAAAGAAATTCATTTTGGGTCTTCCACATGAATCCTTTTCCTCCAATCATTTCTATCCAATGCCATGTCCTCGGTGAGGTTCAAAGCATTCATATCCTTTCCTATCATCTCCATCCAAGTCTTCTTAGGCCTACCCCGACCTCTTTTAACTAATATATTTTCCCATTTCTCCATCCTTCTCACTGGAGCATCATTAGGCCTTCGCCGAACATGTCCAAACCACCGTAAACGATTCTCTCTCATCTTATTTTCAATGGGTGCAACGCCTACCTTATTATGTATCTCCTCGTTCTGAATTTTATCTTTTATTGTATTTCCACACATCCATCTAAGCATCCGCATCTCAGCTACACTCATTTTTTGAATATGATGTCTCTTAGCAGCCCAACATTCTGTACCATATAGCAAAGCGGGCCTAATAGTCGTCCTATAAAACTTTCCCTTCAACCGCAATGGCATTCTACGATCGCACAACACTCCAGTTGCACTTTTCTATTTCATCCACCCAACCTTTATCCTATGATTTACATCTCCATCAATTTCTCCATACTTTTGAATGATGGATCCCAAATATTTGAAATAATCATTCACCGGTATTTCTTGCTCACCAAGCTTTACTACACTCCCATCATTACTATGTTGCTTACTAAACCGACATTCCATATATTCAGTCTTACTCTTACTCAACTTAAAACCTCTAGCTTCCAATGTTTGTCTCCATAATTCTAACTTAGCATTAACCCCAGCTCTAGACTCATCAATCAAAACAATATCATCAGCAAACAACATACACCACGGTACATTTTCTTGAATTGATCTCGTAAGCTCATCCATCACTATCGCAAATAGGAAAGGACTTAAAGCAGATCCTTGATGTAACCCAACCGTTATCGGAAAATTGGTTGTCACCCCTCCACAAGTGCGGACATTGGTTACTACTCCTTCATACATATCTTTAATTATACTAATGTACTTGAGAGAAACACCTTTCTTCATCATTGTCCACCAGAGAACGTCCCTAGGTACTCTATCGTATGCCTTCTCCAAATCAATAAAAACCATATGCAAATCTTTGTTCCTCTCTCTATATCTTTCAATAAGTTGTCTAAGAAGATGTATAGCTTCCATAGTTGATCTTCCAGGCATAAAACCAAATTGATTCTCTGATATCATGACAACCTTCCTCAACCTAGACTCAATCACCCTCTCCCAAAGTTCCATAGTATGACTCATGAGTTTTATACCACGATAGTTTGTGCGATCTTGTATATCACCTTTATTCTTATATAGAGGCACCAAAGTACTCTTCCTCCACTCATTAGGCATCTTATTTGTCCGCCAAATCTTGTTAAAAAGATTTGTCAACCATTCTAAACCTTTCTCTCCCAAGCATTTCCAAGCCTCGATAGGTATACCATCTGGGCCAACTGCCCTTCTTGAAATTAAAATTAAACAAAACTAAAAATACTTTTTTACAAAGGAAAAAAATAAAATTCAGAAAATATTTAATTTCTGCTGATACTTTTGTTCTTATTGGTTGTGCAAAGTATAGCATTTTTTCAAAAAAAAAAAAACACTGATATTTTTCACTGATGGCAACCATCTTTTTTTCTTTTAAAATAGAGGTCATAAGTCGAATCTCGCTTTATCATGTGTCAGGTTTAACAATAATATTATCATTTTTTTATTATATAAATCTGGGAACTGCTCAGGTAAGCTCGAGCTTAGCCAAGTTCAATCAATCATATCCAAGCTTTGCTCTAGATCAAGCTTTCATTTACAGAACCAAACCAAGCTCAAACAGGCTACCCTTTGGGCTTGGCTCATGTGTAGCCCTGATTATGGATAAGACGTATGTAACCAGCATGTTGTCTTATTGAATCCAAGGCCAATAGGTTGGATTTAGAAAACTACTTCAACTGTTCTGCTTCATGGGGTGACAAATTATTTATAAATGAGTTCGCACAAGTACCTCAGTTATAAGAATTTTTGCTTGAGTTCGCGCACAAGTACCTCAGTTATAAGAATTTTTGCTCGAAGAGCATCTGCATTGCGCGGCTCTAGCATAAAATCAGCTGTTGTATCTCCTGTGAATGCTACCTCTGGAGACAGCACAGTGTCCGTAATCTAGTATGGAAATTACAAAAGTTAATTAATCTAGAACAAAATCCACATACACTTCAGATGACATGGATATGGATGAGAATCCTAACAAACAGCATTAGGCATTTAATTTTAAAAGAACAACCAAGTAGACGGACCTCAACCCCTGAAATCTTCAAATTTTTGATCTTGTCTCCTTTAAGATGAGCATACATCTTCTTCAGCTTGCGCCTCATTGAATAAATGACATATCCCTATACCAAACCATTAAAAACAAATACGCCGTATAATTGCAAGCGATTCAAGTAACCAATGACCATGATATTGAATTGCAACGCAGTCGAAAAAAAAAGAAGGAATAGCCTACCTGGCTGGGAATAACGTGGTGAGTTTTGAATGGTCTAACAACTAGGTCATTTCTTATTTCATAGGTTTCCCCTGCAATGAAACAATCAATCTTCTGACTTCAATATTGAAGAAATCAAATGAAAGCAGTCCAGGAGACAAATTAAGAAAACATACCCACATCCAATGCAACCAAATCAAACATCAGTTCAGTCTTACTCATGGACCTGTGAATGTCAAGTAATTTCTCAACATCCGGCTTAATACATGGTGGCACAAACACTGTCGGAGGCTTCAAGCTGTAAAGTCCACGTGTTGCCAGGTACATTGGTAGCCCACCCTGCAAAGAAGAATACGTCATCAGAGGATGAAGGTACAGGCTTCTTGTTTACAAGTTTCTGTAACCTTTCTTTGCCCTTGATTACACACAATCAGAGATAATCCTCCTACTGGGCTCACTAATCAGGTTGCATGCTTCCCATGCAAAAACTCCTCAGTGATTTCATCACATGTAGGCAACTAGTGACTCATGATCTATCATCTTCTTGTAAGTTTATGAGCACTACTAGATACGGTCCATACGGGTTACATTCCTCACACCTTCAATTCGCTACACTCACTAGGTGTCCACTAGGTGCGTCTTAATGGATCGGGGGTAACCATATCCATTTGCATTCGGATATAACTGAGTGTACCCAAACCCGACTCGTATAAGGCACCGTAAAAGCCTTTTACTCCCTATGGGTGCCTGCCTGCCTTTGAATAAGGGATCTAAACGGTTCGGATTCCAATCGGATGTGGGCAATACCATATTCGACTAATCTGATGTTGGTTAAAACGGGTTTGAATTCGGATTCGGATATTCATCAAATTCAGAAATTTGTCGAATTGGGTAGTAAAATATCAAAACCACCAAGATATCCTTAAACCCTAGAGAGATAAATGATGGTGGTGGTGGTGGTGGTGGTGGTGGTAAGAGCAGAGGAAGAAGAAGGGAAGGAGAGGGAGGAAATGTGGCGACTCACGATGTGGTCGAGATGGGCGTGGGTGATGAAGAGGAAGTCCTGGTGGACGGCCCTCGAGGGGCAGCGGCCAATGTCGAAGGCGGCGTTTAGGCTGGGTACCACCACGCACGTCTCGTGGCCGCCGACGGAGATGCCCTCCACCACGTACCCCTCCACGTCGATGCCCTTGCGCTGCACCTCCGCCCTCGCTCTCCTGTACTCCTCCTCCTCCACCGCCCTATTCAGCGCCGTCAGGAACCCCCCGGACGATGACGATCCTCTTTTCTCCCTCATCGCCAACGCCACCACGCCCCTCTTCCGGCCGATGCGCCCCGCCGGCCGGAGCTTTACCACCTGGCTTAGCGGTGGTGGTTCAGGAGGCAACGTCTCTAGTAGGGGCAGAGGCGAACAAGGAGAGGCAAAATTGGCCGCGGCCGTTACCATCAGCATTTCTCTTCTTCCTTCCCCCTCTTTCGCTTTCCCTCTCTTTTTCCAATGCCACCGGAGAATATGGCCGTTTTGGTTTCGAGTGTAAAACCCAGTCTTTGAGCGAAGGGAGGCACGGGGGTGATAAATGATATTTAAAAAAATCCCAAAAAAGATTTATGTAAACGGGTCGGATTCGGCTCGGATATGGCTATTGTTTAATCCGAGCCAATGGGAATACTGCCTAATCTGGTTCAATTTCGGGCTGACATTCGGATGGAAAAAACTAATATCAAATCCGGATCCAATTAGCTTAAATAATTAATCGTAGGTAGCTTTTACATGTCCTTGAATTGGGGTGCTCGTAGGGTTTTAAGATTTGGATTTGGGTTTGATACTTTTTAATGATTCTCAATTCAATTACGTTATTTATAATAAAAAATAAAATAACTTTTTTTTTACCTCCAGATCTACTGAATCACATGTGTGACACATACTTTTTTATGGTGATAAATATTGCAAAATTTACAAAAATCTCATAAAAAATGCAAGAAAAAATGTTAAAAGGTTTAAACGGCTAAATCTCGCAAGATTTTTTTATGACAATTTCTCACAAAAATATCACTAGATTTGGTAAATCTCGAGATATATCACCATTATATTTGTATCGCTTTTTTATGGTTTTGTTTTCATTGTTCTTTTAAGAAACAAAAATGAGTTTCCAGTTTCCACCGTCCTTTCAAACCCTATAGACTACCGAGCTTATCTATGAGCTGCGAGCGGACACCGCCGGTGCATATCTCTCTCTCTCCCTCTTTCCTTTTCCTCTTCATTTTCGTCTCTCTCACTTTCTCTTCCCGGATTCACTCAGTCACCGGTTCTGACAATCGATGACTCACCGACGATGACAAATATCAGTCAGTCAAGGTTTTTTTTAAAGAGACTCAGAGAGAGGGGATTCGGTCGTAATGACTCAACAGATTTTTTTTGTTCGCCACAAACTGCAAAAAGTGGTTTTAAAAGGAGAGGGGTTTCAGCCACCGGCATCAACGATTTCGGGGTTTCGGCGATGCATTTAGCAAAATTTTCGGTAATTAGACATGTTTGATATTTGTATGTTCTGTTTGATTTGTGATTCGTTTTGTTTTTATGTTTGATGTTCTATGACAAGGGTATTCAAGTTCTGTACTCTAAATGCAAAGATTACTTAAAAGCGGCACTGTAACTTGAAATGATCAAGAAGAGAGAACTTGAAAAATGTCTGAAGCAGGGATACTTTATAATCCATTGAAAAACTTTCAGTTTCACAAATCTCGTGACTTAGCCTTGCGAAAAAAGAAACATAGCTGCTGCAGCAAAATATTTAAAAGAGGAAAAAACATCCTAAAAATCTGAGATTTGGGGGATTGATTCCAAACATCTGAAAATATTTAAAAAAAAAATCAAGTCTGAAATCAACTTCCATAAGGCATGGCAGCCTTGCCAATCATATATGAATTTTGAAAAATATTTAGGTTTCCGGGAGAAATAGATTTGGTGAATTTACATATGATTATTAAATTATTGTTATGTATGCATGCTCATTGTAATTTACTGATCAACATATATTTATATTATACTGCATGTTTATGATGTATAACATGTTTATGGTGTGCACTTGAAGATATGAATGCATTTAAAGTTATGACATGCTGTGTGTGAGATGCATACAAGGAGGTACGTAGTATTGTGTTATGCAACATGTAGCCATAACATAATTATGTTATAATGTTTGTATTTCAATGTTAAAACAATATGCCATGTATGTGTTTGTGCATTAAACTGTGAAAATCATGATTGTGCACATGTTTGATCATAATTATATGTGAGGTAAGGTTTTGAATAAGAACCGAGACATACTTGACACAATGGGTTATTCATGTGTGATTTACTGTATTGATTTATGGCCTAATAAACATAACCTTTTTTAAAGTTTCGGGTATGCCTCACAAGGGTACGATGAACCGAAAGGCCCAAGTCTACCTTGAAGAGGGTAGCTGGCACAAAATCTCTAGACCCGTAAATTGATAAAAATGTTTTGAGTATCAATGACTTTGTTGGTCCTCAAGTCCAAGAGAGTTAGGGGGTCATGACTACTAAATATTAGTCATAGGTGGTATAATCATTCCTTCTGCAGAAGTATATGATCGATTCTTCTTTTTTGTCGTAGCTACTATGAGAGCTTCTCTCGATCTGGAACTGCTCCTACATACGTTTTTGACTCAGTCAGTCACTCAAACGAAAAAATTAAACACAATATAATAAACATCCAAACGAGTCTTGTCTGTTTCGAGTGACACCACATGCGTACCCGATAAGGTTGGTAATCAAGAGAAACAATGCATTAATTGATTAAAAACACTTTTTAATTATACAATTGTATTCATATTATATTTGTTATTGAAAGCATGCATATTCTGTTGTTCAGTGTAAATTAATGATATGTTCTAGTGATGTGTTAATTAAATTTAGACATTATGATTGCCATGTTCTTATTATGAATTGGTATTGTTTACATGTATACTTAAGGTTGTATACATATGCTTGATTAATGTGTAACTTAGTGAGACTTGAGGAAGTCTGACCCCTTACTTTTATATAAATATAGGTAATGGGTGATGCAATTAAATTACGAAGTGGTTGCGAGATACTACAAGGGTGTCGTGTAAATCGATAATTTGGAATCTTAGGGACATTATTTGATTATTTGAATTCTTAAATTTTGAGTCTAAATATATGAACTTTTATTTATGCTATGAATAGTCAAATTTGATTTACGAATGGATGAGATGTATTTAAATACCTATAACTTGCCCAAAATGTTTAATTGAATTCTTAATTTATAATTTATGCTGCATTTTTAAACTTTTTTAAAAAATGATTTTGTCAGTTAAATGTCTTTTCTCGAACTCTGTTTTAAGAAACTATTAAATGTTGGTACTTGTGTAGGCTAACTCTTTAGAGCTCAATTCAATTAAGGTGATGTTATAGATAAGACCCCATTTTTTAAAAAATAATAGTTTTTCGGGTTAAAAATTTTAGGATGAACATGACAGCTCAACTTTGGCCGACATCAAAGCTGATGCATATGTTACTTGTCAAAGTTTCTTGCCCCACCAATTGTTGTTTGTGCAGCACCTATGGTTGATTCACCATGTTCAGGGCATCAAGAGTCACTTCAAATTCGTGTGCCACCCAATTGCACCTGCCACCCACTTTCCTTCTCTTTTCCTTTAGTTTGATGAGTACATCATCATGAAACATCTATGTCCAATCCATCCTTGTGGATCTTTTACACATCACATACCTCATTTTGAAGACAATCCATATGTTTCATCTCATCTTTGCAACTGAACAAATCAATCATTGATCTTCGTGATCGCCTTTTGGACTCTCAACCATCATGAAAATCATAATAGAGGATAACCTGCTTTGATAACAACTGATGCAAATCTATTGTCAGATCCATAAAGAAATCTATGATCTCCAAAACTACTCCTACACTATGCTAAGGAAAGCTAGAGATCCAATAAAAAATATATGAAAATAATACTCAAACTCAATCATGTGAAAAGATTCTCCATACCCAGCAAGTGAATACAAAAGAAGCGACCGGAGGAGATTGTCATGAATCCAACCAAAGGTAAGAGTTGTAAACGGATCAAACAGGATTGGATCAGGCAACTCTTGATCAGGATGACAAGCATGAGTGGTTAGCCTAGTCAGCAAATTCGCATTTTAATTTATTGCTTTGAAAAAAGAAACTTGTTCGCAACTCAAAATTACACGTGCCCCAAAGGGGCTTGGTGTAGTGGGATGGGGCCTAGGCCGCTAGGCAGGCGGTATAGGTTCAAATCCCATGAACATCACTCCTTGCGCATGCCAAAGCATGGTGACTTCCTTGGGGCAAGGGATAAACCCAGAGCCGGACCTGCAAAGAGGCCAATGAGGCTTGGGCCTCTGGGCCCAAAAAAAATTTAGGGCCCCATTTTTATGGCCAATGAGTATTGTTGAGGTAGTTTATATAAATATTTTATACATTTTTATTTAATATAATATAAAATATTTGGAATATTATATTTGTTTAATGTGAATGCAAATTTTATTGTTATTTTGATTCTTTAAAAAAAATTGGGAGGCGCTGCCCCCGAACTCCTACTATTAATAGGGGGCCCATTTTTTCCCTCCGCCTTAGGCCCCATAAAACACAGGTACGGCTCTGGATAAACCCCACGACTTGGTTTCTAATCTTGAGGGCAGTTTCTTCATGTAAATATAAAAAAACTCAAAATTACATTTTGAAAGCATTCAGCCTAGGTTCAGGACCCTGGCTAGCAAACGCCAAGTGGGTCCAGATCCAACTTCCCTTTCCTGAAAAAGTACATGTTGAGATCTTGATTGAACCACGTCCAATTGAACTTCGAATAATATGATCCAATATCCATATGTTCAAAAGAGGGATGAAGCTGATTAAAGTGGCCTCTTGATCAATGGACGCGAATTTAGCCTATTGATAGGAATAATTGGATTTCAAGCAAGAAAATTGGAACTGATTTGGATTGGGTCACAACTGCTAATTAGAAAGATAGAAAGGTTTAGACTCATGCTGGGTGAATTGTAATATGTTTATACAGACTAACATGCAATCTTGGTCGTAAAAGATGAACGTTGTGGAGAAGGGAGAAGATGAAAATATAGATGAAGGTAGGCAAAAAAGGAAGAGATGGATTGTTAAGGGTAAGATCATCAATTTTAGTGATTGTAAAGGACAATGTTAAAACATTTTCAGAAAATTGAAAGAGCTAACTAACAGAACTTAATAAGAATGCCACAAAATCTCTTTCCCTGGAAAATCACACAACATTTCAAAAAATTTGGCTTTCTTTGAAAAGAACATCAGGATACATAAATATATAAGGTATTAGTAGGGGTAGCTGCCTACCCCATTGCCTGAGGGTTTTCATGTTTTTTTCAAATTTGACCATACAAATGTATTCTACATGCTTGATTTTATGGGAATGGACTCTTAGATAGTCCGTTTTCGACGTGGATAGGTTTTTATAAGGTTTAAAAATTAATAGTTTACAATTTTGATAAATACTCAAGCTGAAAACTTCATGTTTTCTCATTGATAAAACACAATTCAAGTGTTGTTTTCTAGCTAATTGATTATGCCGAATGCGTCTGCAGAGCCAAATTTGCGAAAAACACCCCAAACACCTCCATTCACTCATGGTAGGTTCCTAACTTTGGTTGGCATCACTCTATGAAATATATACAAAATAAATAAATATATATGTTATATTATTAGAAATTATTTTCAAAAATATTTTTATCAAAATAATTTTTCACAAAAATGCACTGCTGACAATCTAAGAAATATTTTGCAATATCAGTTTGTTTTTCAGTATTATATCGACCTTAGAAAATAATGCAACAAAATCATGATATTTTTATAAGATCGATGATATTTGCAACATAGGTTACTAATACTCAAAGGATTGTTTTGGCTAACCATAAAAAAATGAATTATGTTTTTTGAATTATAGAATTTTTTATGTATGAAATTGAACTATAAATAAATGACAATTTTGTAAATAACCCCTTCGAAATTGCTCTTTGAAGTATATATGGGTTTGGGTGGGCTCTCACTTTTGGACCTAACAAAACCGGAAATTGACCTGGGTGCAGCTAGGGGTAAACGAGTTTCCAAGATGGGGCATTCGAACCTGGCTCATTTTTGTGGTGAGAGTCAAGCTCAACATCATGAGCTCTAAATAATAAGATTTGAACTCTAGATCTATTGAACCAAGCGTAAGTTGATTTCCTTATAGAAAAAATACATTGTTTCAGAGCTAGAAGATACAGGATTTGAACTAAAAAAAGAGAGGAAAAACTATGGCTTGAAAATCAAGCACTTTGGACTATTTATTTGACATATATGATTTATAATACTGAATGATGTAGATGGCACTCACTTTTGGCATCATTTTTTGTTTTGGCCCAGACTAAAAAAATATGTCAAACATGGACAAAATACATTCGGTGTTACTTGACGAGCCTGTGCAAGCCAAGCTGAACTGAACACGTACTGTTTGTATTTGGCTTGATGAACATATTTTACCAGTTTGAACGAGCTTTTTAAGAGCCCAGCCATTTCTTGAAGAGCCAGTGCAGCCAAAGAACGGTTGAAATATTCAATTGACAGCCCCTAGGCAAATAAGGAAAATGGAAGAACACTTTTTGGTAAAAAAAAAGTGGGACGAAGGGGAATTGGAAAAAAAAAAATTCAAGAAGAAACTTGGGAATCGGAGGGTTCGTACAACTTTACTCGATTAGGAAAGTAGTCGTAATCGTAGCCTTCCATTCCTTATCCGACGGTGAAAGGATGAATTTATCAAATCCCCAATTTTAGGGTTTTGAGCAGAAAAACGCAAGGATTAGTTCTCTCTCTCACTGCCTTTTATTGCTGCCTCATCTTTAGGTTTCTGAGCAGAAGGGCAGATTTAACATCTCTCTCTCTCTCCTTTTGGGATTTTTGCAGTTTTGATTGATGTATTTTCTCTGGTCTCTGGTTTCTGTTTCGTGGTAATGGTAGCCAACTCTCTCTCTCTCTCTCTCTCTCTCTCTCTCTCTCTCTCTCTCTCTCTCTGTCTCTGTCTCTCTCTTCCCTTTTGAGTTTTATGTTTTTGCAGTTTTGATTGATGCGTTGTCTCTGTTTCGTGGTATCGGTAGCCACTCTCTCTCTCTCTTGAGTTTTATGTCTTTGCAGTTTTGATTAATGTTCTCTCTCTCTCTCTCTCTCCCTCTCTCTCTCTCTCTGTTTCATGAAGGGTAAGTCGGAGATTGGTCAGCCTTTACCTAGTCTCTTGGTTGGAACAGAGGACAGCAAAGTACCAAGCGTCGAGATATCGTTTCGGCCGCCCTTGCGTCCTGCCTGATTGGCGTTTCGATTGTTGCTCGACCACATCCTTTCTCCTTCCTTTATTTTTCATTTTGAAAATAAGATAAACATGGAGCAGATGACGATGGTTTCAATTTCATTCTTCACTTTGAACCGATTGGAGTCTCATCTCCATGTGGACAAGTGCACTTCTGATGCTCCCCGATTCTTTTCTTGTTTTCTTCTGGAAACCTAATATATATGATTTGTTGCTCGAGTTTATTAGTTAGTTTTCTGGAACAGGATTTTGCACAATGCTTTTCTCGCACCGTTTCTATCTTTATACTGCGCCCTGCATCAAAAAAGTTGGAAATTTTTTATGAGGGAATTCTCTGCAATTAACATTCTGATTTGGTCATTCGTTTTACACCAGTTCAATTCTTCTCGTCCTTTTCTTTAAGCCACAGAGTGTGTGCGTGTATGAGAGAGAGAGAGAGAGAGAGAGAGAGAGAGAGAGAGAGGCAGCAGGCAAACAGCTAAACATTAAAAAGCGAACTAGTAAGCACATCAACAACAATGTTGGATCTCTCAAGAAAGATCTTACCATCAAGGCAATGGGGAATGAAATCATACCACGATCATCTCTCCGCTTCCCTTTTAAGCCAAGGATCGATGTTGTTTGTCATCCTGGCTAAAAGACCTAAAAATGGACTCAACAGGAAAAAGGCTTGTGAAAAATAAGCAAAGAAACAGGCTCGGATTGACAACAATCTGAACCACCCCCACTATAGGATCACGCACTGGACCAACTCTATCACCTAAGTCCCCTTGTGTGCATGATTCCTGGCGACAGTTTTGTTATGAGAATGGCCACACAGTTCCCTCCCCTAAAACTAAAGGAGATGGTCCAGCCTTGTGAGACCATCACCCTTTCCATCAAACCAATCCAAACCAGTTGGTTAACTTTGGTTTTGGAAATGTGCTTCGCAACCATCTTGGAGTTACTGTCAAACCACACCAACTTGGCATCAAAGGTCAGCGCTGCAAACACGCCATATGGGTTGCCCATTGTCTCAACCTTACAGCTACTGCCTCTCCTCAATAATCTGCAGTAAGCAATCTCAAATAAATGCATCCTCTTTCCTAGCCGTTGCAGTTTTCAGCCCCCTCTTGTGGTCGGTGGGAGAATATAAAAAAAGATATTTTATATTAGTCAACTTATATTCCATGGTACATGCTTTTACAGCAAAAATATCTTAATTACAGAGAGAGAGAGAGAGAGAGAGAGAGGCTACATTTACAAGAATGATAGGAGAGTTTAGGTTGCTCATGTAAACTCAAGACGGATATTGCTCCTGATAATAACATAAACTTCAGCTAAAAACAGGAGATACATACGTATCAAAATGAAGCATTTAATGGACATCCATGGCATGATCTGTATTGCTTTTATGACTCGTTCATAAGCCATTATACCAAATGCAAACCTTGACGTCCATGCTATGAACAAATCTTAGTGATCCCAATGTTTGTTCTTGTCAAATATAATATAAAAGGTGCAGCAAACAGCGAAGTACTAATAAATTTGTGCCAATCATTATAAAGGGACACCAAGAAAAAAATAAAAAAAGGTGCCAACTTCCTTGACATCTTACTATTACAAAATTTGTACTTTTATAGTTTCAAAACTTATTGTCAGTATCTCAGAGAACACTTAATAGTTCATTCCTCTGCTGCTGATTTACATCCCGCAAATAATAATTGTCTGCTCTAATATAGCAAAACGCCAATTCTTTTAAAGTTGAAAGAAAAAAGAATCTACCTTTTATGGGATGCAAAGGGAGGAATTTTTTTTAGGGTGGATACATCAAACAACTCCATAAACCTTTCATCGGACACTCGAGTTTTGGCTGCAGCAAAACGCTGATATTCAGCAAAAATTGAAGACAAGCACCATCTTTGCAGTTTCCTTAAACAGCCAACAACACAACCTGTTCGATGCTGTAGCAACCAAGCACACAGTTAGTAAAACTAATGCATGAATTGGAAGGACAAAAAATAGCAACACAAAATGCACATAAGAAACAAAATTAGAATAGTAAAAGCAGTACTAGAAGTAGTATCAGTACCTTTCCCCTCTTGCAGTGAATTAAAATTGGGAGATTCCTAGCATCTGCATGCCCAATACATGTTCATTACTGGCCTATAGGTTTAAACAAATAGATAACCAGAAAGGTTTCGAGTTATTTTAGTACCAAGAACAACTTTGAGTGCCTCACGAACTGTATCTTCTGGGATGTTCACAAAAGGCTCCTACACATGGTCACAAAGTTTCTTTTTAATAATTTCTATTTTTTATTAGGTTAAGAAATATGACATGGATAATGCAATGTTCCATAAAATAAAAGCAGCATTCTAGAGAAAGAAGAACATTATTAAACAACACATTAAAAACAGTCAATCAATAGAAAGGGGAGCAGGAGAAGATACAATAAAAAAGTGCTCTGTTAGAAGTTTGGACTTGTATGGAAGGCAATATATCTTTTTATGGACAAAACAAATTCTGCATATTCTTGACCAAAATGTTAATAATGTGATTTACATCATTATAGAGGGGTTATTTTCTATTCAAAGAAGTATTTCTAGAGGAACAGTGCAGCTGAAACAAAACTCTGTTTCCCATCGCAGTGGAGGGGAAACTATATGTGATCATATGAGAAGAATGATTTGTTTTGCGAAATATATGCTTCAGCTTCCAGATTGGTCAAGTCTGGCTATACAACCAAAGTCATAGGAGAAGAAACATACCCATATTAAAGTTTAATTGGATCTCTCCATATTCACGTCCACATTGGAAATAACAAAGAGTTGGCCATAGTACTTTCACGAGCCTAAGTTATCTATTATTATTATTATTGTTGTTGTTTTCATCAACAACAACATTATTATATCTTATAGCCATAAATGCAGGGTTAATGCATACAACACTGGCAGTAGACCATAGATAAAGTTGAAGAGAACTGATAAATCATATTCATGTCAACTGAAAAGGAGAAAAAGCATCACAGCAAAATCATCCGTATGGAAAACATTGAATGTACATAAACAAAAGCTATACTTTCAAAGCTGAATGCATATGCACCATGTTGAAATGAAGAATCATTTATGACAACTAGAAGGTGAACTAAGTCATCAAACCTAATAATTTGTTACATGGGACAGATTTCTCTGCAACTTACAACATACACAGTACACTCAGCATGCCTGTAGTTATAGAGAAAGTCCATTGGTGGAAATAATAGAATCAAGGATCAGCATAATCAAAAGGTAAAACCATCTCCAACAAGTGGATGGGAAACAAAACAAGAATAGGAACTCCTAGTGGTCATAAGTCTAGTGTGTGTCACCACAAAGGTGAAGAAATAAATAAACATGAATTATGAAATCTAAGCTATCCTGTATGCAAGATGTGAGTTCAGTTGGGTTAACAAAAAGGTGGACTTATAGAGTGAAATGATACTCCAACACCTCACAACGAGACAAATCACTCCACTGAGGCATCTGTCTAAAGTCTTGATCATGGGGAATAAGACTTGTAAAGCATGAAATCACTACAAGACAAGTGAAAATTTTGTTAAAAGGGAAACATGAAAGAATACTATATCTCTGTTTATGGCATAAGCATATGCGTGAGGAAGGAAATTGCCAACCATATCACCTCAAGTTGCTTTATTTCACAATATTGACTCATATATGAGCTCCGCAATATATAACTCTTGTTGAACCACGTAGGAATCCATTCATGAACAAAATAAGACGAAACAAATGAATATTTGATGCCCTAACCATTACTAGTATAGTATGCTTTTTCATACATTGAACAAAGTGTTGTGCTTAATTCTTGGATAGTTTCTAGTTCATATGATTTCATCAAGAAGAAAGAGACACAGATTACCCCAAAAACGCTGGGAGACAAAAAAAAGGCACGTTTTCTTAACCAAAATTTAGCATATTCATAAGGATTTGTGATTGGAAGAACCATACAAACAATACCAACATTCACTATTTGAAACCATCTCAATTGAATTTTCTGAATGGTTCAAACCATAGAAAACTTGTTTCATAGTAACACCAGATCTATCATAAATCCTGCAATCCCCATGTACCTTCTCACGAAACAGAAGTAAAAAGGCCAAATTTAATAAGATCAAATGCTAGCAAACACCTTAGCAAACCAAAATCAATCATACCAATATCAAAGCTTAGAAGAAACTCAGTATAGTAAAATTCACATTACCAACACTGAAAAAAACAAAAAAAAACAAAAAAAAACAAAAAGACAAAAAATGAGAGCAATAACAATATCCATCACCTTGGTGCCGTCAATCCCGAACTGAAACAGATGGATCCCGTATTTTTTCAAGAAAACCGCGTTAGGCTCCGGGTAAGGCTCTGGACAGAGGTACCTGTGACCACCAAAGAAGAAAGTGAGATACAGAGCTACGTACTACAAGTGACGGAGAAGGAACAAAGAGATGATCTAAAAAGAGAAGAGAAAAACTCACAGAATAGAACGAAGGCCTAGAGTCTCAAGGAAGGTGAAATTGGTAATGTCAGGAAATCCAGAACGGAAGACTCCATAATCTACCATGGCAAAATTCAGGGGAGGAACCAAGAGTTCCTCCCCAACCTCCTTCAATTCACCAACACCTTCCATTTCCTCCCCTTCCTTATCTCCCAGCTGCCTCCTTACCATCTCTCTTTCACCTCCCACCACCTTAATTCCCATTACAGCAGTCCCTTTCTCTCTCTAGAAAACTTGAGAGAGAGAGGAGCCAAAAAAATAAAAAATAAAACAAAGGTAAAAGAGCTCGGCTAACGGGAAGAAGAAGGGTGTCTGTTTCGTTGGTTTTACGAGGGGAAGAAAACATATATAATCATTCCCGTTCCCGACGGAGAGTGATTGCATGAGCCTCTTTCTCATTCCTATTGATTCAGCTGATCATGTGGACCCTCCATCGCCTCAAGTCCCATAAGTGCTTTTGGATGGACTTACTTTCTTCTTGTTACACGTGCTACCGTGGGACCCATGAAAGTGATGTATACATGATGCACGGTAATTTAAAAAGTTTCGCATGGGGCTCACTAGGGATGGCAGTGGGGCGGGGCGGGGCGGGGATGGATTTTATCCTCCACCCCCGCCTCCATCCCTGTTTCATACCCTTCATCCCCGGTCCAAGGTCCAAACGGGGATGAGGCCGGGCGGGGCGGGGATATTGTGGGGAAAAGTGGTCGGGGTGGGGATCGTGGCGGGGACGGGGCGGGGCGGGGAAAAGTGCACGTCCACCCCCGCCCCGCCTCCGCGGCGGGGATGGATTTTATCCTCCATCCCCGTTTCATACCCTTCATCCCCGGTCCAAACAGGGCGAAGCGGGGCGGGGCCCCGCTTTCCCCCGGTCCACTGCCATCCCTAGGGCTCACGTTGCACGTATAAACACAAATTTCCTTACGTAAGGCCCAAAAAGTAGGGGTGGCAATTTCTGACCCGACCCGCCAACCCGCTTCTTAGGCGGGTTCGGGTTGGGCTTAAGCCAACCCGTTTAATAAACGGGTCGACCCGCGTAACCCGTTTATTAAACATGTCGGGTTCGGGTTGGGGGTATGTCAACCCGTTTAATAAACGGGTTAGGCGGGTGGGTCAACCCGACCCGCCAACCCGCCAACCCGTCTGCCAACCCGACCCGCCAACTCGTCGACCCGCCAACCCGACCCGTCAACCTGACCCGCGAACCTGAGAACCCGTTTACCCGACCCAACCCATTTATTAAATGGGTTGGCGGGTTGTGTCGGGTTACCCGTTTATTAAACGGGTCGGGTTCGTGTTTGCCACAGCCGACCCGTTTAATAAACGGGTCGAGTTCGGGTTGAGGTATGCTGACCCGCCAACCCGTCGGGTCGACCCGCCAACCCGACACGATTGCCACCCCTACCAAAAAGTTTAACATGAACAAGTATCTTTTTGTTAACTCGTACTCTAACTCAGCATAAGACTAGATTCATTTTTTTAATGGTTTTGAGTTCAAATTCAAACAGTAAAATCGATTTTAATCAAGAATATGAATCTAAGATAGAAAAAAGATTTTGATTCATGAACCAAATTTAATCATTCATCAAACAAATGAATTATTTATAAACGTTGGACTCTAAGGCCCATAACATTATTAAAAAAGAAATAACAAACCTTAATAGACTATTTTTCAAAACAAATCTCAAGTGTAAAATAATTGATTTTTAGCATCACTTGTAGCATCCCGCCATCGCTCTAACTCATTCATTTATTACTTGAATATTTATAATATAGGGATCATACTCATCGAGTCTCAGTAGAGACACAATCACATTGCATATATATACAGAACAAAGCATACATAAAAACATACATCTTTTCAGAACATATACAATGCAATGTCATAATCATAATGCATTAAGATGGACAACTATAATAATTAAATGCATGTCCATGATTAAGCATTTGAATAATTAAGGGCATGTTTTCAACATAAGTTTATCAGAAAATAAATATGCTCAAGTGTTAGGCATTGTTTTACTTGTTTACTCTCCATGTGGGTACTTACAAGACCAGGTGTCGAAACAGAGAAGCCCACTTAGGGGTTTATTATGCTATGTATAATTTTAATGACTATAGTGTCTTACTGAATCAGTCTCATTGCGAGCGGTTCAAAACTGGGATAAATTTCACCAGTGATAACAAAATAAACATGATAAATCCTAAACTTCTACAGAAGACGTGGACATACCCCCCTAGAACAATAGTAATAGTCTGCCTCCCTAAGCTCCAAGGACTAGGAACCAAATAAGCTTTTTTGCTAAAAAAAAATTTAACTTAGTCCATCAGAGTGTGTACCACCTGCCCTCTCTAAGGTAAGTCATAAACTAAATGGGTTATTGGATTCTCTTTTTATTAAGGCAAGGTGTCAATGAATTTTATCATACATGTCATTTATCATTTGACCCTTCCTCTCCAATTACTCCTGCTTTCGCTCTGAGGTAAATTTTCACAATTGCCTGTATGACAAGAATATCATAATGCCCACTCATAGCAGTTACATAGTTTATTACCGCATCGATATTGATAACTTATTTAGTATGCCCTTGGTACCTTTAAACCAATTGAGTATTTATAACTCCGCCTACTACTCCAAGGTAAGTTTATATATGCATGTATGCTTTTTATACTTTTATACACTTTTGACACTATATTGGTTCTTTTTAATCATTTGCTTGAGTACTCACATGTGCAGACATATTTTTCATGACTTATTGCACATTATCATCACATGACACATCACATATTCGTACACTTATGACAACACATTGGTTGTTTTAAACCATTTGCTCTTTCATGAACATCCACGTGTACATGTATGCTTTTCATGACTTATTGCACACCATAATCACATGCCACATATCATATTTGTGCACTTATGACACCACATTGGTTCTTTTAAACCATTTACTCATTCATGTTCTTATGAGCATTCCCTTGTGCATGCATATTTTTCATGACTTATTGATATTATAACATTATGTTGCACATTATAACACATAATAGAATTTAAAACTTAGCATTCAAAATATGTTCATAAGAGATAACCAAAGCACACTGCCTCAATATGCCCATATATTGTTCATCAATATGTCATATGTTCATCTGGTTCACTTCTGGAACTGTCTCATGCATTCAACAAAACAATCCCCTAATTCGGGACTCCTAACACAGAAATTTACCTATCATTAAAAATTCCATCATAAATCGTATAGAACGATTTAGGCTATGCGATTTTAATTAAAGGTACTTACATATGTTATATGCATACAGGCAAAAACTCAAACCTTAACTCATTGCAAAATAGAGAATAAAATGTTTGTAACACATACTATTTTCTGATCACAGAACAAACTTATCCAATTATGTCTCTCCAATGAAAAATTAGCTATAAATTGTCTAAAAAGAATTAGATGATGAGATTTTTACTTTGAATGTCTTGTCATGTCAGATTCAAGCCTATAAAAATCTAAATTTTAATTTGATTCCAGCTGAGAGCTAAAAATCCTAAAACATATACATGTTCTGTTATTTGACAGAATGTGTTCTTGAACATTATAGAATCTGGACAATCTTCTGTGAATTTTTGTTTCCAAATCATGAGTTATCTAACTCTAAGATTTTAACCGTATATTCTTTCATATCTAAACACACCCTAAAATCTCAGCCACAGGTCCTAAGCATTCTGGAAGATATGATTTTTACAAAATATTATGTTTCTGCAAACTTATTGTCAGGACAAAGTTTCTATGTCGGCATGCAGATAGAATATCTCTCAATTCATGAATCATCTGAGTCTAGGATTTGAACTGAAATTACATATATATATATATATATATATATATATATATATATATGTATATAATATCTCCATAAATTTTTAGAATTTATGGGTCTACGGTTTGAAAGAAACAAATTTATCATTATGACTAGTCAGATCAAAATACACAGAACAAAATAACAAGAATCAACCAAGAACTTTATATTTTCAACAAGAACATCAAGAAAAATCATCCAACAATTTTAAATCCATTAAGAACATATATGATTCATTCATAAAATTATGAAATCATACTATAAATACAGAAATACAATATATAACATGAATCTAACATCTATAATCAACCATTTTTTATCTATAAGGATCCAAGTTCAAGGTAGACTACTACATGCTTTCAATGAAGGGTGCCGATATAGTACTATAGATGAGTTGGCTCCGATCCCTAGGAAGAGTCT
Source organism: Nuphar pumila (assembly GCF_984573655.1). Taxonomy (NCBI): domain Eukaryota; kingdom Viridiplantae; phylum Streptophyta; class Magnoliopsida; order Nymphaeales; family Nymphaeaceae; genus Nuphar; species Nuphar pumila. The sequence continues at coordinate 72,910,529 of NC_143261.1, forward strand.
AGTGAAACTTTGACAAGATAGAGATGAGCTTTAAGAAAGGTGGAAAGGTCGTATGCCTCAAAGCCCATAGGCTTGAAGGCGGTGACAAGATAGGCTCGAAGGAAACTCTTAAAATCTATAGAGTCACTCAGATAGCCTTGCTTTGCTTGGTCCAAGCTACAAAGCATTCGAGGGACAACTAAGTAGAAGAGGTCATCCCGAGATGCAAGAACTCCTAGCAGAATTCAAGGATGTCTTTGCAAAACCAACATCCTTGCCACCCAAAGGGTCCCAAGATCACCATATCATCCTCATCTGGGTGTAGGACATGTTAGTGAGACCATATCAATACACACATTCCCAAAAGGATGAGATAGAAAGACTCATTCAGGAAATGCTTGATAGTAGGGTAATATGACCAAGTTCAAGCCCCTACTCATCACTAGTATTATTGGCGTGAAAGAAGAACAACACATGGAGATTATGTGTTGACTATCACACTCTCAATTAAGCAACCTTTAAAGACAAACATTTAATCCCAATCATCAACGAGTTATTGGATGAGTTGCATGGGGCTTGAGTGTTTACGAAGATTGACCTTAGAGCCGAATATCAACAAATCAGGATGTCAGATGATGACATACCAAAAATGGCATTTAGGACTCATGACGACCAATTTGAGTTCCTCATAATGACTTTCAGGTTAATACATGCTCTAGTCACCTTTCAAAGGGTTACGAACAATGTCTTTCGGTCGATGCTTAGAAAGTTTGTCCTTATATTCTTCGATGACATTCTTATTTATAGTCAAACATGAGAAGACCATCTAGAGCATGTTAGGGTAGCCATGCGAACCCTAAAGGAGCATCATTTTGTGGCAAAAAAATCTAAGTGCAACTTCATACAACTCCGCATGAACTACCTTGGTCATATTGTGGATGAGCAAGGCATTAGTGCAGACTCTGAGAAAGTACTCTGTCTACCCGAATTTTACTCAGAGTCCGCACTAATGCCTTGCTCATCCATGCCAACCATGCCAAGGCTATCAACATATAAGAAGGAGATGCTCACAATTATACTGACCCTCAAGAAATGGAGGCCCTACCTACTCTGAAGGCATTTCATGGTCCGTATAAACCAGAAAAGTCTTAAGTACCTCATGGAGCAATATATCTCGACCATGTTACAATAAAAGTGGGTCACCAAAATGATGGGGTACAACTTCAAGCTCTAGTACAAGAAAAGCCTCGAGAATTATCGTCGATGCTACATCCTGGCAAATGGAGCTGATTTTCAATCCAGGTCTCCTTGAACCAAAATCTAGCATGCCTGCATAAACCCTAAAAAACCCATCACTTATCATAGTCATATATCCTTGAATATTAACCCTCTAGGCCTGAAATTTTAAATGAAGCTAATCCTAGGTGTACAAAAACTTTCCCTAATTTTTTTACCAAAACTTGTCAAAAAAATACTCTGTCTACCCGAATTTTACTTTGACCTAACCAATCCCACTTATGCTCATAAAACTTAATCTCAAACCTGGCCACACATCACTCATCTACAACCAATCTCACCACCACTGTCTTGTTCAAGGTAGTTTTGGCGATCTCATACTTGTTTCCAATGAATTCTCATCATAGAACATTAAATCTACCTCTGGTCTTGTCGGAACTAGATTACTTCTTGGTAATTCATGCATTTCAGATTGTGGGTCGAGTGTCTATGCATTCTCCACACCTACTACATGTCTAGGCTCATTTTTTGTGTCTGATTAGAATTTTCAACAATTCTGGCCTATCGCTAAAAAAATTTACTGGTATTTTTTGTTGCTTTGGTCTCTAATGGTGTAAGAACCTAAGTTTAGGAATACCACGGTTGGTCATGGTCGAGTATCTCAGAATTGAGCTTCATTCTAATGACTTCCCTACCAGATTTAACCTTTGGAGCACTTCTACTATTGTTCTTGGACTATTTGGAAAGCTTATAATTTGTCCTATGCAACGGTGGGAGAACTTGTCTTTTGGCTGTAGAGATCGATTTTTTGGCTAGTAGTAGTTTCTTGCTATGTTCATATCGACTAGTCTTATTCAGATTTTGCATGCATAATTCGCAACATCCACATGTGCACTCGACCTACAATTTTTCTTGGAGATAGCTTGAAGTGTGAGGAACATAGTGAAGGGGGTTGTGTGCAGGAGATTCCAGCATTTTGGGCTTCAATTTGATCGCTTTTCTATAACAGGAAATTTGGCTATGTTTTTGTAGAACTGTGCAATGTGGTTTCTAGGCCGACTTTGGGCTTGCGTATCTTGAGATTCACTCATGCGTTATGCTTGATTTTTGGTGTGGTTATTCTCTGTAATATAGTGAGTTTGTGTACCAAAAAACGCTAAGAGAAGTATTGCATTTTGTGAGTTTGTGTCAAAGTCATCTCATATATTTATATACAATAAGTGTAAAGTAATCAATGTTTAGTGTGCCAAGTGTTTGTTGATTTGCTTCTCATGCGCAATTGAGTTATAATAAGTTGTATGCAGCTCAATTGAATCCTATAAAGTGTGAATGAGTGTCTTAGAGTCTTATTTGCTAATGTTCAATAACTCTAAAGGCCAACCTTCAAGGAAGAATCAAGTTAAGAGCTTTGGCTTAGAAGCTACATGCTTGGATTGTACTCGCTTTCGCAAGAATTTGAGGGTCAATTGGCTGAGGTTGCTGACGAACCTAGTGGACCCCTACCACCTTGTATAAGTGAACCTTAGCAATCCACATGTCACCTTCCACACATAAATTGCTTGTTGTTTAATGGCCAACAAACATTTTCATAGAATTATATAATATATTGATGGGTAGAAGCCGAAGTGGTCCTCTTAAAAATGACAATACCTTGTCTATTTCATCTGTGGCATTGGGATATATGGAAACACATGCCACCTATACTAATTGTGGACTAACATGAGACCATATTTTATGTTTCCTTGTGACTTACATTGTAAAGTTGCATCTAGAATCTATTTTGCTTTCGTTGAGTCTGATGTAAGTTGTCTGGTTTAGGTTAATCAATACCCCGAAAGGGCAGCACGTATAATTAAACTGTAAGAGGCCTACAGGCTAAATTGTGAATGAATTAAATGCGTTAAGCTTTCTTTTGTTCACCCTCATTGTGATTGCAATTCTTCTCCCTCTATTCTCTCTTGCTCTCTTGCACTCTGATTACAAGCTTTCGCGACTAGCAAGCGAGCGACAAAAAGGCTTACGACGATAAGGAAGGACTGTCGCGTCGCACTGGCCTATTAAAGGAAATAGGTTCGTGACAAGTGGTACCAAAGCCTATTCTCGTGGTGGGGAAGGAACTCCAGAATCGGTGTCGACAGACGCACCAAGAGGTTATGATTTGTGAGCAAGACATCGTAATGCCCTATCAAAACATGTGTAACACCAAAGGAAAGACAATTGCCAAAGTTGTTAAGATGGGTTCACCTCGGGGCCAAGAGCAAATGGCTGCAACTGTCAACAAGCTGGTGGAAGATGTGACTTCGCATAAAGGAGCAATTTTATGCATAGTTGAATCATTCGGTGGATTGAATGATATGGTGGCGAGCCTGCAAGAGCAGGTGATCTTACTGATGGGACAGGTCACTTCGTTGATGACAACAGTGGCCAACTTGCAGACTAAAGTAGGGAAGCTTCAGTTAAAGAACCGCACATTGCAGTGGCAGTGACCCTAAATGGGGGAAATGGTGAGAGGACATCAATGATTGATGTGCCAAGACCAACAAAGTTCAATGGTTCTCGCGACAGCAAGGCCATTGAGAACTTCTTGTTCCAAGTAGAAAAATACTTGGATATTCAGAATGTGACGGTTGAAGATCTCAGGATTAAGGCAGCAACAACTCTACTGGATAGAGATGTCATCGTTTGGTAGAGGCAGAAGCGCATAGACATGGAGAGGGGTCAATGTGTGATAGACACCTTTAACAACTTCAAAATGGAACTACACAACTACTTCATACCGAGGAATGCCCAAAGATAGGCTTATAGGATGGTGTCAGATCTTAAACATACGGGTTTGTTGCAAGACTATATTAAAATGTTCCAGAAGCTTATGCTTGAGGTGTCTAACATGCCAGATGAGGACAAGCTTAACTAGTTTATTGTGGAACTTCAGCCACAAGCACAATCTGAAGTGGAAATGAGCAACCCTAATATTTTGGAAGATGCATACGTGACGGTCAAGCACTTAGCTGACACTCAGCATAAGCCTTTCACCCCATCAACAAAGGTTGAGAAGAAGCCTGATCACAGAGGCAAGAAGGATGAGTGATGCGACAACAAAGGTGAGGCATCAACATCCCACCAATTTGATAAGAAACAAAATTTCAAGAAGTATAACAACAACAACAAGGGAGCAGTTGTTACTTGCTGGTTCTGTGGCGATAGACATATCGTCAGGCAGTGTCTGAAGCACCTTGTAAAGGATAATGGGCAAGCCAATGCAGCGCAGGTAGAATACAGTGATATTCAGACCATTCAACCAAGGATGGGGGTCATGTGATCGATTAACGTAGCTAAAAGTTGTGCAACTGAAAACATGTAGGTCAGTAAGGAACTCATGTATCTGAAAATCATTATGAATAAAAAGTCGACTTTAGCAATGGTAGACTCTGGGGCCACACACAATTTCGTCTCGCGAGAAGAGGCAGAGCGGTTAGGCATGAAGTCTGGGCCAAAGCAGATGACCATCAAGATAATGAACTTTGAGTCCAAGCCCATTGTTGATGAAGCAAGAGATGTGGCTATCCAAATTGGGAGTTGGTCCGGCAAGGCCAACTTTTCTATGGTGCTCCTGGACGATTTTAAGATGATTTTGGGTATAGAATTTCTGCACAGCCAAAATGTGATGTCGCTGCCAAAGTTTAACTCGTTGACGATTATAGAGTCAAACCTGTCACACGCAATTCAGTGCCTTACTCTAAAAGGAAATACATCAGTGTTAGCGACAATGCAATTGAAAAAGGGTGCCAAGCATAGGGAACAAACATTCTTAGTTGCAGTGCGCGCAAAAGAAGGAAAGGTGCAAGCAGCAGTACCACTGACCCTAACTCCACTGTTGGAGGAGTTTTGAGGGGTGATGTCTCCAGAATTGTCGAAGCGTCTACCACCAAGATGCAAGGTCGACCATAAGATTGAGTTGACCCTAGGAGCGAAGCTTCCTGCAATAGTTTCATATCGTATGGGGCCAGTTGAGTTGAAGGAGCTGCGCATGCAACTGGATGAGATGTTGGATGCATGCATCGTTCGTCCATCAAAAGCATCATTTGGCACTCTAGTCCTATTTCAGATGAAACATGACGGCTCCAAGCAGTTGTGTGTGGACTATCGTGCACTAAACAAGGTTACGGTAAATAACAAGTATCTGTTGTCACTAATAGCGGACTTGTTCGATCAGTTGGGCAGTGCTCGAGTCTTTTCAAAGCTAGACTTGAGATTGGGTTATTAGTAGGTGAGGATTGCAAATAGTGATGAGATGAAGATAACTTGCATCACCCACTATGGTGCATATAAATTTTTAGTAATGCCATTCGGGTTGACGAATGTTCTAGCCACGTTCACGACCCTAATGAATCAGATTTTCTATCATTACTTAGACATGTTCATGGTAGTCTACTTGGATGACATCGTGATCTATAGCAGCAACATGGAGAAACATGTCGGGCACTTGCGAACAATGTTTCAGATGCTTAAGGTTAATGACCTCTATGTTAAATGAGAGAAGTGTCTCTTTGGTCAGGAGAAGATCAGCTTTCTCGGTCACGTTGTGGGGCGTGGTGTGTTGCGCATGGATGGGCAAAAGATAAGAGCCATCAAGGAATGAGTTCCGCCATGCAAAGTGCCAGAGTTATGGTCATTCCTTGGTTTGGCAAATTACTATCGATGATTCATTAAAGGTTAATCCCTCATTGTTGCACCCCTCACTGACGTGTTAAAGAAGAATAAGGTATGGCGCTTGACAGAAGCATGCTAAGATGCCTTCAATGGTTTGAAAAAAGCCTTATTGAGGGAGCCAGTGTTGTGATTGTTTGCTCACTCAAGACCCTTTGAGATCCACACAGACGCCACAGACTTTGCCATCGACGAAGCTATTATGCAGGATGGTCATCCGATCACATATGAGAGTCATAAGCTAAAGGATACAGAGGAGCATTGCACGGTGCATGAACGTGAGATGATAGTCATCGTGTATTGCCTCAAGACCTGGAGGTACTATCTTTTAGGTGCCCAGTTTATCGTCAAGATCACAGACAATGTTGCCACGAGCTATTTTCAAACACAGAAGAAGCTGATGCTAAAGCAAGCTCAGTGACAGATGTTTTTGGCTGAGTTCGACTTTGCCTTAGAGTACAAGGTTGGAAAGACCAATGTAGTTGCAGACACCTTAAGCCACAAAGTTGAACTGGCTATTGCGCGTGCAGAGCCTTTCAAAGTGTATTTGGAAGGCATTTTGCTAAGTCGCATCCGTGAATGTACCAGCAGGATCCGATGATGCAACACCTTGTTTCTTTGGCGAAGGCAGAGAAGACTCGGTGATTTTGGCTACAGGACAACCTCTTTGTGATAAAAGGGCAGCGCATCTTCATGTCGCGGTGGGTAAGCCTTCGTTGAGAATTGCTTAAGGAGTGGCATGATACATTATGGGCTCGTCATCCTGGTCAGAAGCGGACCTTAGCACTCTTTGAGAGCGACTACCATTGGTCGCAGATGAGAGACAATGTGGAGGAGTATGTGCGAATGTGCCTCTTCTGCCAGCAAGACAAGGAGACCAACCAGAAGACAGTCAGTCTCCTTGAGCCTCTACCGATTTCAGAATGTCCTTGAAAAAGCATATCCATGGACTTCATTGTTAGTCTGTCGAAGGTAGATGACACCAGCTTCATCCTAGTGGTGGTTGATCATTTCTCAAAGTATGTCACCTTCATCCCAACTTCTAAGGAGTGCCCTGCAGAGTTGTTTGTAAAGCATGTGGTGAAGCACTGAGGCATACCAAAGAGCATTGTGAGTGATCGCAATGCTCGCTTTATGGGTAAGTTCTGGCGTGAAGTATTTTGACTACTTGGCTCTGATTTGCTATTTTTAATAAGCTTTCATTCGCAGACCGATGAGCAAACAGAGCACATCAGCGAGATACTTGAGCAGTACCTTAGGCACTTTGTTAGTGCCAATCAAAAAAATTGGGTAAAGCTCCTTGACATGGTAAAATTTTGTTATAATTTACAGAAGAACGAGTCTTCAGTCCACAACCCGTTTGAAATAGCCACGGGGTAGTAGCCGCTGACCCTGCACACTCTTGCCGCACAAGAAAAGGGAAGGTCATCCTTCGCCTATTAGTTTGTTCGAGACTGACACAAGCAGAATGAGTTGGCGAAGGCATTCCTACACAAGACGACAAAGAGAATGAAAAAGTGGGCGGACAAGCATCATTGGCCTGTTAGGTTTCAAGTTGGGGACCAAGTGTTGATGAAGTTTTATCCTAATCGCACAGGCATCTTCCGCGAGCGGCACCGCAGACTGATTTGAAAGTATGAAGGAGCATTCACCATCATAAAGAAGGTGGGTAAACTGACGTATAAGCTAGAGTTGGCCCCAAATTTCAAGGTGCATCTAGTGTTCCACGTGTGCAACCTCAAATAGTTCCATACAGATGTCAGAGATCCGGAACGTAGTGTGCCACAATGTGCTCCCATCATGCAGAGGGTCCTATCAACACAACATGCCGAGAAGCACCTCAGTCAGATCCTTCGTCACAAGTTCAACTACTTGAGCGAAGCGAAGAAATACCTAGTGCAGTGGGAGAAAACAACAGAACCTACATGGGAGCCAGCTTTCCGGATGAACAACTGCTACCTGACTGAAGTTAGGTCTTACCACGAAGCAGATGGCGTCGATGACAATGCATGATTTGAAGAGGAGAGCATATTCCATTGTGACTTACAGTGTAAACTTGTGTTTAGAGTCTGTTTTGCTTTCATTGAGTCTGATGTAAGTTGTCCGGTTCAGGTTAATCAATATCTCGAAGGGGCAACCCGTATACTTGAACTGTAAAAGGCCTACATGCTAAATTGTGAATGAATTAAATATGTTGAGCTTTCTTTTGTTCACCTTCGTTGTGATTGCAATTCTTCTTCCTCTATTCTCTTTTGCTCTTTTGCACTTTGATTACAAGCTTCCGCAACTAGCAAGCGAGTGACAAGAAGGCTTGCGGCGGTAAGAAAGGACCGTCACACCACATTGGCCTATTGAAGGAAATAAGCCCGTGACATTTTATATGGTTGGTTGTTTTTCTTAATTTCTCAAAGGCTGCTAAATTAATTTTTTCTTGAGGGTATTCCATGTTCATTATTATTGCTCTCTTTGTCTTGAGTTTAGAAGTGAAGGCTTCGGTGACGTAGCTTCAAGTAATCACAAACACCGAAAGCAAGCCTTTTAAGCACACCCAATCCAAAATACTCTCTCTCAACTTATAATGGGATGATCACATGAGCTACATATAAGTATCATGGTGCAGATGCAATAAGATAGAGATCCGAATCATGAAGTAAGAAAATTAACAGTTCAGATCCATCTTTTCTCCCACATTTTGACTAGGAGTTGATAGTGAAAGATTTCCAATATCAACTGTGCGCATGTCTTATGTTACTGATGCATGCGGTGTTCATGACGTCAAAACTTGTGGTTGAATTTTAGCTAGCATTGATTTCCGAGTGTTAATGAGCCACGTAGTAAGTGGACCACCAAAGCTTAATTTCCAGATGTAACGGCAACCTTTACAGTTCCTTTGATTATTTAAGTAGTATCTGCACGTAAAAACTCACTTGCCTTCACACGCAAGGACTAGCAGGTTTTGCAAATTGCAATTTGTCAAATGGTTGAGTTGAATTCCTTGTCACCACAGATACCGCAGGATTTCTTTACTGTATTAAATGAGGTGTACGTAATCGGCAAGGTTACTTGTTAGATGTTCAGTCGTCAGAGAGAGAGAGAGAGAGAGAGAGAGAGAGAGAGAGAGAGAGAGAGAGACCAAACAGGATAATCAACATTTACCAAAAACGAGCGAGATCAACAAATTGTTGAGCCCACGAAAACAGAAAAAAAACAGCAGGGAAATAAGAAGCAATAAATCATGAACATTTTGCGCATACTATTAGATTGTTGAACTGAATTCCTTTTTTTCTTTTTTGAAAGTTGTTGAATTGAATTGAATTCCGTGAATTCTTTTTCAAGAATAGGAGTAAGAACGTCTTGCCCAGCACTCAAAACTTTTTGCCAAGGTTGCTTGTTTGGTGGATCATCGAACAAGTCAAACTAGAAAGACAAATCATCATCACTAGTTTGATCACTGCGTCCATGGATCAAAATGAGTTATCCACTAAAACAAACCATTGTCAACAGTCCCTGCCACCAAGTTAATTTCCGTCTTCTTTTCTCAAAGTAAAACAAACAAATGTTGATTGCCTATAAATTAAGGGAACGGATAGAATTATGAGCAAATTAACTTATGATCTATTACTGCACTGCTGCATACAACCCTAAATTCCTCCTGGTAAATGATGCCACAAACTAGCCCAAGTATGGTTGGTTCATGGCTCATTTACAGAAAATTACATTTTCTAATAGAATTTGGATTTTAAACCTATTGAAGCAAGCTCAAACTTGACCATTTACAAAATAAATATAACGTTTCATATATAGCTGTAAGCAATAGGATTTGAACTCTAAACTTATTGCTTGCAAGCCGAAACACTTCAACAATCTATGATTTAGGATATAAAATATATGTAAAATTTGTTTAGTACTAGTTAATGAGCTTATACGAGTCGAGCAGAACAAAATATCAGTTGTTCATGGACAAATATATTTTTTACAATCCAAACACAAACAGAGCCATCACTGGATTGTATTGTTTCCCTACAGCCCTAATCTTGGGCACTAAGTGAAACCTTTTTGAGTAGCAAATATCCGGATTATCACCAAATATAGACTTGGTTTTCTACTCCCCAAAAATGAATTTGTGATTTATTCTCCATACACAAGCATTTTACAGTAGCAAATAGCTGAAACAAAATGTATTGTAAGGGCTAAATCTAGCATTTTAAGGAATATAATATTTAAATTGTAAATGCAGCTCTCTCTTATATATGAACCCTATCGTTGAAGACATTTGTTTAACTGGCCTAGGGGCATAAACACAGCGGATTTGTTTCATGAGATCTAGGCCTTACTGAATCTGACTTAATTCAATCTAGCCTAATAGAATTCGGATTCAGATTTTGAGTCAAGTGAGAGAATTAAGTAATACTAAAACCATATCTGATTAGTCAATAAGGTATATTTTATCTGATGAATTTGGATTCGATTTAGATTTGAATGTAAAGCTGCATACTGAATTGAATCTGATTATCAATTGGACTCTACTGAATCTGACTAATTGCATTTGGATTTGATTGGATATCGGGCGTGCATCTGAACCGTTTACATCCTGAAACTGGCCCACTCTCTAAAACAACTTGAAAAGATTGCTGCCTGGAAAGGTGACCATCCTATCACATCACTACAGCCAAAACTTGATCTGGCGCAACCGCTCCCCTTTTAATTGGCAACTCTATTGACATCATTGCTTGCATATGGTTTAGTAACCTTGTGCTGAAACTAATAATGCAGGGTGTAACAGCGACTTTGTAAATTGATAAAAGGAACCCCTCTAAAATTTGTCTTTTCGTTATGAAAGACTGCTCTCTTGTTTTTCAAATCTACCGTCACAATAATTCAAGATTTCATCCCTCATGCAGACTCGCTGTACAAATCAATCTTATAATTCTTTTCCCATCGAGACATCATGTGGTTCGGTGCCATCATGTACAGAGAGAGAGAGAGAGAGAGAGAGAGAGAGAGAGATTGTTTTAGTATTTCAGTGTGTGTGACTTCACCAGCACAAATGCATAGAATTTTTCTTTTATCATGGAGAAACCATCGCTATGATTTGGACCTGAATCAGCAACCGCAATATAAAACTCTAAGAGTACTCCTCCCTTCTCATGTCCACTGGAGATCATTTCCCATTGGGTTAAGCTTTGCAGCAAAGAACGTGCAACTGCAACCTGGGTATAGAATTCACAACCATTTTCAACTTGAAAGCTTTAAAGACAACCCACCTAACCAGGTGTATGGTGTCCTTATGTGTGCATTCAAGTAACAAATAGCTGACAACAACAAAAAATCTTCCATCCTCAGGCTCCTGTAAGAATGATTTCCTGTTCTTTTTCCTACAAAAAGGAACAAAACTTGAATGTCTATTCCTCTTGTCAGGAAAAGATCTGCTGCAATCGAAAATAATCTGAGCAAAATGTTAATAGATAGCAGGGGCAAAAGGTACAGTTCATTTCACCTGCTAGACTCAATAATGCCACCAAGGAATTAATTGATCTCTAGAGATTTTGGTATGACTAACAGCTCACACATTGAAAAACGCTTTATGCGTCCCTTGCTGGCGTGTAAATGCAAAGTATACAAGCATCCTACCATAGTCATCTTAAATACTTTTAAGTGGAAAGTTGATAGCATACTCAAAGGGTAAGTTCGGCAGCCATTTTCAGAAAAGATTTGAAATCATTATCTCAAGTCACAGGGGGTGTCCTGTGAGAGATCTCATGCTTTTTAGAAAGTGATTCCAAAAAGCAAGTACAAATCACAGGTGTGCCCCTGTGATTTGAGATCTCATGTTGGGTTGCTCCTTCCAAATTAGATTCACTTTCTCACTCAAACAACAAAATAAATCAGAATGATCTCTCAAATGTACGTGTTAAGCTGCATGCCAAGCCTTCGAGTTTTTACTTGGGCAAATCTTCCAATCAAACAAAGGAACCCTCCTCACTTTCTTTTTCTGCTGGCCACACTGTCTAACATGTTGCAATGTCTGTATCTTGGAAAAACTAAAGTGTCACCTAGGCACTTTCAGTAGGGCCCACCTACCGCTAGCTAATAGATAACAGAGATGGAATCGCTTTTGCTTGATGGAAAAAATTGTGATCACATATCTCGATTTTGTAAGGGCATCGCCAAGGAAAAGTTTTGAGTTTATTGAACTCATCCATTTCATATTTTAGTTACATAAAAGTTATATCATTTTCTAAGCAATCTCCCCTTCAAAACATGACTTCCTCTGATTATCCCAAATTTAATTTTTTTCAATTTACCTGAGGTTGTTAATGGGTCTGATCCATGAGACGGACCCAACATGAATGTACTAGGACTAACTAGTGGCTTCACAGCTTGAATTCGAGTAAGATTTGACAAGATCACAGCATACCTAAGTCCAAATCTGACTTAAAAAAATTTCATGACATAAAATCTCTCAGCATCGTAAGGGGAAAAAACAATGAAAGATTCGGTTGTACTACTGCTAGGCCTGGTTGGATCTAGAAGTGGATCTGAAGAGAGAAATGGTTCTACCCACTGGAGGGTGGGGGATTCACAAAACGTCTATGGTCAATTGGCATCTTTGCAACTCAGATTGAGGGATGTGGAAGAATCTTAGGATTGATTCAAGTAGGGTTTTACCAAAGATTGAAAGCTCTTGTTTTTTCGATAGGCAAGCCGGAGGACAGTGCAACCTAACCAACCAGCTACCTCATTCAACTCGAAGCATTGGAGGCCTAAGCTGAACACTTTCTTGAAGTTGGGCCAATGAACGAAAATTCATGTTAAGTCAGTCCCACTAGGCTATATACCCAGCAGTAGACATATTGCATCCAACCTGATGTGACCCAGTTTGACATGGGTATATCATGGGATAGAATGACTCATGGAAGTTACCTAACCAGGAAGGGTAACCACGGAATTGTGGTAACCTCCCACTCCAAGCTTTTCTCAAAAGTCTATAAAAAAGAGGCATGGTTGCTTGATGAAAACAACCAAGGGGTGTCCTCTTTCTCTCATTTGGGTTCAGAGTCTTGCTCACCATATGGCCTGAGCTCATTGTGGGCGTCAATAAACTGAGAAGAATACCGAGCACTCGCATACACTCGTTTCATCCATGACATCAACGGTATATATTCTTGCTTTTACATTCCGGTTTTGTTTTGAAGAACGCCAACAAGACACTCATAACATATGTGTAGTGTGTGCCAAAGTTGCATTTGTAGGCTCCTTCTACAGTTGCAGGTTCTCTCTAAGTAAAGAATCTGCACTCTAAGCTTTCTTATTTGTGTGTGTCCATTTTTGAAACTTTACAGCAATTTCTCTCACAAAATCCAAAGCCTATCGTCCTATACGTTTGATAGCAACAATGTGGGTTTTTATGAAAAAGGTTGCCTGAATTTTTCCCAACAAATGGTTGCTAGAATACTTAACAGATGTGCGAGTTGATTCTAGGTAAGCCTACCAGTTCCCTAACTAAGCATTTTCTATACGGATGCCTACGTTTGCCTACAAAGGAAAACAAATAAAATAAAATAAAATAAATCTATAGGAGACATACCCCTTACCTTAGTAAGTCCAAGCAAGAAACAATTGCCTCCCAATTGCACCTATATCAAACCAACACGATCGTTGAATGATTCTTAAGCATATGCTTTTGCAGTATTTGAATTGATATAGTTGAAGGGCATCCTTCCCTCCACCCTCACTGATCATTAGTTAAGTCAAGGCCGGTCATAGTTGGGGTCAAACGCCGTATCTGGATGGTCAGGTCGAGCCATCATAACTTAGGGGCACGCGTTCGAGTCATGGTTTTATAACCCAGTGACTCGTTACTCAGCTCGTCCTCCAGTGACTCTTGACTCGATGGAACTCAGCCGGGTCATGTTAACTTTATTTTTTTATATAAAATATATATATATATATATATATATAATGTATATTTTATAGTATTTTACCAATATATTATATATAATATGCATTACATGATAATTTTATAATATATTTAATGTATAATTTTCTTAATATATGTTTTTATACATAACATTTATATTATATTTCATATAATATATGTAATTATACATAAAATATATTATATATGTATATATATGCATGACTCCATCATGACTCAGCCATGACTTGGCCGGGTCAACTCACTGGCTTGGCCGAGTTTTGTGTACTCATTTTGACCTAGTAACTGAACGATCCAAGCTGAGTCAACGAGTTGACCTGGCGAGTTTTCAAACAATGGTTCGAGTCCCATATATGGTGGTTAATTTATCCACCGGTTTTGCTTAAAAAAAAGACGCACTTCACATTTGAACAATTTAATGAAAAATGCAGATGTAGAATAGGGATTTCAATAGATGAGGGTTGGGTTTGGATCAGATTTAGTTGGATTCGGTAAAATAGATACCAGCAGATTAATTGGATTCGGATTTGGAATACATCTTTGCACTCAAATCCGAACTGAAACAGAAGCTGATGAAAACTTGAAGATATTTGTAAGGCGATGGGATCTCTTGACAAGAATGCTCGGTTACAGATGCGAGCAAGGGCCTCTACCCCATCCAGTATCGTCCATTCACTCAGTATATGCAATGTAACCAAATTGCGGTTATAGTAACATGTATATCGATATGTGAGATATTGTTTTGTATGTTAATATCAATTTGTAATATATTATGTTGAATTATCGTATATCGATTTGTAAGATATTATGTGTTTTATAGTGTTGATTTGTGAGATATTGTTTTGTTTGTTGATATCGATTTGTAATATATTATGTTGAATTGTCGTATATCGATTTGTAAGATATTATGTGTTTTCTATTGTCGATTTGTGAGATATTGTTTTGTCGATTTGTAATATATTATGTTAAATTACCGTATATCGATTTGTAAGATATTATGTGTTTTCTAGTGTCAATTTGTGAGATATTGTTTTGTTTGTTAATATCGATTTGTAATATATTATATTGAATTGCTGTATATCGATTTGTAAGATATTATGTGTTTTCTATTGTCGATTTGTGAGATATTGTTTTGTTTATTAATATCGATTTGTAATATATTATGCTGAATTGTCGTATATCGATTTGTAAGATATTATATTTTTTCTAGTGTCAATTTGTGAGATATTGTTTTGTTTGTTACTATCGATTTGTAATATATTATGTTGAATTATCGTATATTGATTTGTAAGATATTATGTATTTTCTATTGTCGATTTGTGAGATATTGTTTTGTTTATTAATATCGATTTGTAATATATTATGCTGAATTGCCGTATATCGATTTGTAATATATTATGTGTTTTCTAGTGTTGATTTGTGAGATATTGTTTTGTTTGTTACTATCGATTTGTAATATATTTTGTTGAATTGTCGTATATCGATTTATAAGATATTATGTTGAATTGTTGTATACCGATTTGTAATATATTATGCTGAATTGTCGTATACCGATTTGTAATATATTATGTATTTTCTAGTATCGATTTATGAGATATGGTTTTGTTTGTTAATATCGATTTGTAAGCTATTATGTTGAATCTTTGATACTGTGATTCATTCAATCGTCTTTTACTTGCTTAACTAATCGGTAGCCGTTGTTATATGCATTTTGAATAAATCGTAGTAAACGTATGCGCTGGCTAACGCAAGTTGATATTTTTCTCATGACAGTGTTGAGCATATCAACTAGTTGCAGTGAAGATGATGTATCTCAATCATTGGGAAGTCATGGAGCAACGAACATTTGTACTATCGATGCACCTGAAAAATTGAATATGTGCACTAATGATGCACATGATGAGAAGGGTGCAAGCATTGGATTCACTCTTGACTTGAATATTCCAGCAAACGAAATGCAATTCGATAATGAGATAGACGATCATGACACTGCACTTGACAAAGGTGCAGGCACCTCAAGTCTACATGATAGTACACTTGACTATGTTCCTGTAGAGGAAATGCAGTTTAATAATGAGGAAGTTGCATACAAATTTTACAATGATTATGCTTTAAAACTTGGCTTCGGTGTTAGAAGGTATTCTTGAGCAAAAAATGCACAGGGTGTCGTGGTGAGAAAGGCATATATTTGTTCTAAGCAAGGTTGGAAGAAGTCAAGTGGAAATCCAACAAGGAGCAAGTCAGATTCAAGATGCGTATGTCCAACGACAATGGTGTTAAGAAGACTTTCGAATGGGAAATATGTAGTTCATACTTTAATCAATGATCATAACCATGAATTAGCCGCTTCAATTATGACTCATATGCTAAAGTCACATCGTAAAGTAACTAAAGCGCATGCTGTAATTGCTGAAATAGCTGATAGCATCAATATTGCATCAAAGAAGATATACAATTTGTGCGCGCACGTAAACAGTGGTTGCGAGAATGTACCATTTACACCTATGGATCTAAGAAACCACTTGAGAAGAGAGGTTAGAAAATATAAAAAATGGAAGAATATGTTCTTTGGTTGATTACCTACATAAAAAATCAAACATTGACCCTGGTTTCTTTAGTGCAATGCAACAGAATGAAGATGGGTATGCTGTGAATATGTTTTGGGCAAATTCAAAGTCAATAGTAGATTATGAATGCTTCAATGATGTGCTTGTTTTTTATACGACAATGAAGATTAATACGGAACAATAGCCATTTGCGCAGTTTGTCGGAGTGAATCATCACTCACGGAGTTTCATATTAGGCGACACTTTTTTGTATGACCAGACCAAGGAAACCTTTGAGTGGTTGTTCAGAGTATTTACACATGCAACGAATGAGAAGCACCCTGGAGTTGTACTTACAAATGGTGATCATACAATGGCGGCTGCAGTGTCTCATGTATGGCCATATACACATCATCGCCTATGTTTGTGGCATATTTTTCAAAATGCAGCAAAGAACATAGGACACATTTATAATCAGAAGACAAGGTTTGATAAAAAGTTTAGACAGCGTGTACTTGAGAGCGAAGATGAGTTCACCTTTATGTCTGATTGGGAGCAAATGATTCAGATGTACAACCTTGAAGACTGTGTGTGGTTACAACATTTATATGCAGACAAAGAGAAGTGAGCATTGACATATGGAAGACAATATTTTTGTGTAGGTATGATAAGCACACAAGGAGCTGAATTTATGCATGCCACACTGAAAAAAACCTTTTATTCATGTTTAACAATGTTTCGCTTCATGAAACAATATGAATTATTTCTAGACGGTCTTAGACAGAATGAGCTTGAACAAGATGTGCAATGCTTCAACACCCGCCCTATAACTTTGGGCATGAAAATATTGACGCGACCTGCAAATCTATATACACTAACTATATTTGAATGGAATAAGAATGAGGTTATACAGGTCATGAATTGCAATATAAAAGGATGTATGCAATATAAGAATATGCACAAATACCATGTTGTATGGGAGGGCGAAGAGCATCCAAAAAGACAAGAAGCACATGTTACCTACAATGTTGACAACAAAATAGTTGAATGTACGTGCAAAATGTTTGAGTTTAAAGGTATTTTATATCGTCATGCATTAAAGGCAATTAATCAAGAGAATATACAAGAAATACCTGAGTCATATATAATGCAAAGATGGATGAGACAAACAAAGATTGAACTGCTGGATACAAATAATGTCAGTCCATCTAGTGTTGATGAGAAGTGCCGCATAGCCTCCCATTACCAACAACTATGTAGGTCACTTATGCATGTTGCAGATTTGGCATCGAAAAGCGAAGAAGCCTATGTATGTATGAGAAAAATGTCAAAAGAATTACTTGAAATAAGTACAGTTAATTCACCATGAGTCTGTTGCAGCTCGTGAAGACCAATCTAAGAAAATGAGATCGAACAACGTAGGTGAAAATCACCCTTCTCCTGACCCTTGTGAGAAGTTACGTCGAAGCGTAAACATCATCTTCGACAAGTCAGGAGTAAACATTGTAGATTATGATGAAAATATTTACCTAGCGAAGGGTATCAAAAGGAAACCTGCCTCTGATCGCAATCGTCGGAGGACAAAGGGTGCACTAGAATTGGTTGACAATAAAATGTCTAAGAAACAACCAAGCCCTTCGCATAAACAGGTATGTAATACAGTATATTGCTTCCCATGTAAATTGTATTACGTGCAACCTATCAATATCTAACTTGTGTAATTTACAACATGCAACAATACCATACAGACGTGCACTACAATGTTGGAACCTGCAATCCACTCAACCTGTTTGAGTGGAACGATGACATGAGTTTGACAAGTCTTTTGGTATGTAACAATTTTAGGAAGATATTTGCATTTCTTGTTGAACTTAATGTAGTATCTGATATTATTTTGTTTCATGACAGACTCAGTTCAATTCAAAAGTGAGCAACGCAACACAATAATCGCGTGTGGATTCTTCAGCTACAAAATAGTTGTAGCATTTAACTTTCATATCTTACAAATCGTTGTAATGTTTAGCATTCTATAATTCTTTCTTTTAGTTCTATAATTCTTTGTTGTAGTTCTATAATTCTTTATTGTAAATCAATAATTCTTTATTGTAATTCTATAATTCTTTGTTGTAAATCGATAATTCTTTGTTATAATTTTATAATTCTTTATTGTAAATCGATAATTCTTTATTGTAATGTTATAATTCTTTGTTGTAATTCTACAATAGAAATCATACTACAAATATCATAAAAACAACACTAAAAAACACATAATATCTTACAAATTGATATACAACAATTGAGCATAATATATTACAAATCGATACAAAAATTTAATATAATAGCTTACAAATCGATATTAACAAACAAAACCATATCTCACAAATCGATACTCGAAAATACATAATATCTTACAAATCGATATACGATAATTCAGCAAAATATATTACAAATCGGTATACGGCAATTCAGCATAATATCCTACAAATCGATATACGGGTGCACTGAAATTGGTTTGCAAGAAAATATCTAAAAAACAACCAACTCCTAAGCAACCAAGCCCTTTGCATGAACATGTATGTAATAAAGTATATTGCTTCTCATATAAATTGTATTATGTGCAACTTATCAATAACTAACTTGTGAGGTGAAAATGATGACGACAATGACAATGCATGTGAGGTATAGTGAATTAGAACATGGCCTGCTCAATGCATTTGTTTATCTGCGTGGTTTTTAGTTTGCAGTGTATCATCAACCTTTTCTATCTTTTGCTTTAGCTAATGTTCAGTTAGAGACAGAGGGAAGATGATGATTTTGAATACGAAGTGTCATTGACGCGATCGCGGGTAAGAATCGAGAAACCTCCATCTTCTCCACTCTCTGTTTCATTGTTGTCTTATCGTGACACACCAACATCGTTGAACACTACAAGAAAAATGTTAATTAGCGACAGAAATTTGTGACGAATTAGCTAGAGAAAACTATCAGTTGCTAACATTTGAATGATTTGTGGAAGTAGCGACGAAAAAATCTCATCATGAATTCGTCGCTAATTAACGACATATTAGCGATGAAAAAACTTTTATCGCTAATCTGTCACTACTTAGCAATGAATTAGTGATGATAGTTTTTCATCGCTAATTCTCAATATAAGAAAAGCATTTTAGCGACGAATTTAGCGAGAGAATTTTTCCATCGTTAATTAGCGATGGAATTAGCGAGGGAATTTTTCTGTCGCTAATTCATCGAAAATTAGCGACAGAAAAATTCCCTCGCTAATTCCATCGCTAATTTTTTATTTAAACCGACCGATCTAGACCGCGAAATTTTCACTCTCTTTGTGAGAAATTTAAACTGACCTCTCCATCGCTCGATTTAAACCGACTTCTTCATGGAGGCCGCAAAGAAGTTCGCTACGATCGGGTTGACGCCATCGCCGACGAGGTCATTGACGTTGTAGAGGTTCTTCTGGTGGCCATTTCCTTGACCGTCGTCGGTGAAGCATATCAAGGCATCCCTAGCCAAGTGGCAGGGAAAAGGGAAGCAGAAGCGGAAGGGCTGATATCGGAGGACGGCGATGAGGCAAAGCGGCTACTGGACAAAAGTTTCACGGTGAAGTACGAGTCGGACAAGCGGGGAACCAAGTCAGGAGAGCACGCCAAAGAGCATGTCAGAGAGCGTGCTGGAGAGCGCACTTGTTCTGTGCAGAAGACCCTGCAATGGTGGGCCGGGCCGCTCGGGTCTAAGACCCTGTGCAACGCTTGTGGGGTGCGGTACAAGTCTGGCCTATTGCTGCCGGAATACCGCCTGGCAGGGAGCAAATTTTTTTTTTTTAAATTTGTGACGGATTAACGATGGATAATGTCCGTCACAAAAACCAAATATATGCTTATTTAGCAACAGACTAACGACAAATCATGTTTGTCGCTAATCTATCATAAATTAGCGACAGATAAGTTTTATAACTAATTAGCGACCAAAAATTTATGATGGGCGCTATCCATCGCTAAACAGTTTAGCGACGGATTAGCAATGGATATCGTCTGTCGCTAATCCACCGCTTTCTTGTAGTGGAAGAAACCCATGTTGGAGGAGCCAACCCCACCAAGAAGGTGGTTGCAGTTGAAATTGGAGCTACCATCTTCCCCACTTCAGTCTTCTCCTCCAAGATTATCGTACCATGAAGCCTCATTGTCGAGGAGACCCGTGTTGGAGGAGCCTCCAAGAAGGTGGTCTGTGAGATTGTAGGAACCCCCACGTTCACCATCAACATCTCTTCTGCGCTTGCCATATCGATAATTCTTTGTTGTAAATCAATAATTATTTGTTGTAATTCGATAATTCTTTGTTGTAAATCGATAATTCTTTGTTGTAATGTTATAATTCTTTGTTGTAATTCTCCAACAGAAATCATATTACAAATATCATAAAAATCAACACTAGAAAACATATAATATCTTACAAATCGATATACAACAATTGAGCATAATATATTACAAATCGATACGAAAATTCAACATAATAGCTTAAAAACCGATATTAACAAACAAAACCGTATCTCATAAGTACATATCGTTGTAACGTTTGGGATTCAACAGTAAACGTTGTTCCACATCCCGCTCGTTGTCAAAAATTGATATGCCTTATGAGACCTAGATTCCGGTTGACGATTTATGTGATTTACGCAATGACGTATATGTCGGCCACAATGATTTTCCTTTGTATAGAAAATATTGGAATAGTATAACGCAAATCGCGATTTGTAAGCTATTATGCTGAATTTTTGTATCGATTTGTAATATATTATGCGACATGTATATCGATTTGTAACACATTATGTGTTTGCTAGTGTCGATTTGTAAGATATTTGTATTATGATATTGAAACATGTGTGTGGCATTTACATTATTGCGCGATTATGATTGTGGTGGCGATTTGCGTATTCAAATCGTTGTTCATTTAGCAATTAAAATTGAAATCGCTTCACAGCGTCGTAGCTGTCATTAAATCACTGTCACGTGAATCACTATCGTCAACACACATATAGGATAAGTTGTTTCTTTAATTGACACGGTAAATAACAACTTGATACATAGTATAGTGCGATGCAACTGACGATCATGACAGATAACATGAAGAATAATGTTCATGTAGATTTAATTTTGCATGGTCAGCAGGAAGAAATCCTTTTGCCTCATAAGTGCACATAGTTTTCATTCTCCTCCTCCTTCCTTTGCTTTTCCTTCTCTTCGCCATCCTTCTTCTTCTTCTTCATCCTTAGTTCATTCTCATCTTTCTTCGTTTGCTTTTCATCTTCAATATCTGATGAATCAAGCTCTGCATAATAAATAACCAACAATTTGTGTTCTTGTCTTTTTCATGGTCAATGTTTATTATATTTTGGTACTTTACATAACCCCCATATATATCATATTGGCGGATGATTTCTCCAAGAGTCATCCCCTCCAACGGCGAAGGCTTTCTTGTCTTACGAATTGTAGTCATTGCTAACCTGCACAACACATAAATTTAACAACAAATCATTGTAGAAATTGAATCCTTCATAAGTACATATTGTTATAAATCATAAATCTCTATTGCATTAAATGTATAAATCGTGACTGCTTTAAATGTATAAATCATGAATCATAAATCGGCTAAATCGCTATTGCTTGAAATGTATAAATCATTGTTGCATCAAACAAATCGCTACTGCATTAAATGTATAAATCATTGTTAAATTCAAACTTACAAATCATTGTAAAAATTTAGCCTTCATAAGTACGTATCGTTGTAATGTTTGGCCTTCATAAGAACAAATCGTGCTAACTATTTTTTGATGCTCAAAAGGTAGATAGGTATAAATCGATTTGTTTTAGTATGAAAATAGGTGTTATTTAGCATGAACAATATAACCAGTTGTAAGATTTAGCATTCAGATTTACATAACAAAAATTGATTTGTTTACATAATGAAACCTTACACAAAACTCACTGAAAGGACACAAGTTTTGCTAATCCGACAGTGGAGGAGAAACACCTAGAAAGTAGATGCAGCCGATGGTGGCAATGATGCTCCGACTACGCTCCGACAACAGTAGACGATGAAAAGGGGTGCTTCGGCGGCAGTAGACGACGAAAAGAGGTGCTCCGGCGGAAGCAGATGATGACAAAGGGTGATCATATGGCAGCAGACAATGTCAAAGGTTGTGTCATCAAAGGGAGCTCCTGTTACAGCAGATGGTGCATCGTCAAAGGATGAGACAGAACATTTAGGGTGACATATTGCGAGGAACTCCTGTTAAAGCAGAATCGTTTACTCCTTAGGGGGAAAATGATGATGATTTTAACCCTTTCTCTCTTCAACATCCTAAATATGGTAATATAAGAGTCGGACTTCAACGAGTCTCAGTAGGAAACACTATAACTATGAATGCATATACGAAACTAAATAGACATGTAACCAATTAATCTTTCAGAACATACACAAGGCAATTCAAGCATTCATATAGTTAATTACAACAATTATGCAACATATTAACATAACATATTATTGAATTAACATCAACATCCTCAAATTATAAGATTTCAACATAAATATAATAATTATATAATTGAAAAGTGAACCTACTTAATTAATGTATTGTTTCTTTTGCTTACCAACCTTATCAGGTACTTGAAGGGTATACCATAACACACACGAGACCACTTGAGTGTTTATTATGCTATGTATTTTATACTTTCTGAGTGATTAACTGAGTCATAGCCCACTGGGAGCGGTCCATAACCGATAAAAGCTCCTGTAATGACATAAAATAATTTAGGATGCATCCTCTACAATTACAGTAGTTATGAGATCTATCACTTAAAATACATTGATAGTCTAGGCTCCTAACTCCAAGGACTTGGCACCGAATGAGATGCCTCATTCTTACAAACACATGATGGTCTAATGGAGTTTTGTACCATCTACCCTCTCCAAAGATCACTGGTAACATACACCCTTAAGGTGTACCTAGGTCTAGGATATCCGATAACATACACTTTGAAAGTGTACCCTGAATTCGTAGATTTATCTAGTAACATACACTCTTCAAGTGTACCTAGATTCATCAAAATGTTATCTTTATTAAGGCCTTTGTTCAATGCAGCTTATTCATAATTTGGTGCACTTTCAACACCTTATACGTTCTTAACAACCCCTTTGTCACACTTGAGTGATCTCATGTGCATGCTTGCCTTTCATGCCTTACAACACAATGATATCACATGCCCTCATATACATACATTCGTGCACATATGACACCTCATTGGTTTCTTGAACCACAATTTCATTCATTAATATGTTCATGCATGTCTCTCCATGTCTTACATACATCATACATAAGAATATGTAACATATCAAATTTGTGCTCTCAAAGAGCTAAATCAATTCATTGAACCTTAAGCTCATACATGAGCATTCACCTATGCAAGCATGCATATCATGTCTCATAGCATATAACACATTACATAAATCACCATGATGCATACTATAGCATCATATTACATGTCATAACCTCATGTTGCATGTCATATCATTATGTTACATATCATCATTCATTCAAGCACGTAAACACAATATATAGTCCATTAGCCTTGTTACAAAAAATTATAACATTTTAATCATCACATGTTCACAACGAAATGCACAAACATATAGCATCCTTAAGACCACACATTATATCTTAACAAGTAGTGTGTTCATCTGGTTCAATTCTTGAACTCATTCATATCCAGCTAGTCCTCTCTTGGAACCATGACATGTATGCAAATAAGAGTTTCAAATTCAAAACTATATGAACAAAATTTATCAGTTAATATAAATTCTTTCATAACTAGAATACAATAAATTTAAATCTAAGATTTTTATTATAGATGCACAAATGTGTTAGTTCTCTACAAGTGAAAACCTAGGTTCAAATCATTCTAGATCATGGAATGATAAATCTTTTATTGAAACCTGTTTTTTATTCACAAAATAGACATGTCTGGTTCAGCTTTACTAAAGAAACATCAGCTAATGAATTTACATAATGAAATAAATTCGGTAAAGTTTAATGCAGTTAACTTGGTATGTCTGGCACAAGCTCCAAAAGAAATCATGTTCAAACTTCATACTAGCTAAGAATTAAAATTCACACAAGATTTACATAAAACATGATTCTAACATGTATATATAATTCATATTTAGAAAAAACCTCAAATCTAATATATAAATAAATTCTAATTCATATAGAACATCATTTTAACATGCATTAAAATTTTAAATTTGCATAAAACTTAATGCTAACATACATATAAAATTTATATTTAGCATGCTTTAGAGCTCTACAACCATACAAGGTTAGAGTATTTCCTTACCTCTCAAATATGTATAAATCAATACTCTAAAAAACGTGCAAGAGAGAAATCCCCAAAACAATTGATGACTTCTCCTCTAAAAACTATGGGAATAAAAAATGTCTAAAAATTATTGGAAATAGACTAATCCAAAATCGAAAATGGAATAACCCTTCTTGAGAACACCTTAAAAAAAATGCAATGGAGAGCAATGGATTCCTCAAACTATGGGAGAGCTATGACATCCTCCA
The DNA here is from genome assembly GCF_984573655.1 of Nuphar pumila. Taxonomy (NCBI): domain Eukaryota; kingdom Viridiplantae; phylum Streptophyta; class Magnoliopsida; order Nymphaeales; family Nymphaeaceae; genus Nuphar; species Nuphar pumila. The sequence goes on from NC_143261.1 coordinate 72,935,568, forward strand.
AAAATCGTGAAAAGGAGAGATCTTCCTCCAAAAATTATGAATGAGAGAGAGAGCTTCCTCCAAAACCGTAAAACAGAGGGTGGTAGAGACATTGAGAGAGATGGTAATGAGAGATGAGAGATTAAATGAAAGGGACTGAGATTGGGATGTGATATAGAGCCGAGGTTAGGGAGGAAAGAGTGAAATGCATTAATTGAGAGTGGATAGAAGGTGATGACTAAGGATAGAGGGAGAGAAGCTTTTTTTCCTTTCCTTTTTGGCTTGCCCTAAATGGTGGTCCCCACCAACACTACTTCTACTACTCCCATATGCACCTCCCACTTGAATCCCTTTCTCCAATTGGGTTTAAACCCATGCTCCAATGGGTCGACCCACACTTGGGTCTCCACTAGGTCCAAAACCACAATGGACTTAGTTAAGTCCCACATGGGTATTTAGACTCAAAATAAAAGAATTAAATGCTCATTTAAATATAATTAAAATTAAATGCAAATTTAAATATAACTAAAAATTAAATGCTAATTTAGATATAATTAATAAATAAATGCTCCTTAAATTTTAAATGTAATTTAAATATAAATTAAACTTGTAAACCATATTTGGAACAAAATTCCATTTTTATTTATTTAATAATCATACAAATTCATAGAAAGTTCTCAGGTATTACACTTTCAATGCACTCCAAGCAGTTGGTTTTGTCGGTGCTCTCTTGCTTTTGCTGAAACAACTCGAGCTTGGGTTCGCTTGGTAATCGTTCAGGCATTTTTCGCATGTCGTCGAATCTCTTCGAGTTTATCATCACAAAGGGGTTTAGATCCCTCAATGGTATATTTTTCGTTATGATACCAATTTGTTGTACCATCCCCAATAACTATATTTGATAACTTGAAACTTGGACCTGAAGGGAGCCCTGGGCTGGCAATAAATGTGTACTCTAGTTGGAGCCAAACAAAAGCAAGTATAAGACCTCAACATTTTCAGATTTTATAAATGATAAATTTCAGTTATAAATGTTTTATTATCGATAAATATTCATTTCTCACAGTTTTGGGTCTCAAACCAGTCAAATTCAGGTTTGGATTGGCTCTATTTGGATTCAGGGGCATAATCATCATTTTAAAAAAAAGATGATGGGCATTTTGGGCAAGGGGTATGCCTGGTATTTTTAATAAAAAGTTAGGTTGTTTTGTTCTATGAATAAAAAAAGAATTTCTGAAAAGATATTGGTTTTTAAGAATTATGGCATTCTTGTAATTAAGTTTGCTAAAAAGGGCAAATTTAAGCTAAAAATTTGGTTAAGGGAAAAACTATTTTTATTATGGATAACAGGTGTACAGGTGAAGCCAAGTGGCCTCACACTTTTCCTTTTTAATTGCCATATAACCCCATCTTAAAAATGGGTATAAAAAGTGGGTTAACCTTAAGTAAACCATTTATGTTTATGTATACTCCCTCTCATCTCTACCACTTTCTCCCTGAAAGATTTTATCACTGAGGTTGTGTTCACGCAGTAGCACAAGAGAGAGAGAGGTTTGGAGACGTCTACAACAAAGATGGGCTCTCTCGATTCTCATTGTGAGAACGTGCCCTAATTCATCTTTATATTACTCTATTTGTTCAAGTCCAAGATAATAATAGATATCGGGTCTGCTCCAAACCCAAACACCCGACCCAATAACATAATACAGAGATACTAGCATAATACAAAAATATAACAGTAAAATGACATAAATACCCCTAGATGACTATCATCTTTAATACCCGCCCTCAAGTTGTGCACGATTTTGAACCATGGACAATTTAACTTTTAAGTACCAAAAACGTATGCTAGTGAGACCCTTGGTAAACAAATCTGCAACTTGATCTTCAGTGGAGATGTACACTGGGTCGATTTCTCCATCTTCAACTTTCTGCCGAATGAAGTGCTGATCAATTTCTATATGTTTAGTACGGCCATGATGAATAGGGTTAAAAGCAATTTGAATGGCACTTTGATTATCGCAGTGGAGTGTGGCAGGCAAAAACTTTTCTCCTATCTCATCCAGGATGTGCCTCATCCAAGTGATTTCTGCGGTGGCTGCAGCCATAGACCGATACTCTGCCTCTATACTGGATCGGGCAATAGCTTGTTGCGTCTTGCTACTCCACCCCACCAAATTTCCATCGATAAACACATAATATCCCGAAACTGGTTTTTTGTCATCTGGATCTCCAGCCCAATCCGCATCTGAATATACAATGATTTGATGTTTGCTCCCCTCAACCTGAGACCGATGATAAAGTAAACCATCTCCATTCGTGCTTTTAAATATCAAAGAATCCTTTTAACCGCATTCATGTGTTCGGTACGAGGATCATCCATAAACTGTGATACCTGATTCACTGCATAGACAATATCAAACCTAGTAAAAGTAAGGTATTGAAGCATTCCCACAAGGCTACGATACTGCTTGGGATCACGATAGGATTCTCCATCTTGGGCACTGAGCTTATGATTCAACATACTAGGAGTAGACAACGGCTTGCAATCTCTCATCCCTGCTTTATCCAATAAATCCATCATGTATTTGTGCTGAGTCAGGGATAAAGTTTCATTTTGTTGATCCACTTCTACTCCCAAGAAATAGCGCAACATGCCTAAATCTTTCATTTTAAAATTTCTTCCCAGTAAGTCCTTGATGATCTCTATATGCTCATCTGAATTGCCGGTGAGAATAATATCATCTACATATATAAGAAGTAGAGTGTTGACATGTTGATAACGATAGATAAACAAGGAGTGATCAAGTTGAGATCTGAGAAACCCATGTCGCTGAATTTCAAGCGAAAAACTATCAAACCATGAATGAGATGCTTGTTTCAAACCATAAATAGCCCTTCGTAATTTGCAAACATGTGAACTGGGACCATGTTTTGCATATCTAGGTAGTTGTTCCATGTACACTTTGTCCTTTAGGTCGTCATGCAAGAAAGCATTCTTGACATCAAGCTGACAGAGAGTCAATCCATATTGTACTGACAAACATATAACCAGTCGAATAGTACCCATTTTAATAACTGGACTGAACGTCTCATCATAGTCTTGTCCATATTCTTGAGTGAAACCCTTAGCCACAAGACATGTTTTATAGCATTCAACAAATCCATCGGGCTTGTATTTGATTTTGTAGACCCACTAGGATCCTACTACATTTCTGTGAGAGGGTCATGGAACAATTTCCCAAGTTTCACATTTGTGCAACGCTTTCATTTCTTCGTTCATGGCCTCTATCCACCTGTTTGATCTAGATGCATCTACAAAGTTGTTTGGTTCCTCATGTTTTTTAACCTGAGAAATAAACAGTTGTAAATCCATGGAGAAGTTATCATAACTTACCCATCTTTCAATGGGATGACAAGCTCTTCCAGACCTCTGAGGCTGAACGCCAGGGCACGAGTCATTATTATGGCCATTTCTTCTTGTATAGACAAGTCCATGAAATCTTATATCACCATCAGACCTCAATGGGGAATCTGTGACTCCCTCTATCTGAGAATTTATGTTGGCCTCTTTTTGCACAACAGTTGATGACTTACATGAACAGTCATCCTTTGTTTCCATCTGATCAAAAAATTCTGCAGTCATCCACGGTTCATACACTTCATCCCTTTTGTTCTGCTCTGCTTGCTTCTCTCCCTGACTCTGTTTTGCTGCTCTTTCTGACTCTCCAGCAATGATTTCATCAAACACAACATTCCACGAGACTTTAATTTGACGAGAGGTTGAATCATAGCACTGATACCCTTTGTACTGGTCAGCATATCCAACAAAGTAGCACCTGTATGCCTTGTCTTGAAACTTGTCACGTTGAGAACTGTCAATGTGAACATAGCAGACACAACCAAAAGCTCGCATTTCGTTATAATCGGGATGTCTTTAAAAAAGAGTAAAATATGGAGATCTATCTTCAAGCAATTTCATAGGCAGACGATTTATGACATATGTCGTTGTGTGGAAAGCTTCTGTCCATAAGCTCAAGGGAACACAAGAGTCATGGAGCATACTTAAGGCACTTTCCACGATGTACATGTGTTTTCTTTCAGCAACACCATTTTATTGTGGTGTATGTGGGTAAGATATACGACGATTGATGTTATTCTTTTGGAGAAATTCAATAAATTCATGTGATAAATACTCTCCTCCTCCATCATATTGGAAATGTTGAATTTTGGATGAAAATTGATTACAAACAAGGGCATAAAACGAACAAAAGTTTTTGAACACTTCAAATTTATGTTTCATAAAATATATCTAGGTGAATCTAGAATAACTATCAATGAAGATGACATAATAGCGGTTGCCAGATAAAGAGGTCTGGGGAGCAGGTCCCCAAACATCGAAGTATATGATTTCAAAAGAAATTGAAGCTCTTTGATTTATTGAATGAAAGGAGAGTACATGAATCTTACATAACTCACAACTGGAACAAAGAGGTTCTTCTGACCTTTTATTCAAACTAGACTTTGGAACAAGCCCATTTGACACAAGCTTTTCAATAAACGAACGACCACAATGACCCAATCGACGATGCCAAACTTCTAGCTTATTACATTTAGACAAACTAAGACAATCTTGAGACAATTTTGACTGAATAATTGATGAGATTGGTCAAGCAACATGAACTGAAGAGGGAGACTCCTTGAGGACATACATATTCCCTTGTCGCTCTCCTTCAACGAGTGTCTTCTTTGTAAGAAGATCCTTAACACATACAAAAGGAGTAAATTCAACAGAAGAGTTAGTATCATCAACAAGTTTAGACACAGAAACAATATTCTTAACTATGCCCGAGGAATGGTAAACATTAGACAAAGTTAGGGAAGAATTAGAAAGAGGAAGGTCAACGGTTCCAACATGTGATATAGGGTGAAGAGTACCATCGCCGGTCTTAATGTTGAATTTTACAAAATAGGGAATCAGTTTTGAGATCTTACCAACATTACTTGTAACATGTGTTGTCGCCCGAGAGTCAATATATCATGTTCCTTGCTCATTTTGTTTGAAACTCAGCCCTGAAAGTTTAGAAATCAAGAGATTCTTCATGTTATCCTTATCCTCATCCTTCGGTCCCCCCATTTCTTTTCCTTTGCTAGGAAGTGTTGCCCCATTTGTCTTTCCTTTGTTTTGAGGATTATGCCAGCAGTTTGCCTTAACGTGTCCTCTCTTATTACATAAATAGCATGTTGGTAGATTTCTGGAGTTTTGATTGTTGGAAAATGAGTTGAACTGATTATTTGGAGTAGGCAACAATCCACGTCCTCCAAAATTAGCTCTTCCTTGTCCACGTCCTCCACAAAAGGAGTTGCGCCCCCTTTCTGATCCCACCCCTGTGATCATTACCTCATGACTGCTGTGATTTGAAAAGGTCTTCCCTTTAATGGTGACTTCATACTATAGCAGCTTTGCATGGAGATCTTCAAGGTTTGATAGTGATGGCAGACATAGCAACGATGTAACCAACATATAATATTCGGGCCCAAGACCATTCAGCGCTTGTTGCACCTTTTCTCTGGCAGGGATCTCACTGCCCACCATAGCTAACTAGTCTGTGATAGTCTTGACTCGATTCATGTACTTTGTCACAATAAGGCTTTCCTTCTTTAACAACTAAAACTCTCTTTTCAAATGAAGAATTCTGGCCTCCGAAATCTATGAATATGTCTTAGCTAACTTCTGCCACAACTCCATAACAAAGCAGTCATCTGGAATACTCACCAATACCTCTTGAGAGAGAGTAGAGGTAATGTATGCTACGACTGCTTGGTCTCTCTTCCTCCATGATGTGAAATATGGATTGCGAATTACCATGCTGGAGGCATCTCCTTTGTCACCCTATTGTTCTTGCGTGACAAACTCTGGTGGTGCGCAGACTGTCCCATCAAGGTGCCGAGAGAGATCCAGACTCCTGATAAATGGCAGGATCTGTCTTTTCCAGGTCAAGTAATTTGAATTGTTGAGCCTTTCAAAAATGAGTTGACCGAGAAAACTAGACGGCAAATAAGGAGAATCCATAATGATGAAAGAAAAAAGAAGGATAATGGGTGAAGATAAGACTGAAAAGTTGTGAATAGATGTGTGGAATCTATCCAAAATTACAGTAAACATGCTTGATGTTCTCTATTCCTTTTTTTTTAAAACAATCAAACTTTTTTCAGATAACGACAAGCACAGTAAACAGTCCGATATAAAATCAGACTTGTTATAATCTGATCTGATGCATAGGAAAAGATTAAAACCAGTAAATCAAAACAATTCAGATCTGACATAGAATTCAGATCTGGCGTAAATTCCAGATCTGATGCAGTTTGGGGTGAATCTGAAATAGTTCAAATCTCCCGCAGTTTAGGGCAAGTATTGAAACTCGACAGACTTATCAAGATAGAATTCCTTTAAAGGATTAAGAAACAGAAACAAATAGAGAGAAGAGGTGACAGATCTGACGACAACCAAATTTGGGTTTGTCGATCAGACCTAGGATTGAAGAACTCGATACTAGATCTGACGACAACCAGGTTTCACGACACAGATGACAAATAAGAAGAGATAAAGTGGAAGAGAAGAAGGATGAAGGCTACCAGAAGAAGAGATGAATCACCCAACCTGTTTATGATAGAAGATCTGAATCTCGCAGGGCACTCTTGCTGGAATCTGTCCTGCACACTTTGTATGGAAGTCACAGGCGAACACCGGCTTTGATACCATGAAAGATTTTATTATCGAGGTTGCGTTCACACAGTAGCACAAGAGAGAGAGGTTTGGAGACGTCTGCAGCAAAGATGGGCTCTCTTGATTCTCATTGTGAGAACGTGCCCTAATTCATCTTTATATTACTCTGTTTGTTTGGGTTCAAGATAACAATAGATATCGGGTTTGCTCCAGACCCAAACACCCGACCTAATAACATAATACAGAGATACAAGCATAATACAAAAATACAACAATAAAGTGACATAAATACCCCTAGATGACTATCATCCTTAATACTCCCCTTCACTACCAAAGGGTAAGCACAAATTGCCTCTTCTTCCTCTAAATCACCTCCACCCCCTTCTCCTCCCAAGTTTTGGTTGAGCCTTGTGGCAAGAAGGAGGGCCTGCACTGGTAGAACCGCAACTTGAAGGACCATATAGTGGTTTTTGGTAACTTAGCGATTCTCTATGCCGTGGTGTTGATTCTTGTATTGTTTTGGTGTTCTTGCACGTTCTAGGAACATACAATGACCTACTCCTATGATTTCTAGGAAGTATGCAACATGTTGATGTTTTGTATGCATGTGTTTTTGAGGAACCATATTAGAAAATGAGAGATTTCCAAGAAACTTTATGTTTTTGCTTAATATATGACTTAAAATATATTTAGCATGTGTCTATGAAGTTTTAAGTTGTGTAGTTTTGATTCTCTCTGCAAAAAAAATTAAATATGAGCATGAACCCATGCTTGAACCATCATTTTTCTCGAGTTTTCAGATTGTTGTCAACTATGTTCAAACCCAGGAGTCAACCCCTACGAGATAGGAGTTGACCTCTATTATTTCTCACATTCAGGTAGGTCTATTTTGTAGCACAGGAGTCGACCCCCGTGTTCAAAGAGTCGACCCCTTTTGTTGTTCTTTATGTAAAGCTAGATGAGAGTCAACCCTTGTGTTCAAATAGACAACCCTTTCTAAAAAAAAGTTGACCCCTGAATGCTGAGAGTCGACCCTCGTGTTCAAAAAGTTGACCCTCGTGTTAAGTATTTTTCAAATATATCATAATGTTTTCATTTTCTCTAATATAAATGAATGTATTCTTGAATCTTAGTTTTATATGTAAGATATCTAAAAAAGTACCATTAACATCCTTTTTGCTTGCTTTTTATTTTCCTTCGTCAATGATTCTCCTAAAAGTTGCCTCATCAAAACTTTGCCAACACATGATATTGTGACTATGGTTTGTACTTTATTCAAAGAATTTTAGAAAGGCACTAGCATGAGAAAAATGACAAGGCAGCAAGAAAATTTGTTGTTCCATCCATACCTTTTATAAATAAGATGGAGTTGTTCAATGGCCATTGATATTATAAATTCGGCCTGTAGAGGAAGTTATTACTTGACCACCTCATCAGCTTGAGCATCGAAAAAGTTTTACTTAATATGCTTGCATGTTCACTTGAGCGCATACATTATTATCTTTCTTTTCTTTTAAACCTTGAACCCTTCCATTTTCAAAGGTATGATGACCATAACCCAACCAAGCTTATTGGGACATGTCGAATAGGATATAAGGTCCAATATACCTAGAATTGCTCTAGCTCCTTTTACACATACATGGACGTTCCAAGGGCTCCACTTCAAGCATGTCTACCCATTTTGACTTTAGCTCTATACCTATCTATGTGAAGAAATCATGTAAGGAAAAGGATTCTTATTTGTCCAAATGGCAATTAGAACTTGGAAAAAGCAAGAAGTAATACCTTAATTTCAAGAAATCGATGTTCTACCAAAGTATTCACCAAGCAAGTAGAAGCCCGTTCGAAGGAAGCCCATATCTGACTTGGAAAATACACCCAAGGGTCGGTGGATGAAGTAAGAAAAATGGAGTGAGAGATGGTTACTTGGTTGCAAAAACGGAAGAAAGTCAGGAACTTTCAATTACTTTTTGCATCAAAGCAGCAAAAGGTTTATTTGACGTGTGAAATACTTATTCTACGTGGGTCTTACCCATCATCCCTTTAGAAAAGGATGGCAATGTTAATATATATATATATATATATATATATATATATATATATATTGTAATAGTTTGCCCGACAAAAGCATTTTAGCCTTTTCACATATAATTATAATTGTTTATTAAAAATAAATATTTTTTTCTTATTTTCTTATTTTTAGTCTTTTTCTTTTTCCTTTTCTTTTTCTTTTTCTTTTTCTTTTTCTTTTTCTTTTTCTTTTTCTTTTTCTTTTTCTTTTCATGCCATTAAGGGGCCCACTTGATAGTGTCGTTGGGGCCCCAATGGTCATATTTCTTTTTCTTCTTCTTCGCTTTGCCCCTACGGTGGACGTTTATTATGTCAAGCTAATTTCAAGCTTTGTCAGCTTTTGGTGAAAGCTCTTTGAAAGAGGATTTGAGCTTAGGTCAGTTATCCGTATTAAGTTGTTTTTTCATTGACTATAAATTTAGGCATAAAGTCGATCCTTATTCCTCGACGGAAACCTTGACCATTGGGAGCTCCCCAATATTTCTATGAAGGGAGCTCCCTCATGGCTTATTATATATAAATAGGGGAGGTGTTCCCCTTATATTTTCTATGATTTTCAAGCATATTATTAATAACATCTTATTCTTTTACTTGTTGGTGTTGCCCTTTGTTGGCTTTGTATATTGCCCCATAGTGGACTCTACTTGTGTGCTTGTACAAGCCTTTGTAATTGTTCACTCTTAGACTTGTATGTGATTTTGCACTTTGTTCTTTTAATTTTGCATACTTCGTTGCATGGTATCAGAGCCATAGTGCGCTTGGTCCGTTGAAAAGTGACTATTGAAGGATCGTGATTCAAGGATTATAGTGCTTGTGGTAACTCAAGTGGAGAGGCTTTTCTGTGTTCTTCCAAAAGCTTTTTCTTTTCTTTTTATTAAGCCAAAATGGAGAATGAGTAAAAGATTGATTTCTCTTTCAAATTGAATGGTATCAATTATGGTATCAACTACATGACGTGAGCATCCACCATAGAAAATAATCTCAAAGGTAAGAAGCTTTTGGGATATGTGATGAGCACTATTCTGAAACCTCAACTCAAACTCACTAAGTTGGAAGGAGGTTAAAAAAAAGCTTTAGAAGGAAATGCGTGCATAAAAGCCATTAAAGACCATCAATCCAATATAGAGAATTGAGAAAGTAAACTGCAAAAACTCTTGCATGGTTTATAAACAATGTTGAGCTCAAAATATGTGTCAACATTGCTAAGTTCCGCAAGGCTAGTGATGCATGGTTTTTTATGAAATGTACGTATACACAAAAAGATCTTGCAAGGCAGTTCTTTCTACAAGAAAAAATATAAACAATCAAATAAGAAGACATGAGTGCCCGTAATTACTTTAGTACTCCTGGTCCCTTATGGGATGAATTATCTCTTCTTGAACCCAAGTGGGTCGCTAGTGAAGATATTGAACTAAGAAGGGAACAAATGAAAAAAAAATTCAATTCTTACATGTGCTTAGACCCGAATATGAACAAGTTAGATCTTCTCTTTTTCATAGATCTAAGCATCTTCTCTTGAAAGTCGATGTTGCCGAAATATACCAAGAAGTTACTCATCTTGGTATGATAAATGGATGAGATGAAGTGTTAGGTGTATCCAAACCCGATAATCATGTGAAAACTAACATGCCTCCACACTTTGAAAGGCAAAATAGTTGTAATGGGGGTTACAAGAAGGCTATTTGTCATCATTGTCATGAACTGGGTCATATATGACCCAATTATCTCAAATTATATGACACTCCCAAGAACAAAGTAGCTTCTGTTGAAGAAACCACATCAAGAAAGGAGGAACCAATCAAAGGAAGAGATTCATTTTCACTTGCTCAATTATCGGAGGTACTTCAACTATTACTCAAATCTTCATCTACATCAGGTATCGTGATAGCTTCATCTTCTCCTCCAGGTATGTCTTCTTGAATCCTTAATTCAGGGGTCTCCTTTCATATGACAGCTCATGAGGATGATCTATCTGATTTATGCACTAATTCAAAAACTTTCTATGTTTCAACTGTTTAAAAGTATTGGAACCTCAAATTCTTCTCAAAGTTTTTTTGTGCCAAAAGTTAGCGTTGTTCCTTAACTAAATTCAAAACTCCTTTCCGTTTCATAATTTTTTGAGCATGGATGTGAAATCTCTTTCTCATGTAAGGGTTGCTCTGTGTAGGATATTTGATTCGAGAAGCAGATTGGGCAAGGCCATAGGAAGGGAGATCTCTACTTCATGAATTATCTAAATCTTCCTCTAATTTTTTTTGTAATTATATCCAAGATAAGGATATGGAGACTTGGCATAAAAGACTTGGACACCCAAGCTACTCAAAGATGTATCTTCTTCCTTTTGGAGAAAAAAATTGTAATGAAAAAATTTAGTTTGCAAAGCTTGTGTCTTTGAAAAAATGAAATTCATTTTTTTTTCTAATAGAACTTGTCTCTAAGAGACCTTTTGAATTAGTTATTTGGATGTTTGGGGACCTTCTCCCATTGTATCAAAAGGAGGATATTCATATTATGTTACCTTTATCGATGATTTCACTAGATATGTATAGATCTACTTCCTTAACTTCAAATTTGATGTGTTCTCTTTCTTTAAAAAATTGCATATGATTATCAAAAATCAATTTCAAAGCAACATCTATATTCTTAGATCTGATTCGGGTGGTGAATACTTATCAAACAAGTTTCAAAATTATCTAGAACAAAATGATATTTATCACCAAAAGTCGTCCTATAACTCCCCAAAAAAATAGAGTAGCCGAAAGAAAACATAAACATATTATAAAAACCACTATGATACTACCTATTTCTAAAGATATTTTAAATTTTTTTTGGGCCGAGGCCATTCTAACATCAACATATTTAATAAATAGAATGGTCTCATCATCCTTGCAAAATGCATCTCCTTATGAAAAATTATTTGAAAAAATATTTGATTTCAAGAAATTGCAAATTTTTTGTTGTAAGTGTTTTATACTTTTATATAAAAGAAATAAATTGCCTCCAAAAGCCATTGAATATGTATTCATGGGTTATGGAGAAAACCAATAAGGATATAGATGTTTTGACTCTAAGAGTAACAAATTATATGTTTCTGAAGATATAACATTTTTGAAAAATGAAAATGGCTTTGAGAGAACCAAGGAAAACAATGAAGTAGATTATATTTTTCTATTTGATCTCTTGCCACAAGAAGAGTTGACTTCTCGTGATGATTCTTTGAATGATATCGGTGATAATACTAATAATGAAAATGGTGATGATAATGTGCATTCAATTGATGAAAATGCAGAATCATCTATAAGAAATAATGATATTATTGATAAACCCATACAAATATATACCCGACGTGAGCAAAGGAATCCTATAAATGCTTTAGAAAAATATTCACAAAATCCATCGTTAGAAGAAACCTCTCTTAGAAGATCCAATCGTGTCTCCAACCCACCAAGTAGGTTTGCATCTTATGACACATTGACACCAAAGTATAGGTCATGCATAATAGCTTTACATTCTTATCATGAACTATCACATTATAATGAAGTCAAAAATCTTTCACAATGGGTTGAAGTAATGAATATAGAACTTAAAGCTCTTGAAAAGGCTAAAACATGATAAATAACTTCATTACCCATAAAGAAGAAATCTATAGGATGTAGATGGGTTTTTGAGGTAAAACCCAACACTGATGAGACTCTAAAATGATATAAATATAGGTTAGTGGCCAAAGGATATTCTCAAGAATATTAAATTGACTATGAAGAAACATTTGCCCCAATAGCTAGAATAAATAGTGTTAAGACACTTACAACCTTGCATCTATTAAAAAATGGCACATATACCAACTAGATGTGAAAAATGCTTTTGTAAATGGTGAATTAAATGAGGAGGTTTACATGGATCCTTCGCCAGGGTTTTGTATTGAATAAGGTAAAATCCTTAAACTTAAAAAAGCTTTATATGGTTTAAAACAAGCTCCTAAAGCTTAGCATGATAAATATAATAATGTAATGACTAATTTGGGTCTTCATTTTAAAAGTACATGTTCTAAGTTTGTTATTTTTCTACTTTACGTAGATTATATGATTATCACCGAAAGTGACAAACAAGGAATTAATGATATTAAAAATATTTTAAAAGAAAATTTTGATATGTTTGATTTAGATTTTTTAATATATTTTTTAGGTATTGAAGTTGTGTACTCTCTCAGAGGGTACATTCTTTCTCAAATGAAACTTATTGTTGATATTTGTACTAAGTCTGGCATTACAAATGATAAAAAGATAGAAACCCAGAAGTGATTAATGATAAATTAAGGTTGAAAGATGGGACTCTGCTTGAAGATCCTACACCTTACCACCAACTAGTTGGGTCACTCACTTATTTATCTATCATTCAGCCAGACATAGCTCATGCAGTTCACTCGGTCAGCCAGTTTCAGTAAGATCCCACCATTGTACACATGAGTGTTGTCTTGAGAATTGTTAGATACATCAATAATACTATAACAAAGGGGTTTTTCCTATCCTCCTGTTCATCATTAGATTTACATACTTATATTTATGTTGATTGGGGTGAAAATCCCAATGATAGAGTCTTAACTACCGGTTTTTGTGTATTTTTAGGTGACTCTTTGATTTTATAGAGATGCAAGAAGCAACAAAAAATATCATTATCCTCAACTGAAGCTAAATATTGTGCAATGACTACGACAATAATGAAACTTGTGTGGCTTAAAAGTCATCTTCAGTGATATGGGAGTAATCATTTCAACACCTTTTAAGATGTGTTGCAACAATAAGAGTGCAATCTAAATTGCGAGCAACCACATCTTCCATGAATGAACCAAATATATTGAAATGGATTGTGACTATGTGTGTAATGAGTATCTGAGAGGAACTATTACGTTGTTGCATGTCACATCGGAATACCAACTAGCGGATTTCTTCACCAAAGCTCTTCCTATTCCTCGATTTATTTTTCTCCTTAATAAACTTCCAGTCATTTTTCCTTAAGTTTGAGGGGGAGTGCTAAAATATATATATATATATATATATATATATATATATATATATATATATATATATATAATTTGTATTGTAATTGTTTGCCTGACAAGGGCATTTTAGTCTTTTTATATGTAATCATAGTTGTTTATTAGAAATAGTTATATTTTTTTTCTTATATTCTTATTTTCTTATTTTTATTTTTTTTGTTTTTGTTTTTGTTTTTGTTTTTTCCATGCCATTGAGGGGGCCACTCCATAGAGTTGTTGGGGCCCCAACGGACCGATAGGAGCTCCCCAACATCTCTACAAAAGGAGTGCCCAATGGCCTCCCTCATGGCTTGTTGTATATAAATAGGGGAGGTGTTTCCCCTATATTTTCTATACTTCTCAAGCATATTATTGATAAAATCCTATTCTTTTACTTGTTGGTGTTATCCTTTGTTGGCTTTTTGTATTATCCTATAGTGGACTTTTGATTATGCACTTTTGTGCTTGTATTGTGCCTTTGTAATTGTCCACTCTTGGACTTGTATGAGCTTTTGCACTTTGTTCTTGTAATTTGCAATACTTCATTACAGGCAACACCCGAACTTGTGTCGACTCCTCCTACTCAAAGATTATTATTGGTCATTTGTAGGGAGTGCCTTGGTTACATTAACCATAATATAACGACCAAGAGAAATAACTATTTCAAAAAAGTGTTAGCTCACCTATTATTTGTTCAGAAGTGTAATATATGTTTTACTATTATGTGTGCTACCCCTTTATGTACATATCATTATTTATAGGAGTATTATTGTATTTTGTGTCAGTTAGTTGTAGAATCGATTTTGTGTTGTAGTGTCATAGAGGGGTTGATCCCCTTATAATGTTGTAACCATTCATTTTGGGTGTTAATGATGTTTCCTTTGTGAATGCTCGCTTTGTGTTAATCTTCTTCTTGCTTCTTGTTATACGTTCCTTGCTTTGATATGGTATCAAAACCATATCTGAAGAGGGAGATTTGAGAGGGAAGAGACTTCGTTCTGGTGCTGCTGAGTACCTGCCTAAGAGTTCATGCTTGATATTGCTGATGTCAGCATTGAAGAAATGAGCAGCAGGAAGCTCAAATGAGGCATACTAACCACTTAACAATAGACAATATTTGAACTCTTTATGTACACATATTCGCTGAAGGAGAATAACATAATTATCTTGAAGAATAAAGATTAGTTCTAATTTGCTAATGCACTGAACAAGATTCAGAATTCAAGTTGCTACAGCTGTGTACAATCTTTTCTCTACAGTTTTTGAGTGCAATGTTTCTGAAACTGATGAAATTTTATTTACCAAAACTTTTAAACATTAATAAAACTTAAAGTCTTATTTCAACTAAAAATGAACAGATTCTTCCTTGACATGTTAGATGAGATTTTTGCACAAGCACTGGGAATTGCATAAGGAACTTAAAGAAGACAATTTCAGTGATTTTTTAAACTTCTGAGCATAGTCTTTTTTGTTAATGGTTCTCTACTTGTGGATCCACATCCATAAGTTGTTTTATTGTTTATGTGTGCAAACATTGATGTATACCTTGAAAAGTTTGTCATACCAGAACAGCAGCCTGCAGTTGTGTAATTGGACACACGGACATATGTTTCCATGATACAAAACAATTCTTAGAACTAAAACATAGCTGAAGCAAGGAAATAAAGTAAAAGTCATTTCATTAGCATTGATTATTATTGAAAAAGAGAGGTTCTTATGAGAGACTACATCCAAGATTCAGAAATTAAGCTTTCATGAAACAAGTTTACACTGATAAATTTCAAATACCTATAGAATCCCAATGCTATCTCTCAAGGTCACACTCTAGTAAACCAACCAGAGTTCTGGTACATTTGAAATCAAAACAGGAAACAAACACAATAGGGGCTGGCATAACTAAAATACATCAGAAATAATTGCCTATCTTGTGCATCACTGAAGAAGCATGCTACAAATTGGAACACTCTTCTGAATATATCCTGCAACCTGATTTTACATCTCAATCAAATCCAAAAAGGAGAATCTAAACTCACTCTAAAAAATTACACACAAATCACAAACCGTGTAATGGGTCTCCCTTGTAATTTTCTTTGACTTGAAAAAAAGAACCCTAGTTAGAACTGTATAATCAATTAATTCAGATATGAGCTGGGGCAAAATATGGCAGATTTGAACCTAATTCAATCCTTCTCATCATCTACTGAACTCCGACAGGAATGGATGGAGCCCTATCACGCTGCAACTCCTAAAAAAGGAATAATGAGAACAAAGAAGGAAATAAGAGATTATCCAATTTATAAAATTACAACCAAAGTTTATGAGAAGTTCTAAAAAATAATAACAAAATTCATGGGAGAATCTTGCATAATATCTAAAGATAATCATCAATTAATAAGACAAAAAAGAAGTAAGGATATCCCTCATGAGAACTTTTATATGGGAAATATAGCATGAAAATTCATGTTGACAGAAAAAGAAACCGTTGCTAGTTTGTTGAAAACTTGGGAACAAGGTTATTATAAACATAGTTCCCAAGTCCATCAAAATTTCCCAATTTTGGTATGAAAAAGAGTTTCATTCTATATTTCTTTGAACATGGTACCTAGGAACACATACACATGGCTTATAAAATTAGCAAAACTAGAAAAGAATTCATGATCAGCTAGTAACATACCTCTGTTTGATTGTCTGTTACTAACATTATATCCTCCCATGTAACTCCCAACAACTTTTGTTGTGGCATCTCCATCTGAAGTCCCAAGTCCATAACTGAAGGAACCTGACACATCTAGGTCAGATGTTGCAGATCTCCAAGTTGGGTCACCATATACAGAACTGGTACCATAAAGATCTGAGTAAGATCCATCATAACCACCATTGATCGCACCATAAGATGCTTGAGAGATGCTGGTTCCACCACTTCGACCAGCATAACTGCTTTCTTCCAACCCGTAACTATGATTGGAGTTTCCATAACCAAGCATTCCGCCCGCATAACCAGAATTGCTTCCTCCACCCAGAATGGATGCAGAGGGAGACAATCTCCAAGTTCCACCACCACCTCCAAAGCTCGCACTTCCAGAAGTTGCATAATCTGCAGAGCTAGCAGAGCTGGTAGAACAATTAAGGCCACCATTGCCCCAAACATTTCGTCCAGATGTATTGAAGAAGGATGCAGCTGCCCCACTACTTCCACTATACCCAATTGGGCTGCTATATCTACTTGAGTTTCCATTGTAATAAGTGTTCAAGCCTCTACCATAGTTTAAATTGCCACTGTAACTGCTTCCACTGTAGCTTGAGCTTAGAGAAGGTCCAAAATTTGCACCAAGTCCATAGCTCGGTGAGCCAAATGGAGAATATCCAGCTCGAGAGACTATCGCTGGGCTAAACCTTCCATCCATCCTCATTTGATATCCACCAAGTGAGTTTGGATTGTATCCCTGAGAATAGCCATTAAGGAAGTTGCCAACCCTGTTTAGACCATAACCAAAACCCCCAAGAGGGGACCTATTGGGACCAGGGGACAATTCCTTTGGTACTGCTCTCTTCACTTCCACCATCTTGCCATTCAGCTCATGGAATGTTTTAAGCAAGACCCTGTCCACAGCATCCTCCGAATCATAGGTTATGAATCCAAAACCTCTAGGCCTCTGTGTATTGTGATCATACATTACAACAACATCAGTAATTGTCCCAAACTGATCAAAATACTTCTTGAAATCTGTTTCTGTTACTGTAGAAGCTAAACCACCTACAAAAATCTTCTTGGTCCGTGCAAGACTTGCTGAAACATGAATATTGCTAATGTTTCGGTTTAGCATATGTTGATCATCTCTAGGAACAGCCTTCTTCGCTTCAACCTGAGGTTTTTTTTCTTTCTAGTTAGATTATCACAACCTTTCAACTAGATAAAAGATATATGTATTGCATTCGAAGCCAGAAGTGTTTACATAAATTTATTAGAGCAACAGGAGAAGTTCAATGAACGAATTGTTTGAATCCATTGTGAGATGATTCAAATGAACTAAAAGATTAAACTGTGTAAAAAGAACAAAAATTAAGCATTGGATATTAAATTCAGGCAACATACCATTCGACCATCTATCATATGCCTTTCCAAAACGACTCTGTCTGCGACTGCTGGGTCTGCAAATACTACAAAACCAAATCCACGAGCTCGCCCAGTTGTCCGATCTTTCATGATGACAGCCTCTACAACTTCACCATAAGTCCTGAAGTACTCCTTAAGATGATCTTCGGTTGTCTCCCATGATATCCCACCAATAAACAATTTTCCTAGATCTGATTCCATGTCTGCATTCCTCAACATCATTCAAAAGAAAAGAAAAGAGATTATCCATCATAATAACGCAGGCAATTAAAAACAGAAGGCTAAACAACAATTGATCCAAGTCACAAAACGCTAACAGTTGCAATGATCATCAAATAGCAGGCTGCAAAATGTGAATATGAAACGAAAATGTAATTCAATACAACCAAGAAAATGCAGTCTCTAAAACCCATCATTTAGTTAATCCAAAAAATGTCCAAAGCGCATTGATTGGATTCTTGAGATCATAAAGATCAAATCTCGGTCAAACTATACAAAACAAAGTACAGCAGGTCACTAAATAATTGGCATATAAATAATTTGCTAAATCGAACAATTCATTAGATCAGAACCCCATCTGGGCTCAAAATTCAACAAATCAAAATGCAAAAAAGAATCAAGGCGCACAATCTCACCTCGATATTTGAAAACGAAATCTGAAACGAAGAGATCGAGAACAAATTGGTTTCCTTTCAATTCAATCAAGGAATCTTGGATCCTCCCATAAAAAAGGCCACCCCAAGAATCGCCTTCAGATTGGAAATTGAATACCCACAAAAGCTTCAGATTTATGTGTAGGAACCCGTATCGGAAACAATGATCAAACTCATTGAAAAACAAATGAAAACCGACCAAAAATCTAGAATTGCATCGAGTTCAATGAGAATTGTGATACAAAACTTACCAATCAAGAGGATTAGAAGAGACCCAGATGGATTTGAGGATCAATAAGATCTGGGACGGACAAAAATGAAATGATGGGTGTGTTCATCCTCCCAAAACATGCCCTCTTTTTTTCACCAATAGGGAAAGAAAATGGGAATTGAGAAAAATACTGAGATGCCACCAGAGAGAGAGAGAGAGAGCGTGTTGAGAATCTGGGATTTTGATAAAAATTTATATATCAAGAGAGAGAAAGAGAGGGATGGAGGAGAGAGAAGGAGAGGAGGGATAGGGAGGATGGACGGATGGTTGGGTAGGGTGAGCTGGGGGTGAGTTGGGCATCTCTCTCTATCTCTATCTCTCTAACGTATTTTAAGAGGAAAGGGAGGGCTGGCGACGTTTTTGTATTTTCAAAAATGAGGAAAAGGAGTCCCTCTCACCTTTATTAATAAATAAATAATTGCAAAGCTAATTTTGTTCCACAGCAGCGGCCTCTCTCTCTCTCTCTCTCTCTCTCTCTCTCTCTCTCTCTCTCTCTCTCCACACGCGCGGGCAACGGTTGTCAGCGGGTCGGGTTTGGTTCGGAGTCAGGTAAAACCAGACCCAGACCTGATTTAAGATTATGGTACTCGGTCTGGACTCGGGTCTAACAGGGCTCACCATACCCTGATCCTATAAGGATTATATGAACCAGACCAGCACCATACCTCGAAAAATAAAATTTATTGTCTTTTTTACATTGAAAATTTGTTAATATATTAATCGGACCACACTCTATTCGGTCAGGGCCTGGGTCTGGTATAAAATTTCACAAATCATACCCGAATAAATATATTAATCGGACCCTTTATGTTCAACCCAGATTCTAATCTGACCTCTTTATTTATCACCAAACCCTGACCCAATAGAGTGTGGTCCGGGTCTATACAGGTCAAACCCGACCCATTGACACCCCTAGCACAGACCAACGAGAACATGCAAAACGAAATATCCAAATTAGTTCGAAACAAATTGAGCACTTTTTTTGCAATTCTAACTCCCTAAATCTATCGGCATAGTTGATTTGACAAAAAGAGGCTAAATTATGTTTTTTCAATAAAAGCTAATTTTTAAGCATACAAATTTTACTAAGATTTTGATTTTTCAAACTTTATAAAAACCTACTTGCATATAAGAATCAGACCGTGCAAGAGCTGATCATTTTTTCCATTGATGCAGATCCAGAAGTAGGGGGAGATATCTAAAGAACTCATCCTGAATCCTAACCTATGATTCCTGATCCCATAACGACAGAGGTTTCTAGAAAAAACCAAAGGCTCCCTCTCTATAGATAGATAGTACCAACTTATGTTTTTGTCATATACCTTTAGTGTTGATCACAAAAGGTCTTCGGATCAACCACTCCTTTAGGAAGATCAGTCACCTCTTGGTTGCCTCCTCCCACGAAGACTTGAATCTGCTTCTTGTCTTAAAATCCTTTCTTTTGAAAGCCGAGAAAGAAATGCGGAAGCCTTTGCTCATCCGATTGCAGCTCCATTTAGATGTTCATTTTCTTTTTCTTTGTTGGTCATCTCGTAGGCTTTCTGATCCTATGGCGATGTTTTCGCTTAATTAAGCAACCATAGTCCGTACTAGAAAGACTTTCATTAGCAGAATTAGCAGTCAGGCTGTGAACCATAGGCCTTAGGATTTGAAACCCTAGGACTGGCCTACCAATAGAATAAATAAGGTTGCCAAGTTAAAGTAATAGCCAGAGATTAGGAGGTGCATCGCCTTTTAATTGAACAAGACCTTCTCGATGGGAGGGTTAGCTATATTTGATAAAGAAGAAGAAGAGCAGCAAATGTAATACCTGCAAAAAATTTTATAATTACTAAATAAATAAAGATAAATTTTATGTCTCAATTGTGGGTGGAATTTTTATTTCAATATTCATTGAATTAGAATTTAAATTTGAATATGAATCTCAAGTTAATTTGAATTTCAATTCAATTTGAATTATATGAGAATTCAAAATTGGTATTAAATTGAATTTAGATTTTGTTAAACATGAATTTGAATTTGAATTTGAATTTAATTAAATGTGAATTTGGATTTAATTGAATGTGAATCTAAATTTGAAACTTAATTGAATTTTAATTTGGATATAGAATTTAATTAAACCCTTAATTTTGACCCTCCTCCAACGATTTTTCAACGAAACTCCTTCGAATGGTGGAGGTGAATAAGAAATTTTATAAGAAAAAATAATTTTGCAATACTAGTCTGATGCTAATAAAAAATTTTGCAATATCGAACTTTCGCAAATTTTTGCATATGCCTTGCAAAATTCATTTCTGATTTAAAAAGAATGAACTGAAATATGCATGTATCTTGCAAAAATCTTTTCTAATTTAAAATGAATGAATTGAATTTTGCATATACCTTACAAAATTCCTTTATGATGTGAAAAGTCGTCATTTATGAAATTTGTATGTACATTTACCTAAATAATACATATCAAACAAAAAACACGATCAAACAACTTCATTCTCTTTTATATACACAATTCATTCTCATAAACAAATCAATCACCTATTATAAAATAAAAATCAAACAACTTTATTATCTATTATATACACAATTCATTCTTCTTAACAAATAAGAATAAAATAACTTTATTTCCTGTTATATACACAATTCATTCATAAACAAATGCATATACATGATAAGACTCTTCATCAATTTTCATTGCCGCAAGTGCAATGGACGCCTTCCTTAATTTTCATCCACAAGCACAAGTGCATCCTCCATCTTATACTTTTCATCAGCTTTCATTGCCGCAAGTTCAACCTTCATTTTTTGGTTTGCCTAATCCCAAGTATTACATATCTGTAACATTCGTATACTAAGTGAACAAATATGTACAAAAATAATTACCAGTTTGATTGCTTAGTAATGTCTTGCACATGACCATTTTGCATAAATATCGTAACCAATTTATACTGAAAAAAAAAACCTTCAACACAATATTAAACCGAATGAGTACTTGAATAAAAATAACTAAATATTAAAAAAATATTATGTAAACGACAAAGAAGCATGTCATAAACTACTTTTTAAATGCATCGAATACTCACGCATTACTTCCTAATCGTGTTTTCACCTATTGTAGCCAAGCTTATGACATACATTACACTTGTATGGCGCCACCTTCTTGTATTTCATTCTTCATTTTTTCACTTTAATTCGTTATGCTTTCTTAATTGATGCTTGTGATAAGACAAGAATAAGGGTCAAAAGAGCAGCATGTGAAACATTATTGGCCATCGGATGAAATAAATAAGTACAATATGTAGCTCGATACAATTCAACTATATAGAACTTGTCAGAGTAATCATCTAGAAATTGCCCTCATACAAAATGCATGTGATGGCATGCTAAAAAAGAATCTTGCTAATATGTTACTCTTCAGAAGAGCATTTCATACTCTCAAGATCAACATAGTAGTCGTGATTTCGGTCACGAGCTTTGTACTGATGGAGGAGGTAATGTATTACTACCAAGCGTGGCTTTTGTGCTTTTATCTGATGCCTTTTAATCTTTATAATTACTTTAAACACCACAATGTTAGTCAGTTTTTTTTGTTAGTTATTTTTTTGTAAAGTTTCATTAACATTAAACAAAGCTTTTCAATAAGTGAGATTAGAAGCTTATCATATATAGGAAGAATCTATGAATTAAAATACTCTGCTATATTAGAGGTTAAGCACTCGTACCTTCTAACAAAAAAATAACTATTAGCCCAATGTATCGATTCTAACTTGTCAAAAACATAATTATATGCTTTTTCACTTCGCTCACGGGTCTTTGAAATATACTTGTATACAATAAGTGGTGCACTAAATTTTTTAAAAAAGTTTTTAGTTAAGTGCTTCATACAATATCCATAATGACAGTTATGCCATGTGCAAGAGACAACATAGTACCTATATGATATAACTATAAGTATTATTTAACTTACCATCATCATACATATTCATTTAATTCTTAAGTAACCCAAAAATTATGTTCATGACTCCTTATCCCCCACTCCAAATACACATACTATAACCATCTTATTTGGATTGTGAGTCCACAAGCTGTTGCCTTTACAACTTAAAATTGCGACACTCAAACGGATCAGATAGATCCAAATTATGAGCGAACTGAATCAAAATCCAGATAACAGAATCTGAATTCTGTATGGTTATACCAGATAGATCCAAACTACAAGTGAACTGAATCAAAATCTATGCTAACCCACCCAAATCCAGATAACAGAATCTGTATTACGTATGGTAAGAACGGATAGATCCAAATTATGCGTGAACTGAATCAAAATCCAGGTTAACCCACCCAAATCCAGATAGCAGAATCTGAATTCCGTATGGTTATACTGGAACCAATAAGGTTGGAGCCAAATCTGACAGCAAATATCGATCACGAACCATGTCAAAAATCAAGAAAATCCAAATCACATCCAGTTCCAGAGATGAGGCTATGCCACAGGGTTGCTCTAATTATTTTAGTGCCTTCTTATATATTATTCCTAATGAAAACTGACACAAGAATGAAGTGTCCTGTGTCCTGACATGGATTTGAAACTCATTTCAAGAATCATCTCCGAGACCACAAAAAACAAAAAAGGAAAAAGGTCACCCTCCAGATCAGAGGTCCAATTAAATCCAATATTTTGCACCCGTATCACTATCACCACCAAGCCTCAACCGATCTCACCACAGAAACAAACACCCCTGAGGCTTCAGACCGCGTGCTCTCATCTCCTTTCTAAAGAATCAATAGTAGTCTTTAAGTTTTAAAATGACATAGGAAGCAAAAATTAGCTTAACCGATAATAAAACAAAAACATACAACATTTGAACAACTGAGCCTTGCGTCGTGAGTGCAAAACCGATAATAAAACAAAAATAATTTAAGATGTGTGGTGACAGTCAATTGCCAAAAGGAGAAAAAAAGAAGAAAAAAAACTTTAATTTTTGTGCTACCCCGACTTTCCTCTCGTGTAAAAATATAAGATCTTCCCAAAGTACATACATCATAATACGTTTCCCATTCTTACAAAGGAAGCCCATCAACTCAAATCAATTGAACGATCTGTTAAGAACAATACGGTCGACAGGACTTCATGACATCACCTCAGTGAACCAAGTAATCATGAGCATGATTCTGATGTAACTAAAAATTTCAGTTCAAACCCGATTGGCTCACTTGGTGATTTCACATATTGGAAAAAGGAAAATGACTCACATTTCCAATCAAAGGAAGTAATCCGGCGCAGGTTTTCTGGAAGGAAAACCTCTTGATTCCTGCATATCACAAGTGGCAACATCAAGACCCATAAAAAAAAAGGCAGAAAATGGTAAAAATAAAGTTCCAAGATTAGAAACAGACATGAGGTGCCGCCTCAAAGACACGAAACTGTCTGTTTAAATTCTCATCCAGCTCTAGAATTGCAGCCACATTTCCACATCTGGAAAAATAACCACAAATTCACAAAATTATGCAGTCGGTGGATTGAAAGAGTAAGGAACAAGGATACTAGTACACAAGATGGGGGAAATACCTGTAACAATAATTGGGTGCAGACCAGACCGTGACAATTTGGTTATTGAACATCCACTTATAGCCTTCCATCACCAATTGATGAGCACGACAGATGTAGTCAATCTTGTTTGTGTAATTAAACATGCTGATCACATTGCCACCAAACAAGAATCCAGCACCTCGAGGGCTTAGACCCCATCCGTCGACTATGTCTTCAGGATCTGACCACAGTAGGTCACACATGGCACCATCATGAGGTACTTCCTGCTTCCGGTCAATCTTTCTGATCTGAATCAAAGAAAGAAATGTTTGGTTATCCAAGGCAATTGCAGTAATTAATCTAATGCAACCACAGGGTCAAAAGAAAGACCTGATCTATTGTAGTCACAGATGGGGAAAGGCCGCCATGAACACTAAAAACACGATTCTCAATGAGTGCTGACAAACTGCAAGGAAGCACTGTGAATGAATAAAGCAACAGCTGAGAACTAATACACCAATTCGTGGAACGGATCTAAAACACGGTGGTATGGGTCATTCACTCATCTGGCATTGTCCTATGGCACTAGGATAGAGGACAAGCCATATTAATATGCAGAAGAACAAGATAAATGCGACATAAAAGCAGAGAAATCTGTGGTAAGCAAATTCTGATAGATAATGAAGGGAAAATGTTTTGTGGAAGATGTTCTTCTGGATGTTCTTTGCCTTCAGCAGATCTGACCTAGCTTCCACTTGGATACATCTAATTTTTTGAGTACTAATAGATTTTTAAGCTGTTATTTCCATGATTGCAAGTAATACAACTAGACATGCATATTAAGTACAGGTCAGACTGTAATGAGATATGCGGAAATACAAAGTGTGCTATAAGCACTTGGAGTGTCCTACAATGGACAAACAAAAGAGACAATAGCCAAGTCCACAAAGGGATAACACATACACAAGCCTTGAGATAGGCAAAAATATAGAAGTCTCTTTATTGAAAGAGAGAGAGAGAGCTCTCAAGCATTAAAATATACAAAGGGGTTCACCCCTATTTATACAAAGAATCAAGGGAAAAAGGAGGGCCAACAGCCTCAAAAAAAGAGCCCAAAAGAGGGCTCCCATGGAGTCGTTGGGGCCCCTTTTTGGCTTTTACAAAAAAATAAAAAAATAAAAAGAATTTAAAAAACATAATTTAAAAGAAATATAGTTGTTTTATAAAACAACTATGTGAAAAGACATAAATACCCCTATTGGTATATATATATATATATATATATATATATATATATATACGAATACATATTTTAACACCCTCCCTCAAACTTTACGAGGAGATGACGAAAAGTTTGCCAAGAAGAAACATGAAGCGAGGAGCAGAAAAGGCTTTAGTGAAGAAGTCAGCCAACTGATATTCTGAAGTGACATATGGAAGAGTAATTGTTCTTCGTAAATATTCATCTTGAACATAATGACAATCTATCTCGATATTTTGGTACGCTCATGGAAAGTGCAATTGCTTGCAATATAGATGGCACTCTTGTTGTCACAGCATAACTTTGAAGCTCCAGCAATATCAACCCCCATGTCTTTGAGAAGACCGTGAAGCCAAACTAATTTCATTGTTGTGGTTGTCATAGCCCGGTATTCAGCTTCAGTAGACAAGAGCGAGACTTTTTGTTGCTTCTTGCATCTCCAGGCAATTAAAAAGACACAAAAATCGATAGTTGAGATTCTATCATTAGGGTTACCTCCCCAATCAGCATCAGTATAAGTAAGAAGATTTAAGAAAGAAGATGAGGATAAAAATAATCATTTATTTATGGTGTTTTTGATGTATCAGATGATCCAGAGCACGGCGCTCATATGCACAGTTGTAGGAGCATGCTAAAAATGGCTTGCAGAGTGAACCACATGAGCAATGTCTGGTTTGGTGATGGTGAGGTAAGTGAGAGATCCAATGAGCTGTCTGTAGGGTGTGGGATCTTCCATAAGAACCCCGTCCTCTAACCTTAATTTGGCATTAATGACCTCTGGAGTCTCTACCTTTTTATCATTTGAAATGCCAGACTTAGAACATATATCTGCAACAAGCTTCGTCTGTAACAAAATATATCCTCGAGGAGAATATGTGACTTCAATGCCAAGAAAATATCTAAGAAAGCCTAAATCAGACATATCAAAATTATTTTTTAACATGGTTTTAACATCAACAATACTATTTTGATCATTTTCAGTGATAATCATGTCATCCACATATAGTAATAAGATAACAATACTAGTACCTGCACTTTAACAAAGAGAGCAGTGTCGATATAACATGAATGAAATTCTAATTTAACCATGATATCACTGAAACGATCATACCAAGCCTTGGGGGCTTGTTTAAGACCATACAAGGCTTTTAAGAGTTTAAGGGTTTGACCTTGTCCAATATTAATTTCAGGTGGTGGATGCATATATACTTCTTCATTTAAATTCTCATTTAGAAATGCATTTTTCAGATCGAGTTGATATATAGGCCATTTTTTTGTTGATGCGACAGCTATTAGAGTTTTGACACTAGTCATGC
This sequence comes from Nuphar pumila, assembly GCF_984573655.1. Taxonomy (NCBI): domain Eukaryota; kingdom Viridiplantae; phylum Streptophyta; class Magnoliopsida; order Nymphaeales; family Nymphaeaceae; genus Nuphar; species Nuphar pumila. The sequence goes on from NC_143261.1 coordinate 72,962,515, forward strand.
GGACTACAGGAGCAAATGTTTCCTCAATCAATTTCATATTCTTGTTAATATCCCTTTACTACTAACCTGGCTTTATATCTTTCTAGGGAACCATCGCTTTTAGTTTTAACTTTAAAGACCCCGCGACATCCAATAGGTTTTTTATGCGGAGGGAGTTTGACTATTTCCAAAGTATTAGCCTTTTTTAGCGCATCTAATTCTATTTTCATTGCATCAATCCAGTGTGGTAGAGTCTTAGCTTGATTATAATGAGCAGGTTCATAATATGAATGTAAAGTTATTAAACATGCCTGATAATTGGGTGCTAAAGACTCATAGGATACAAACCTATTGGGTGGTATTGATTCTCTAGAAGAATGCCTAATGGGAGGCTCTTCTGAAGATTCGAAAATTTGAGAGAATTTCTCTAAGACACTAATAGATCTTTCTTGATCTCTTCGGGTGTAAACATTAATATTTTCATTACTAGTGCCATCACTTGGAGGTGACACATCAAAATTGGACACTTCACAAGTGTCCTCTATATTTTCAAGATGATCCATAGAATCATCATTTATGTCATCAATAAGATCATGTAAAAACATATAATCAATTTCATGTGATTTTTCTATTTTTTCAAAATCATTCTCATCTTCTAAGAAAGTTACATCTTTTGAAACATAAAGCTTGTCATTTTTTAAATCAAAACACTTATATCCTTTTTTATTTTCCACATAACCTAGAAAAACACATTCAATTGCCTTTGGAGACAACTTATCTCTCTTACGTAAAAGAACAAAGCATTTACAACCAAAGATGCGAAGGCGATTGAAATCAGGAGAGAATTTAAAAAGTTTTTCATAAGGAGAAGCATTCTTTAATTTTGAGGAAGGCATTCTATTGATTAGGTATGTTGCCCCAAAAAAATTTCGGAACATTTCTAGAGACAAGCAATGTTCTAGCGGTTTCTATAATATGTTTATTTCCGCTAGTCCGTTTTGTTGTGGAGTTCTGGGGCATGATTTTTGGTGACAAATTCCATTTTGTGTTAAATAATTTTAGAATTCATTAAACAAGTATTCACCACCGGAATCGGTTCTCAAAGTAGATATATTACTTTGAAATTGGTTTTGAATTTTTATATGAAATTCTTTGAAGAAGGAAAACACTTCTGATTTATAACTAAGGAAATATATCCAAACATATCAAGTAAAGTCATCGATGAAAGTAACATAGTAAGAGTAACCCCTTTTAGACATGACCGGAGATGAACCCCAAACATCCGAGTGCATCAATTCAAAGGGTCTTGAAGAAAGAAATGTTTTAGTTAGAAAAGGAATAGACTTTATTTTTCCAAAAATACAATCTTTGCAATTAATGTCTTTTTCCTTACAAAATTTGTTTCCAAATAGAAAACGATACATTTTTGAATAGCTTGATGATCAAACCTCTTATGCCAAGTTTCAATACTTGGACATAAGAACAAAAATAATTTATAGGAAGGTTTAGATTATCCATATAGTAAAGGTCCCCCTGTAAAAGTATCTTCAACAAGATACTTAGATCAAGACCTTAATATTCTTGATAATAAGCCCGGCACGAATACACAATAAGAACACTTTAGAACACTTGTGCACAAAAGCACAACTCACAAATAATCTCACAAATGCACAAAGGCATGAAAATAATGGAATCAATTTATTGAGCACTTGGGCTTTGACTCAAAGCCATGAGAGAATACAAAGGGGAGAGCCCCTATTTATAACCACACAAAAAGGAGCCTTGGAGGGGCTCCACTCATAGACGTTAGAGCCCCTCCAACGGTCACAAATGTGACCGTTGGAGGGGCCCAACGTCTATTTGAGTGGGCCCCCCAAGGTACCTTAAGGTACAAAAATAAAAGAAAATAAAAAGTAAAAGAAAAAGAAAAACTAAAATAAATTACAAACACATTCATAAAGTGAATGTGCGTAAAATAGAGGAAAAGACTAAATTACCCCTACGACTAAAGAAATAGAAATATATATTTTATATATATAATAAGTAGATACATATACATATATATTAATATATGTATATGTATTACCATATATATATAAAATATATATATTACATTATATGATTATGTACATAATTTAACACCCCCTTCCTATGGCCTTGCCCAATCCGCTTCTCAGACCGGAGATCATGCACAAAGCTACCATTAGATGAGAAAGATATTTCACATCCATGGTTGGCAATTTAAGAGACCAAAAAAAGGTTTAAATTCAATTTTGGAACAACTTTAACTTTTGGAAAAAAAAATTGAGAATTTTTGGAGTTTAGAGTTCTAATAATAGAAATTTTCAAAAAGGTTCCATCGGCCGTAGAAACACAAAAGCCTTTTGAATTGGTGCAAACATCGATTAAAGCATTTTCATGAGGGGTCATATGAAAAGATGCACCAGAGTCTAAGATCCAAGAGTACGTACCAGGTGATGATGTAGATGCAATGGCCACACCCGATGTGGAGGAAGTAGCTTTAAGGATTTGTTGAAGAGCCATGGATATTTGACCAAGGGTCTCTTTGAGGTCATCATTCTTGCCTTCATCTTCTTTGATGGTAGATTCTTCAAGAGAGGACACCTTAGGCTTGAAAGTTCTATTGAGCTTTGGGCAAGCGAGTTTAATGTGACCCGGCTCATAGAAATGATGACGTACAATCATTTTTCTTCCTCCATTGTAGTTCCCTTATTTACCAAAGTTGGGGGGGGGGGGGGGGGTTATAGGTTTTTACATTATTGCCAGGTTTGGAAACGAAAAGCACTTCATCAACATTCTTACTCATGTCAAGCCTTGTTTTTTCATGAGTGATTTCGGCAATAGCATCCTCCATAGGAGGAAAGATGGATCTATGGAGAAGTGATGACCTCACTTGCTCAAATTTGGGACGTAGCCCAAATAAGAATTTGAACAATCGATCTTGTTCCATTTGTTTTTGTCTTAGTTCGACATCTTTCATAACAAGCCAATTTGGCTCTAAAAGAGCCAACTCATCCCATAGTGGGGTTAAAGCACTATATTAATCTTGACTACTTGAATCACCTTGTTTGGTGGTTTTAATTTTTTCTTTCAAAAAATATGCTCTTGCAAGATCCTTTTGGGTATACATACCCTTCATAAAAAACCAAGCCTCATTGGCCCGATGAAATTTAGCTATATTAGCACATACCTTGAGTTCGACGTTGTTCATGAACCACGCAAGGATTTTTGCGTGAGTGCTTTCCCAATCTTCTACTTTCTTTTGGTAATTTTCAATGGCTTTGAGGCGAGCATCTCCCTCAAGAGTCTTTTCTTGCCCACCTTCGATCTTTGTGAGCTCCAATTTTGGTTCTGGAATAGAACCCATAACATACCCCCAAAGTTTCTTGCCTTTGAGGTTGTTCTCCATTGTCGATGCCCACATCATGTAATTCTTTCCATTGAGTTTGAAAGATAGATTGATTTTTGCTTCCATAATGCCACCAAGAAGTAAGAAGAAGGGAGACAATAGATGAGATGTATACATACCACGTTTCTTCCTCTAAGAACCGAGTGGCTTTGATACCATGTAATGAGATATGCAGAAATACAAAGAGTGCTATAAGCACTTGTAATGTCCTACAATGGACAAACAAAAGAGACAATAGCCAAGTCCATAAAGAGACAACACGTACACAAGCCTTGAGATAGGCAAAAATATAGAAGTCTCTTTATTGAAAGAGAGAGAGCTCTCAAGCATTAAAATATACATAGGGGTTCACCCCTATTTATACAAAGAATCAAGGGGAAAAGGAGGGCCAAGAGCCTCAAAAGAAGAGCCCAAAAGGGGGCTCCCATGGAGTCGTTGGGAGCCCCTTGGGGGCCCCAACGACTCTATGGTGGGGGCCCTTTTTGGCTTTTACAAAAAAAGAAAAAGAAAAAGAATTTAAAAAACATAATTTAAAAGAAATATAGTTGTTTTATAAAACAACTATGTGAAAAGACATAAATACCCCTATCGGGTATTTATATATATATATAGATAAGTACATATATATGTACGAATACATATTTTAACAGACATCTTGGCATGATTACGAAGCAAGAAGAGAACTATTTTAAAAGTTTTTTCTAAAACTTTTGCAGTTTCTTTACATGATTACAAATAGATTAGAGTTTTCATCCTTGCTGATTTCATAAGTCAAGCTTTCTCACCTATATGCTGACCAGCCAGACCACGTGAGACAGCTAAATAGAGTAGCAATTTAACAAAATTGCTTGACACTTATATAGTGGACTAGGGGAGACTTGGCTCAAGTAGTCGAACTCCTGCCTGATAAGCATCACTTATCCAAGATGGGTTTTTTCAGACGAGGAAAAAAAACATAGGTCACCAAGTTAATTGGCATAAAGACTGAGGTGATGAGGTCCCCCCTTGCCCACCAGCAGGTACACCCAGCTTGAGCCTTGATGTAGGTTTCGAACTTGTGACCTCCCATCAACTTGGTCATGTTCAAGAGTTGCCCCCTACCAGATGAGTGTAGCCCTCATGGGCCAAAATGGCTATTATTTTTTTTGGATAGTCCAAAGGAAAAAAACCCCATCATCGACTGCACATTGGCTAGCATCAGGTTGGTAAAACCCTTGAGGTCTCACCTGCACACCAGGGAGTACACCCACCTTCGACCTTGTGGCAAGGAACATCTGCGGGTTTCGAACTTGTGACGTCCCGTCAACTTGGTGACATTCACAACTGACCCTTGTGGGCCAAAAGAATGGCTATTATTGCTATTGGTATCTCAGTAAATTTTCTTTTATAACAACATAAATTTCCAAGTCAACGTAAAAATACATTTTGTTAGACAAAAAAGAGTGACACTTTTAAATGATTTTAAAGATCATTATTTACAATTGTTGTTACCATGAATTTCATAACTTTTTAGTCACAAATAGAATTGAACCTATTTATGAATTAGTGAACTATTTGCATTACGCTTAGCCTTCCAACATGGATGCTAGTTGTCCACTGCCACTAGTAGTAGCTTCCATATTGAGCCTTGGCCCTTGGAAATGGATGACGCTAGTGGGACCAAGTCCAGGAATCACATGGTTGGTCAAGATAATAGCTCAGCTCCTACATTATATTATTATTCCGATATGGGTTGTGCCCTTCCCAATCAAAGCATCTCATACAAGGTGGTTGCATTTTGAATTTGATACATATTGTCATGTGCAACATTAAATACTGATTGCACTCTGAAGCAAGAAAAATAATGCTTGGCTCGTCTTTACAATCTTCACTTTTATAAAATACTGTATACATTTCTAAATCTTTCTTTATTTCAAGATTTGAGCCTTTTTAGGGTGACAAGTTCATCTTTTCTAGTGTTCACTGCAATCTATCCAAAGTCCCCCCATTGCATCAAGAATGTTAAAGACGAAATTGAAATATCATATAAATGATAATAATGGAAAATAAACATATATAACAAATTAGCTGACCTTAAGTAATCAAATATATCAGTGCAGTATCTCCAGACATTAACTGAACCATATTTCCTGAGGCACTCATCATAAAATCCATATACCTGACAAAACAAAGATTACAAAAACCAAACTAGCAAGTTAAATCCTTTTTAAATTCAGAAAAATAAAGGCATGAAGCATCATTATCAGACCTGAGTAATCTGTCGGCTCTCATGGTTTCCTCGTATAAGAGTTATTCGGTCTGGATATCTCACCTGCACCAACTATATGTTAGTCCCTAGAGCAAACAAACAACAAAAGAAAGCACAAAAAAGAAAAAAAAAGGTAAAATGGCCATATCAGGACATGAAAAATAATCATAATACCTAACAAAACTAACCCTCATAATTTGTGTTTTCGCAGAAACACTGTTTAACAAAGAAAGAATGGACAGAATTGTGTTCATCATGGTAAAACATAACATATTAAGATAAAACATCACTTTATAGGAAAAAATGGAAAAGTCAGAGGATAGAGAGATTGAAGCTCAATTTATTAGACCGAAGAATCAAATTTCTAATATTTTTACAAAAAGGCTCACTGAAACACAGTTTTGGTTCTTGAAGGTAAAGCTTTCCATGATCAAAGAGCATCTTTAGCTAGAGGGAGGCTAATAGGAGGTAGCGTGATTCGTATTTTATTCATGTGCAATTGGAAAAGAAGGCATCCAAAAAAAAGATAAAAATGAGGGAAAATAATATATTCATATTTTGCCAGCAGCATTTTTTTGGAACAACGGGCTTTTTGAGTAATGCCTTTCAAATTGCCTTTTTTGTCGTCTTTCAACTCTTCTTTTTTAACCCCAACTATTGTAAATTTGGTAACCTTCAAGGGCAGAATGCCCACAACATATTAAAAAAAAGGAAGAGGACACCTTGAGAACCAAAAGGAAAGGAGACACTTCACGCTTTTATTTATAGAAGAGTGTTAAATGGATATCAACAAATAGGGATGTCAAAGACTCAAAGGTACGGGTTTCAGTCAGATTATCTTGTATGAATCCGATTATGGAAAACCCAATTAGTCGAATTTGGTTTAACCTACATCAGACCTGTTTACATCCCTACCAACAAAAACATTAATAGAACACCTACTTCTGCAACTCCCTATATAACATTACTTGGATAATCTCACATACCTCCTAAAATACATGTACTCCTTTATACACAAATTACAAGACAAATTCCACTCCCTGCCATTATTGGGATTCCTAGCAGTGAAAATGATTAGGATATCCTTATCAAAGTTACAAACTATAGAAATGCCTTTGAATAGAAGAAATGACCAAAATGCTATAGTTGGCCTAACTTAAAATATCACAAATACCCTTACACAAGAATAAAATACAAAGTACACTACCTAACAATTAGTTTGTGGAAATTTGGATCAAATACTTTCCCTGTTTAAGAAAAACAATTTGCTCCTTTTATTCAAGGCATAACCTAAAGGGGGCATATGAATAGAGTTGGTCTGCATGCACTAGATTATCTTGTAAACACTGAGCAAGATGATAAAAACAGTATACGTGCAATTACAGTTTGAAACTTTTACATCACTTGGATGACATGCAACTAACTACTTGTCACATATATTGCTTCTACATTTTCTCAAAGGATGCTCTTGCATCACATTGTGGTAGAGCTGCAAAACTACCATCATAAGATGCGTGCTCAAGTTTCAAGTTTCTGCCTCATGCTTCAGGGAAGAAAATGAAGTAGACCGAGTATTCAAGACTTTTTATGCAAAATTCATGTTCTTCCAAATCAATTGTCAGCCATAGATCATACAGTTCCAAATCAAGATCTGGTCTATATTGTCCTGAACGATCTCGATCAAAAATATAAAAGTATAGTTAGCATCATGGATGGCTTGAGATCCTCTGACCTTTTTTGTTCAGCTAATGTCAATCTTTAAATGTGAAGCCATGTTTATCAGACCAGCATTGAAGAATAGGGAAGCCAAAGATTCCCGTGAAGTTTCAAATGTGTCAATCTTTCCTGAGCATGGTTGAGGCTAAGGTATAGGAAACAGAGGTCAGGGTCCTGAGAGATTTGGCTATGACCAAGGATCCAGTATGTCACATAACATGCCTAGTCAAGGATTTCCCCTACACCAAATCGTTATTTGAGCAAGTGCACACGTTGTAGGATTAGTGGTCATACTTTGGCCAATTGTTAATACTACCATAGAGGTTCAACAGCCACCACTTCATTGAACCAAAACACATCAACCACCAATCTTGTTAGCCACGGCATGATGCCTAACACTAGCAATATCATCACTGGATCCAACTCAGATGTGGTAGCCTTGGTCCATTTCTCTTAAGATATGAGCATGCCGACCAATGGAGACTTTTGGTATGTGGCTAAAAGTGCAGTGAACCATGTGTCAGGTGATGCAGGTAAGTTTTCTCAATTGATTTCTTATATAAGAAAACCTAAGGTTATCGTTGGCAATAAAAACACTTACCCTATTTCTTGTGTAGGACATGCACATTTTCCTACTTTTGATGGTATTTTGAGTCTCTCAAACACCTTTATGTTCCATAAATACAACATACCTAGTCTTTGTGTCTTGTCTTGATGATTCTATTTGTACATTTCTTTCATTCTTCTGATCTTGTAAAGGGTCCTCAATCGAATTGGGTGTTTGTTAATGGTGAAAGGCATATTTTGAAGACGTTTCAATAAAGACAGAACAGTCGATGTGTAGAGTCTTTTTATGAGAAGCTTGTAATCATTGCATTGGTCTGTGACAGGGTAGGCTCCGTCAATGTCACAATAAGCCATTAGTTAGTCTCGGAAAGCCAGTTCTTCTGCCCATTGTTTGTGATAACTTTGACTCTAGCTTTTGTGAAAGTTATAGAGTTTATAATTTAATCTGAATAACATTAGTGAAGAAGTCGCTTTTGCTTTTCATATTTGCATTCTAGTATACGGTGAACTACACCTCATTCTTCTCTTTTGAAGGCAAAGTATTAGGTAACTTCCATTGATGGATATTCTTGCTATACATGGATTTTCTTTTTGAAGCACAAATTTGAGGTTCTTTGTGTATTTAAAAGTTTCAAGTCCTATTTTGAAATCAGTTTGGCGCATGTATCAAGAATTATGGAGAAAGTGAGAATATTTCCCTTGACTTTCAGAAATTTTTCTTAGATAGTGGAAATAATCAAGAAATTTCCTACCCACATACACCTCAGCAGCACAGCATATCTGCGAGGAAACTTAGAGATAGTGTTGAGACTTCTCCCCACTTTGTCATTGGGTTGAGGAAAGACCTTTGCTCTGAAGCATTTCACACCGTAGTATTCTTAATTAATTCTATGCCCTTGAGGACTTTGGGAGGAGAGTCACCATTCAGAATACTCTTTGACAAGAATTCAGTCTATTCTTTACCGAAGTATTTGGTTGTGTTTGTCATGTGTACGAGGACAGTTCCACAAGAAACAAGTTCTCGTTTTGTGATAAAATGTGCAGATTCATAGGGCATAATTGTAATGAAACAACACGTGCACAAATGAAATGCCACAAAGGGCTACAAAGGTAAACAAATACAAACACAAGGGTCACTTATGGACCAAATACAATAAGCCACTTATGGGCAAGAACACCTCACACAAAGAACCCACAAGAACACTTAAAATAAATATAACTTGTATTGAATATGCTTAGAAAAGCATTGCTTACAAAGTGGGGCAAGCAGCCCTTTATACACATGAAACACATGGGGGAGCTCCCAATATAGAGATGTTGGGAGCTCCCCAATGGTCATAACTGTGACCGTTGGGGAACCCAACAGCTCTATGGTCATATTGACCATAAAGCCCCCTAACAAAACAGGAAATAAAGAAATACCCCTGGTTACATGAATATTTGAATATAAAACTGTGCCTAGTGGACATCGACTATTACATGAATAAAAAGACCAAAATACCCCTGATTATAATACAAATTTACGACTAGTTATAGTTTAACACCCCCTTCCCTCAAACTTACGGTGTAATCACCGAAAGTTTGTCAAGAAAAAAATGAAAACGCGATGACAAAAGTGCCTTGGTGAAAAAATCCGCCAGTTGATACTCGGAAGTGACATATGGTAAGACGATGGTCTTCTTCAAGAATTCTTTACATACATAATGACAATTCATTCCTATATGCTTGGTCCTCTCATGCAATGTATGGTTGTCAGCTATATATATTGCACTCTTATTGTCACAATACAGTTTGGAGGGTCTTTGTAGATGAACACTCATATCTTCAAATAATTTTCGCAACCAAACAATCTCTAATGTTGTGGTGGTCATTGCATGGTACTCAGCTTCAGCGGATGATAATGATACTTTCTGTTATTTTTTGCACTTCTACGACACAGAAGACTCACCTAAAAAACACAAAAGCTAGTAGTTTAACGTCGATCATTTGGATCTGTTGCCCAATCTGAGCCAGAATAAGCAATCAACTCAAAGAAAGAGGAGGATAACAAAAGACCTCTAATGGTAGAGATTTGTAAATATCTAACAATTCTCTTCACAATACTCGTGAACTGTGGTAGAAAAATGTTGGAATTGACTAGAAGTATGAACTGCATGTACAATATCAGGCCTAGTAATAGTTAAATAAGTTAAAGCATCAATCATTTGGCAATACAGAGTAGGATCATCTAGAGGTGTCACATCATCAATCTTCATTTTGGGATTAATAACTTCAGCGGTATCCATCCTTTTTTCGTTAGTAATTTCTAGCATGTCAATAATATCATTAGCAAACTTGGTTTGAGAAAGTAAATATTTTTTAGGAGAATAAGAAACCTTAATTCTTAGAAAAAATCTAAGATCACTCATTTCAAAATATTTTTTAAGGATACATTTAATATACTTTACTCCTTGTTTGTCTTCACCTGAGATAATCATGGCATCAACATAAAAAAAAAGAATTACAATCCCTGCATCAGATTTCTTAGTAAACATAGCAGTATCACTATAGCAAGATTTAAAACCAAGTTTGACTATAACAAAGCTAAAACGATCATACCAAGCTTTGGGTGTTTGTGTTAAACCATAGAGAGCCTTTCTCAATCGAAGCAACTTACCAAGAGTTACTTCATATGAAGGAAGTGTATCCATATCAGTGTTGTACATATCGTATCATATTGTATCGTACGATTTAGTACGATATATATCGTTACTTTTTAGAAATATGATACGATAGTACCCATATCAGGTGTATCGTACGATAGGGTGTGGTACACTTAAAAAAAATCTGGAACTTACTTTTTAAGTTTTGGGTTTTAAAGGCCTCTTGAGGGCCGACTTCTCCATTTATCTAGAGGTTGTTAGAAGGGAATCCACGCACCTTAGGAGTCGTGGGATAGATTTGAGGGCCGATTCGTGCGCAAGGGAGAGGGCTTTTGCGATTTTCTCAAGTAAGAGTACATTTCCGCCATTTTTTCACTCAATGAAGTGGGTTAAAGTAAAAAAATCTCTATTCTTTGCTTCTTATTGAGGGTTTTTTTTAGAAGATGGCATCAAAGGATCCGACATGGCAATGAGGCACTCAAGTAATTAGTGGAAACCGATTAAAAATCAAGTGCAACTATTGCCAAAAAGAATTTCGAGTGGTATCTCTCGGTTGAAGCATCATTTAGTCGGAACACATCATCATGTGCATGCATGCACGTCAAGAAAATTGTCGAATGTTGTGAAATGGCAATGCCAGCAATTACTTTAAGAAAAAGGTAAGAAAGAGAGATGAATGAGGCAAAAATGTGGTATGCTGAGCCTTGAGAGGATGTGTGTTACAAGATGAGCTTCCTACTTTTGATCCTATAGCCGTTAACATAGGATCAAAATTAAGAAATTCTACAACGAATGGGTTGGTGCCAGTAGTAGTGTCGTCGCGAGCACAAAAAGAAGAGGAGAAAGAAGAGGAGGGAGCCTTTCGAAAGGAGGCAGAGCTAAAGGCTTTATTAAGAGCTTTTTCCCTCCTAGGACTACCCCTAGGGCGCAACCCGACATTCATCCTGCTATAACTTCTCAACATTTAGTCGAGCAGAAGAATGTTGTGGTTGAGAGATGGTTCTATGATGCCTGCATTCCTTTCAATGCAGCAAATTCCTCCTTTCATTTTTAGGTCATGACAAATGTCACAACCAGTATCGGGCTTGAATACAAGATGCCTTCATATCATGCTTTGAGAGGAAAAGTTTTAGATACTAATGTTAAAGAAGTGAAGGCATATTGTAATGAGATAAGGCAGACATAGAGAGAAATTGGATGTAACATCATGGCAGATAGGTGGACATACAAAAAGTCAAAGACCTTGATAAATTTTCTTGTCTATTGCCTAAAAGAAACTATGTTTTTGAAGTCAATTGATCTGTCTGATACGTCCAAGAGAACATATGTATTGGTCAGAGTTTTTTATCAGGTTGTGGAAGAGGTTCAACCTCAAAATATTATGTAATTTATTACTGAAAATACAAATTATAAGGCAGTAGCTAGGTCCTTCTTTTGGACCCCATGTGCTGCCCATTGGAGAGAACTTATGCTTGAGGACATCAGTAGCATAGATGAGATAAAGCAAAGAGTTGAAGCGAAGAAATTACTAAATTTATTTATAATAATGCATGGGTTTTGATCCTAATAAAAAAGTACATTTGTGATGTTGAGTTGATTCGTAGTGTAGTGACTAGATTTGTGCGAATTTTTTGACAGTGCAAAGTCTAGTAAAGAATAGAGCTGCACTAAAAAAAATGTTTTTATCAGATGAGTGGAATGCATATCCCCATACACAAAAAAAAATCAAAGAAATTGTAGATACACTTCTGGGATTCATGTGTAAAGTTGTTGAGAATAACTATACTTTTGGTAAAGGTACTTCGATTAGTTGACAGTAAAAACAAACCAGCTATGAGTTATCTCTATGAGGCCATGGATAAGGCAAAAGAGGTCATTAGAGATAATTTGAAGGAGAATAAAAAATTGTACATACCTATATGAAACACCATTGATTATAGGTGGACTAGGCAACTTCATAAACCTCTTTACGTTGTAGCATATTATTTAAATCTTGCATTTAAATATTACCGTACATTTAAAATGAACAGAAAAGTCAACAAGGGACTTTTGGATTGCATCAAAAGGTTGAACCCTGAGTACAACATTCAAGATCAAATTCATAAAGAAATGGAAGCTTATGATAATGCATTGCATGATATGGGGAGACCTGCGAAAGTGCAAAATTGTGTCACGATGCATCCAGGTAAGTTATTTTGTCTATTATAATTTTAATTTCATATTGTTATTCAATTATGATGTTTGAATGTATATCTGTTATTGTCTTATTTATTTCTCATTTTCTTAATTTTTCAGACATGTGGTGAGCCAGGTTTGAAAGTGATATTACAAATTTGAGATTTTTTGTCATTTGCATTCTTAGCCAAACATGTAGTGCAAGTGTATGCGAGAGAAACTGTAGTGCTTTGAGCAAATCCATACCAAAAGAAGAAATAGATTAGAGCATAAAAAGCTCGATAACTTCATCTACGTTCGCTACAACTTATGATAGAGGCAGAGGTATATAAAATTATAAAGTTTATTTGTCATTTTCATGTGTTTATTTAAAGTTTTCTTATATCATTTAAAACCCAACTAATTTTAATTTTTTTGTATCATCTTTTTAGGCAAATCGAAAAGATATCATCAAGGAGGCACAAAGAGCAATTTGATCCCATCAATTTGGAACATTTTGATGAATTGGATGCATTGGTTAAAGAAGAAGCAGAGACTCTTTTGAATGAACAGAACATTCAGTAGATTAACGTGGAAGAAGCACAAGAGGTAGATGATGAAGACCCAATCTGTAACGACACCAAAATTATCCCGAATTTCAAAAAAAAAAATCAGTGAATGATGTAAGGCCTTATCAATGGCAATTATCCAACCAAACTAAGCACTAAGGGAGTCACTTGAGTGCAAGCACGAGCGTATATTAGCTCACTAGAACCAAGTTCGCATAGGAACCTATCAAGGACAAAAACCCTACTCGATCCAGGGTACCTCACAGATTAGAAACTCTACTGTGGTACTGTCACAGTTAAAACCGAAGTACAAGGCAGTTGAGTATGCGGTGAAAATACCTACCCTAAGACATTATTTTTTATGAAATTCAGAGAAAACTTTATAAAAGTGATCCAGGGTACCTCACAGATTAGAAACTCACGTTCCACCATCAAACCAACCATCCATTCCAAACCATTATAGAAACAAAATAATTCAACTCTTTATGAAAATTTAATAAACTTCAAAATAAGTTCACAATTTTTTCCATTCAATCTATCCGCTTAGAAAAAGAGCACCCCACAATCCATAGAATTTGTCCTCTCTAGCACCAGTCATGCCATCACGCCACTCAGCTATGACTGAGTCCCATTACATGGATGTTTATGATATATGGGTCAGATTCATCGAGTCTCAAAAGGAACACAATAACATTGCATGTATGCACAGAACCAAGTATACGAGAAATCATGCATCTATTCAAAACATGTATAATGCAACATAACAATCATAATGCTTTTAGATGGCCAACTACAATAATTAAATACATGCAACATATTACAAAACATAAACCAATCCATAATGCATCAGGTATCTTTTTATCTTCCTTATTGTTACTTACTTTTCAATGCACGAGCATGTTACTTGCAAACAATTTAAGTTTTCCTCCTGACTCTATTGTGGGTACTGTCACAGTTAAAACCGAAGTACAAGGCAGTCCCTTGGGTATTTTTCTCACACATAATTGTATTTTATTAATCGGGTCTTGCACCTGTTCCTCAGGCCATCATCGAAATCGCCACCTTAAATGACCACCATCAGAGAATCACCACCCTAGACGGCCACCGTCAGAGAATCACTACTCTAAACGGCATTGCTCAATATACCAAGAACGCTAACAACTGACGTCAACCACATCATTCACGTGTCTCAATGGTAGAAAAGTCATCTACTATCGTGGTTGAGGACACGGGCCACCATATCGAACTCTTAGGAAAAACACCATCACAGAGATTAGTACAACATTGTCCCCCACGACAACCATCCAAGGATCACACCATCACTAGAGGACAACGAAGGAGAAAATTATTAGCACATTGTTTGGGTATCTTTTTACATCATTAATTTTCACACGTTCAATATCAATAGAATGCACTCATGCCACATAAGCTCTATATCCAACTCAAACATGCATATCATCTTATGCAACATCTGATTGGGTCATCTTCTCACTCGAATACAACATTATACTCATCATGTGCCAATATGTGCAAGTATGTGTCATTTATCTTATGCATCGTGACATAATTTAAAACTTGCATTCGAAATAATTTTTCACAAAATATTGCAATAGCACACAACCTCAATAGGTCCAGATATTGCTCAACAACATGCCATAAAGTCATATTTGTGCACTTATGACACCATATTAGTTCTTTTAAACCACTTGCTCACTCATGAGCATTCACATGTGCATGCGTGTTTTTCATGTCTTATAGCACATTATCATTATATCATCATGCTGCATATAAAAATATAAATCATTCTAGATGATTTATGACAGATTTACAATGACAGTTATATTCTTTGTTAGCAGTCCCGAATTAAGGGATTGCGTTTAAATGCATGAGATGGACATGTGATGGTTACAGAAGTGAACGAGATGGACATGTAACATACTGATGTACAATATATGGGCCTACAGAGGCATGGTGCTATGCTTTATAAATCTTTTAGATTGCAAAAGTATAAATTCGGTTATGTAGGCTCGGGGATTTTAACAGAAGATTCTTACATATGTTACATGCATATAGGCAAAAACCCAAATCTTAACTTGTTACAGAACATGAATTACAATTTTTGTAGCTCAGATTGTTTTCTATCCAATTCTGTCTTTCCAATGAAATATCAGTCATAAATCATACAAAACAAACTAAATGTTGATATTTTTACTCTGGGTGGCTTGATATGTCTGATTCAAGCCCACAAAAACCAAGAATTAAATTTGATTCCAACAAACAGCTAAAAATCACTTAAAGTATGTTGTTTCTACTATTTAACATAACGTGTTCCAGAAAATCACAAATTCAAGAGCAACTTCCCCAATTTTTCATTTCCAAACCGTGAGGAATCAACTTCCAAGATTTTAACCATGTGTTCTTACATATTCAGACTAAAATCTCAGCCTCAGATCCTGAGTATTCTGGGAGATATGATTTTTACAAAAATCTACTATCTCCATAGACACACTGTCAGGACACGATTTCTGTGCTGACTTGCAGAGAGCATATCTCCCAATCCATGACTCATCTGAATCTGGAATCACTTTCATATGTATGGAACATCCCCACAAATAGGGGTGGCAATCGGGTCGGGTTGGCGGGTCAGCATACCTCAACACGAACCCGACCCGTTTATTAAACGGGTCGGTTGTGGCAAACACGAACCCGACCCATTTATTAAACGGGTAACCCGACACGACACGGTTAACCTGTTTAATAAACGGGTCGAGTCAGGTAAACGGGTTGGCGGGCGGGTTGGCGGGTCTAGTTCGGGTAAACGGGTTGACGGGCGGGTCGGGTTTGAGTAAACGGGTTGACGGGCGGGTCGGATAAACGAGTTGGAGGGCGGGTCGGGTTCAAGTAAACGGGTTGACCCGCCCGCCTAACCCGTTTATTAAACGGGTCAGCCGGGTTGGCGGGTTGGTATACCCCTAACACGAACCTGACCCGTTTAATAAACGGGTTAGGCGAGTCGACCCGTTTATGACACGAACACGTTTAAGCCAAACCCGAACCCGGCTAAGAAGCGGGTTGGCAGGTCGTGTCAGATTTTGCCACTCCTACCCACAAATTTCCAAGATTTCATGTTTTTGAAGACTTCTCTCATGTTTTTATTGTTTTGGTTAGAGGCCAGGAAAATTTTGGGTTGCTAATGAGAAGCTTCAATGTTACAATGTTGTATCTGCAATCCTTTTTGCAGCATAACTATTATTTAGATAGATGTCATTTTTCTATAATTTGGACATTTCTATTTTATAGGTTAGATTATTATTATTATTATTATTATTATTATTATTTAATTGTTTTACTTGTGGAATGGAATCAATCAAATGGCTAAAAACTGTTCATTCTTGAATGTTTGTCATATAGAAGCAGATAAGAGAAATACACTAATGGTCATATTTTTTAGCTTTTTTGGATACTGATAGGCATCCAGAAACTTTTGATGAATGAACTCTTCTCGTTGAAAGATATTGGAATGAGATTTAGCTTGATCTTTTGATTGGAAAAAACATGAAGAATTTTAGAATGTACCAAGTTATAGTATCAGATTTTTTATGATGGTTTGTTCAGCCGATTGAGCATGTTGAGTTGCCCCAATTAGAAGAAAAGCATCCTTCACGTCCATGAGCATTTACTATTTTCATTTACATTGGCCATGAAATGAACTGGTATAAGATTCTCTTATTTTACGGTAAATACCTGCCCGAATTTTGGAAGATAATTGTTAGCTGTTAGCACTCCTAAATCAATTATATTAACATGTATTTAAATTTCAGAATTTTAAGTTCTAATAGTGAAAAGGTTGGTGTTAGAAAGTATGCGAAAATGAATTACAAGAATGCATAATGCATTCATAAGGTTCAATATTGGACAAACACAACCCCATAATGGGGAATAACAAAATGGTCCACTAAGGGACACCACAAGAAGCCTATGAAGAGGCATAAGTTGTACATACTTCATTAAATGAGGGCCTAAAAGGCCATAGAAATACATGGGGTAGAGACCCCTATTTATACAAGAAAGGGGGCTGAAAAATGGGAGCTATTGGGAGCTCTCCATAGAGACGTTGGGAGCCCCAACGGTCACATTTGTGACAGTTAGGGCCCCAACGACTCTATGTGGGGCCCCTTATGCGTGGATCCCTTATTCAAAATAAAAGGAAAAAATAAAAAACTAAAAATAATTATTTACATAAAATAGTTGTTTCTAAAAAGAATTATGTAAAATAACAAAAATACCCCTATCGGGTATTTTATATATATATATATATATATATATATATATATATATATATATATGCGAGAACATATATATTTTAACACCCCCCCTCAAACTTTACGTGGGGATAACAAAAAGTTTGAAGATACAAAAAGGAGGGTTCAAGTCTTCAAAGAATCTTCAATGGAAGCCATCATCTTTAGAGTACATGAAAGAACTTTACAAATGTCAGTCTTTAACTGTCTTTAATGATCATCTTCAAGCTTCTTCCACGATGTATCATAGATACTTCTTTCCTCTCATCTTGGCGATCCTGTAAAATAAGCCAAAAGAACTCGGAGTAAAAAATATCTTTATATCTTAATCAAATAAAAGATAAATAAGATTGACCATATGATTTCATCAAAACAACTATTTAAAAGATATTTCATGCATTTTAATTGAGTATTATGCAAAAATGACTTAAACTTAAATATTCTATTGATAAAACACACTATGTTCTCGAAGAAGGATATGTGCACAAAGGCTATACTACGAAGTACAAGAGAGGACACCCACAAATGCACAATTTATATATTTAGAACCGATGCCAAAGATATTTCTCACAAAGGGTTTTATCAATATTTGGTAGTAAGAAGTGTGTGCACGGAGAACACTCACAAGTGCACAAAGACACAAAATTATGAAATTTGTATTAAGATTAAAAAGGTTTCATGTATTACAAATATCTTTAAGAACACAATGTTCACATAAGAACTAATGGCTCCCTAAAAAGAACATACGAACGAAAGCATATTTGACACACAAATCAATAATAGGGAGACATTTTAACACAAGATGATCTAATGATTTCTTTCACGTCTTAGAGGGAAGAAATTCTAAACAAATGTCAAAAAATGTCCACCCAAGAGTCAAGAGTGAAAGATATTTGAGTAGAAAGTCTTACACATTGAGAAAATTCTTACTCAAATATTTGCAAACACAAAAACTCATTAGGTGGCCGAAAAATCAAAAAACACTTAATATATAGGTTAAATGCCAAAATATTAAATTGGTTTCCAAATATGCATATCAATGATATGATCCACTAGAATATCTTAAAACACAAGTTATGAATGAAATTTTGCAAATTTCAACAATAGTTCATTCACTACAAGCAACTACCTCATTAGTCTAAAACCCATAAATCAAGTGTATAAGCTACTAGATCAAGAACATAAATATAATGTCATTAAAGGCCAAAACACACACAAAGATGTGTAAAAATACCTCTTGTCTACATGTAATAATACTTGAAATGAGTGCATCAACGACAAGAACAAGAGAATACACGCCAACATGGACCAAAAGCATCTCTTGTCTACATAAAAATACACTCAAAATCAAGTATGTTCAGCTACTAGAACAAAAGTACCAAGCCAACCATAGGCAAAAACACACACGAAGGTGTGACAAAACATCTCTTGTCTACATAAAATGACACTTAAAATGAGTGAAAGAAGCCAACCATGGGCATACATCTCAGCGACTAGAACAAGAACACAAATGCCAACATGGACTAAAATCACACACAATGGTGTGAATCAACATGCCTTGTCTACATATAATTACACTCAAGACAAATGTGTTCAGCTACTAGACAAAGAGCATAAGAATATGTCACTAAAGGGCTACCAACACACAAAGGTGTAATAATATGTTTTGTCTACATATGATAACACTTAAATAAGAGGTATAAAAAGTAGAAGACTTTTAAGACAATAAGACTTGTAATGACAAACATTTAACAAATAAAACATTAATTTCAATATACCTCAAAACATTTAAGGTTTCAAACTTCATACATTCATCACAGGTACACATAATTAAGAGCATCCATAAAAACAATGGCCAAAAATAAACGAATGACACACTCATAATTAGAAATCACATAACAAGTCATTTAAGAGTCAAACTACAAGTTGACAATCTAAAATGAGATAACACGAGGTGCCCATAACTCACCTCAACAAACAACTCTAATATAACAATAATAAGGCCAAAAAGGATTAATGCACCATATAACAACTTGTGATGGATAAATATAAATGCCATAAAAAGGCAATGAACACTTAGGGAAATCATTTTCCAAATAGGTGATTTTACAAAGAAGGCTGATTTGAAAAAATCAAATCAAAGGTCCAATATAATCAATCACAACAATATGCTTCATAACAACGATTTTGCATAAACACGAATTATGCTTAATCATGATCAATTCTTCAAAGAAGTTAAAAAGGTTTATTATGCAACAAACACAACATGAAATATTAAGCAACGTCATGTGCACAAAGGCTATAAGCATACAAGCATAAATACTTGATAAACAAATGTGCACAAATGCACTTACACCACACTTGCACAAATATATAAAATACAAAAAAAAAAAGTGAGCAAGCATGCACTTTTACGCAATACAAGATGTCGAATGACAATAATCTTGAATGAGCAAATAACAAATTTAGGACAACATAAGCATTCATAAAGATGGTAAGATTATAAAGTTTGAAAATCTCATGAAAACCACTATTATAACTTAAAAAAGATGCTCACAACCAATCTCAAAAGATCCACAAAGGTTTACAATTATTAATGAATCTTTGAAGGATATTATGCAAGAGAAAGATACTCACAAACAATCTTCTCACAATAACCATGAAATCTTCATAAAGAGTATATACTCATAAGAAAATTACAAGGACCGAAAGGCTCTTCAAAGAGAGTTCAAACACAAAAAACACGCAAAATCCCCAAAGGAGGGTACACACGAAAAGAAGGAGAGGAAAAACTCCATTAAAGTGGGAGAAATCCCAACAAAGAAGAATAATAGGTTTGTTAAAAAACCTTACAACAAAATAAGATTGCACTATGGCATAAATCTATAAAATCAAATATTTATTGAAAAAAAATTCAAAAACTCATAAGTTTATCAAAAACATATGACTTAATAGGTTATAACCAACTCCTAATACAATAAGTATGCAACATGCATTAATGAAGACCATAAATTTTACAATGAGACAAACTCTTGAAATCAAATTTGCAAAATCTTTAAAAGTATTCCATAAGACCATTTTAAAACTTAATTCAACTGGTATTATAAGACGTCTTCTTAATCAAATATTGTTCATATGAAAAGAACACATTAGGTAAGGGAATCAAAACTTAATAAGGAATTTTTCATAGATGATATATGTCAATCATTTTTCCAAAAAACACACGATATTATAAGAAACCACATATAAGACTTTTTAGTGGATAAACACATACCTTCAATACGAAACAACAAATATGATGAGAGTGTAAAAGAGTATGCGATCAATACTATATATCTCACAAACATTTTGATCTTAACACAACTTTCTTTAAAGACTTATCATCATATAAAAGGTATTCTTACAAACAAAGTTAAATATAAATTAAAAAACTCCAATGGTCATAAATTTTTACCGACACATTAAAGCACGTTTTGAGCAATCATATAACTAATTGAAAAAGAAAACAAGTTCACCGGTTTTTAGAAATTATCATTTAAAAAAATTCAAAGAAAAACATACGAAAAAGTATAATATACGAAAAAGGTTCAATGGAGTATCAAGTAACCCAAACTATTATAAAAAGACATAATGACAAAGAGAACACATATGAAAAATATATCTAATTCTTCATAATGCTCGACACTTAAAGAAATAGAATGCATATCAAATAACTTTAAGAAAGAAAAGAGAGAGAGAAATGAAAACTTTACCATTTTTCTTTAAAATCTCTTGAATAACACGCTTTCCGATGCACCAAAGAACAACTCGATCCCAACCGAGCTTTGATACCATGTTAGAAAGTATGCGAAAATGAATTACAAGAATGCATAACGTATTCATAAGGTCCAATATTGGACAAACACAACCCCATAATGACACAACCCCATAACGGGGAATAACAAAATGGTCCACTAAGGGACACCACAAGAAGCCTACGAAGAGGCATAAGTTACACATACTTCATTGAATGAGGGACTAAAAGGCCATAGAAATACATGGGGTAGAGACCCCTATTTATACAAAAAAGAGGGCTAAAAAAGGGGAGCCATTGGGAGCTCCCCATAGAGACGTTGGGAGCCTCAACGACTCTATGTGGGGCCCCTTATGCATGGATCCCTTATTAAAAAAAATGAAAAAATAAAAAACTAAAAATAATTATTTACATAAAAATAATTGTTTCTAAAAACAACCATGTAAAATGACAAAAATACCCCTATCGGGTATTTCACACACACACACACACACACACACACACACACACACACACACACATATATATATATATATATATATATATATATATATATATATATATATTTAACAGTTGGTGAAGGCAATAAACTTTACAGAATTGTTAAGTGTGATGGATAGAGGCCCGAAAGGCCATCTTGGTTTACCCTCTGAATTTATTTTTCATATTGAGTTGAGAATGCAGTGTTAATTCGAGGTCATAGTGTCAGACGATCTTTGATGTGATTTATGGTTGTTGTGGAGTCTTGATTGTCATTTGATTAAATAATCCTTGTCAATCTCCCTGCATGAACATCACTTGAAATCAGTCAAAGAGATGATTGCCGACATGGTTATAGCAATAAAGGTGCGCATTTTTATGCCATTTCAAATCTTTTATGAGAAATTAGTATCATCAGTGCTCAAATTTATTTGGGACAAAACAGCCACATAATTTTTATAAATCCCATGTGTCGAGATTGTAGTCTGAATTTTATGATTTTATACAAAGGATTCTGGAGACACAAGTTTCATATTTGGGCAAAGAGGCAATCTTGTGACATTTCTGATTTTTCATATTTTTCGGTGTAGAATCCTTTCAATCATTAGCTTTTTCTTTCTCCGTGAATTATGGGGTTTGGATGTATAATTGTTAACAATATTAAGTTTCAAGCATATCTAAGGAAATTTTCTTTTTTCGTGTTGTTTCTAGAAAAAATGAACCATTAAATGAAGTTACATTAGGGCATTTTACTATTCATTGGCTGCTTGAAAATTGTTTAGTCCATACATCTTAACCAATTGAAGAAATAAAGTTAACCAGCTGAGATCATATTGTAGTTCTTGTACGATATTTTCTTTGACATTCTAAGTCACTCCAATAAGGAATAAAAATGGGATGATATTATATAAAACATGTAGTAAGCTCTGAATTTTATCAGTTGATTTACTTAATTCACATAGATATGATATTCCATATGAATTGTAATATTTAATTTGTTACTGCACCAGTTTCAGTGCCGGTTGAATTAGAACATTGGTATTCAGTGAATTAAAAACAAAAGGCTTTCATTTCCCTATGGGGTTCACGGTTTGAGAGAACCAAATTTATCATTATGACTGGTCGGATCAAAATACATAGAATAGAATGCAATTTTTCAAGAATCAACCAAGAACTTCATATTTTTCAACAAGAAACGTCAAGAAAAACTATCCAACAATTTTACATCCATCAAAAACACATGAAATTATGTCGTAAATAAAGAAATATAATACATACAAGAAACTGACATCCAAAATCATACATTTTTTCAAAAGAGAATATGTTTACTCTATATAAATCAAAATCGGCTTTCTAAAAAGGATTTTAGAGTTTTAAAACTTTCATGCACAAAATCATATCAGTGTCTATGTGAATCTAGGCTGGTAGGATTTGATGGCCCCGTAAACTTAGTTGTTGATATCGTGGACAACATTTAATTTGCAGCTGCGTTTCCTAAATAGGAACACGTGTATTTCACTGTGTGTGTAGGCATGTATAGGCATGTATTACGCTGAATACATGAAACTGTGATTTTTCCTGAATCTGTACCAGCATGTATTATATTTATTACATACATCCGCAGTTTCCTTGAGCATATATATGTTAAACAGGATATATATATATCAATCGGCATATATGCATATATGTAAGTGGGAATTAAATTGTGTGCATTAAGCAGAGACATGCATGCAAAAGCAGTACTGATAATTGAACTTAAAAGTTATTCATACATGTTGCATTGATTCATGCATCCCTAAATGTTTAATTTAGCATGAAATTGTTGATTGTTTTGTTTGAACTGCTTATATTGCAAAGCATGTTCTAAATGTAAGATGGTTGTTGAGCCCTATTAAACTTATGTTTGATTTGATTTATGTTAATTTTCTTAGAATTGGATTTCGAGAGGGTCTCGTGCGAGAACTTCGATTCTTACCCTATTTTTAAAAATCTTTTTCAGGTACTGAGGACAATGATGAAGAGACCAGCTTGTTGGAGGGGGTAAGGGTTATGACACGATGGACCGGGTTCTGACTGTTTTGTGGGGTTGTTGTTTTGAGAAAATATGTGAACCCTAAATGGGGACTATTTAATTACATTAGATTCAATTTAAATTCATGGTTTGCTTTATTCTATATGTCCAAAATGATTGTTGGGTTGTGTATATTAAATTTGTAATGTGTTCCGAGTCCATGAGATATTTTCTACAATGTTTCTAAATTATTTATTTATAAAAAACAATCCGCAAAATTTTGAGGGTCATTTTGGAGTCATTACATGTATTCACACGACTATGGAATTTATCATATAAAACAGTGTGACCCTCCCCCCAACAGTTATGCTCGTATTAAGTCATTGAATGTCTTAGATAAAAAATGCACTCATTAGCCCCATTGCATGCATTGTTGTAAATCTATAACACTCTATATCCTTCCCAAGAATGATTCTTGTTCCCCTCCAAGCCTCTTTCTCCAATTTCACCTATTCCATTCACTCTATGTCACATGGGTGCGGGTGCGGGTGCAGGTGCGGGTGTGGGGGTGCGGCACTTTCAAAAAACTTGGGTGCGGGGGTGCGGCAAATATATATATATATATATATATATATATATATATATATATATATATATATATATATATATATATAAAGTCTAAAAGTTGGACATAAATGACCCTGGGTGCATTGACCGCACCCAGGGTCAGGTTGACCGCACCGGATGCCGCACCCGCACCTGACGCGGGTGCAGCACCTAGTTGGCCAAGTCCCTATGACATAGCTTTCACTTCTTTGCCGCTGCTAGAAGATACAAGAACTAGCAAAGGGCATCATTCCCACTTGGTTAACACAAAGATTGGTAGGTTTTTTCCATTTGAAGCACCACCTTGCAGCTCTTGACATGGAATCTAAAGCAAAATAGATATGATATCTGGGGAAAAGAAAAGATGCATCCAAGTATTTAAAGCATGAAGTATAAGAAAGTGGAAATAGAAGACTAGGAGGTCAAGGTCATTTTTTAGTATGGGACAAGTTTAGTGATCCACTTTGACAACAAGATAATCCCCAATTGGTTATATTTTGCATTTTGTGTACTATGGACTTAGTTCCATAAGGGCACAGGGGTCTTTTACACTAATAATATTTCCAGCACTATTTTACTTAGTCCTTCACACAAAAATAACACATTTTGGCATGTAATCCATTCATGTGCCATTTGAAGTACTTGCCTTATCACAAACTTTCCTCAAAGTGTAAAAATAAAATACAAGACACATGACACCAAAGATGCAGAAAAAAGACAAAATTTTCATGCAGAACCAGCATAAGATAAATAAGACATGACTCAACAAACAAAGGGTATCATTATCTACACAAAGACATTTATGTTCAGCTGTACCCCGGCAACAATAATGTTGAACAAAGATATTGACTTTTTAACGAATCTGTAGTAGGCATTCATATGCAACTTTTCATACTTAAAGCATCAAGCAATGCATCCACAGACCATTTTGTAATCTCAGGCTTTGAGAACATAATGTAAAACAAAAACTGGTACTTGTCAATATATTTCCCAAACAAAGTGAACAGAAAGCATTCAGACAACAGCACATTCAGATCTATACAATAGAAAATCCAATTCAGCTACTGATCACAAATCTCATACATACATATATATAATATATATAATATTTACATTCATATTTATATTTGTATGCATAGTACATGTAAGGAATCAGTATGTGTATGTATCCATGGGCTAATGAGGAATGCATGTATACATGTGTGTATGTGTGTGTATCCATGGGCTAATGAGGAATGCATGTATACATGTGTGTATGTGTGTATGTGTGTGTATCCATGGGCTAGTGAAAAATCTGAAGCTGCAAATTAGTACAAATTACACCATTGATGATAACAAATGCATCTCACTATACCTTCAATGCTAGCAGAAGCAGAAAAGTTTCCACAGAGTAGAAACCCCTATCGACAAAATCTCCAAGAAATAAGTAATTGGTTTTTGGACAATCACCTCCAACTTTGAATAGCTCCTTCATGTCATAAAATTGGCCATGGATGTCACCACATATCTGGGGAAAATAATAGTGAATTTTAATAAAAGTATAAAAGGAAAATACTATCAAAAGTGTTCTGGATAATCTTTAGGTATTCTCTGAGTAAATTATAGGGCGGAACTTTCTTAAAACCAACAAACAGTACTAAAAGGTGAAGGCTGTTGATAGGGAGTTGCATTACCATCAAACAGCATATCATCAGTGGTGAAAGAAATTTCAAGAAATCAGATTAACAGAATGCAAGAAAATAATACTCCCAGAACCAGTTTAATGTGATGATTCTGTGTTGCATACTAATTTTGAATAAGAAAATCCTCTTAAAGACCAGTAGATGCTGATTTTTCTCAACTGAGCCATGCATTATATGAGCTGACTGTAACATATCGGACAAAGTCTAACTAATTTTTCTACATACAATTCTAGACGTCAAAACATCTTCCTTCAAAAATGCAGAAAGGTTTAATGCAATTTTACCAGTACTCTATCTTTGAATGTGGTTCACCTTCAGTTTTCTGTTTGGATGAAGTTTCTACGATTTTTTGTTTAAGAAACATAAAATATCACTTGTAAAATCAACTTTGTTTGGTTCCATAAAGGGTCAAGTAGTAGAAACTAAGATTGCTTACACTAAGTTCAACACCAAGTAACCAGATCCAATTCCTCGGTTTAATGTGGACCACATATGAAGCCACTTCATCCGACCTTCTCAAAATTTGTTACTGCACAAATTTGAAGAATCCAAAGATGCTACATGAAGGTTTTAAGTCCAGCTAAGCCAAAATCAGGCAGAACAAAGGACCCACCTACACTGAACTTGGATCCTCATAATTAAGGCCCATAGCAGATTCATTATGACATTTTTATATCCCTTGAACTCATTGGACCATTTAGAATGAAATAAACAGTTTGTCATCCAAACAGCAATAATTTTGCTTCTGTTTTTGTTTAAACCATGGTTGTCGGTCGAGGAAGCGGGAGCGGGAAGCGAGGCACTTTCAAAAATTTAGGAAGCGGGAAGCGTGGGACTACTTATAAGCAAGTCACGAACCGTCTCGGAAGCAACCCAGGAAGCGAACCGGAAGTGACCTAGGAAGTGAGGGGGAAGCGAAAAAAGAAGAAAAATAAAATAAAAAATAAAATGGAAAAAAAAGGGAAGCGCGCTTCCCAAAAAAAAGGGGATGCTTCCCCACGCGTTTCGGAAGGGCGACGTGTCGTGCTTGCAAAGCGTGTATCGGGGAAGCGTGCTTCCCCTACTATAGGGGCGCTTCCGGTAACTCTGGTTTAAACACTGTTTCTCTTTAACACTTATGAAGAGTAAACATAAATGATTCCAAACAGGCATTAAGAATTATAGACAGGAATTATCATAAAAGAAAGTCATATTATTGACGTGTGGACCAAAGTGTGAATGAGAAACAGAATATGGAGGAACTGTTGGTTGAGTAGGAGTGGGAGAGCTTGTATATAAATGTTTGTGATAACTTTGTAGGGATATTCATCAACAGCATACATATCAAGCTCCTCAACGGATGTTCCCATGCAAGAAAAATCAATAATCAGCAAATTCCTATTAAGAAGCAATGAAGGCACTTTTGGAAAAGAGAAAATGTAGGAAAATGCAAGTGGGAAAGAAAAAGCCGCTACTTTTCCATTCTTTCTAAGCAATAGATTTTTTTTGAAAAGAAAAGTTTTCTATTTAGCCCTGATTTTGATGGGAAAAACTCCTCCATCTCAGGAGATGGAAAAATTTTCCTATAAAAAAAACAGTTTTGAGGGAAGCCCTCACCCTAATCAAAACACTCTAACATTTTTCCAACATGAGTTTCTCATGTCACACAAACAAGAGAATATTTTGCGTTAAGAAAATTTCTCGTGTAAGAACTTGTCACGGGCAAATTTTTTTCCCATGAATTTTTTTGTCACTTCCAAGCGTGCCCTAAAGGATATTCATGCCAATCTCATTACTATGAGGGTGCCAAGAAAGGCCACCTCAAAGTATAACCTAATCTTCTTTAGTCCCTATAAGGATCTTTACTGAGCAAAGGTGCTGCAGGGTCTTCAATAATTGATACTGCTTTGAAGCAGCACCTGACTAATGGAATAACGAAAGCAGATTCAGCTCAGAAACCAAAATTCTCTGCTCCAGGAATTTTCAAAAAAAAGGTAACATGTTTGCACCATGAACGTTGTGCATCTCTCTTTACAAAACTAATATACCATAAATTTTTATCAATAGCCCCATAAGGAGCAATAAAATCGAGCAGAACTGACAAAGCAAACATGATTAACTCAACACAATACCATTGGTCAACCCCAGAATTCATCTCTCCATCAACGCACACATGGGAGAGTTCAGCGCCACAACCTATACCCTTATTTTTTTTTTGTTTATTCACGTACCCAAAAATGATAAGCAACTAAACAGCAAGATTAAGAAAGTTCATTTGCATCTAAAGAGCATAAGGGCTCTAGCAAACACAGAGATGCTCAAACCCCTCACAAGTGCCTAAAACAGTAGATGGTGGTTTTCAGAACCAAACAAGTGACAAGAAAACGTTGTAATTCCAGATAGAGAAACGGAAAAACAAGCTTCTTTCTCCACCCATCCGAAAAGCAAACATATAGTTAGAGCTATACAAGGAGGGGAGGGAGGAAAGGCGCAGGTGCGATAACCCAAGAGGTGAATTAACAGCCACGCAATGGATTGACCGAAAAAGGCACAACGCAAAAGAAGAGAACCAAGAAAGAAGAAGGGGAAAAGGAGGTGGCGCATACGGTGACGGGGGCGTCGACTCTCTGGAGGTTTCCTTCCTCGACCAAGATCTCCATGGCCTTGAGGCAGAGGGCCTTCACCTCCGACTCCTTGAGGGGCTCGCATCTCTTTAGTTGCTCTATTTGCCTGTCTAGGTCTGACATTCTCTCTCTCTCTCTCTCTCTCTCTCTCTCTCTCTCTCGGTGCTTTCCCCCTCAAAACTGTCCTTTTTCCTTCTCCCGCGTGGCCACTATTTATCGTGGTACTTAAATCCATGATGATACATCCTTGATTTACAGAGGTCTAAACCGTCGGATCACGCTTAGCACGATCTGATTACTATGATCATGCATTAAAGTTGGCTCCAACATGAAGCGTGGCCCGTTGACCATGCTTATTTCGGTATGTTGCACATCTGGTTTTTTGTCATCCTAAAATTAACTATCATGGCACATTGGGTACGACCCATATATTTTATTATAAATATATGGATAATATTTTGGTTTTATTGAACTATTCACCTGAAAATCATAGGTTCCAGCTTTATCGATTCATTCTGACGACCATACAGATGTGTTCAACATGTTTTGTTTCACCAGGGTCGAACATTGAATATTGTTACTTTAATTTAAAAATATTTTTTATTTATTGAGTCATGAACTTTTAGTGCATGGTGGCTCATTCATTTTTTAAGCCCTTAAAAACCTGCTTGCATGCCACCACCACATTATTCAAAACTCATTTTCTACTAAACCAACCTTGTAGGTCACATCCAAAAGGTCTGATCTAAACAAAAACAAAAATTAAAAATCTCAAAAGGTGGTGATTTATATTCAATATTTTCATACACTTTAGAAACAACTTGTTCGATTACATTTTTTATTTTTATTTTAGAATAATCCCTATAAATATGATGTATATGGCTTGTTTTGATCACAAACATGTTTTAGATTGTTCAAACAGATATTTATAAGCAGATTTTTTAATGGCTTCAAAATTCAGCTGTCCATAATGTGTAAAAAATTTATGACTGAGAAAATTGTGTTCTTATGTTTAAGCTATTTGATCAAATGTGCACTCCCTAATAAATGGACAAGCTAAACCCATTTATGGGGTTTTGATCAAAAACATGTTTTAAATAGATCATATTGTATAAGCAGAATTTTTAATGGCTTCAAAATTCAGCGGTCCATAATGTGTAAAATTTTTACGATAAAATCTTGTTCTTATGTTTAAGCTACTTGATCAAATGTGCACTCCCTAGTAAATGGACAAGTTGAATCCATTTATGGGGCCAAAATAGTGAAATAAAGCCTGCATCTATAAATTTTAGTTAGAGAATACTATGTTATAGAGTAAAGCCAATACTTTTTCTTATGCATACATACATACATCTACTTTATAGATAGTCCCAAGATTGATGAATTTTAAGAATGGAGTTTCATTGTTGCTACTGTAGAAACTTTTGTGGCAAAACTGTGTATTTGTTTCCATTTTTCTCAATCATCATGTGGATCCACATTCTAAGAGCAAAGAGAGAGTAGAGCTATGGGAGAGGAGGAGAGGGTTGAGGGATGAGAGAAATGAGCGAGGGTTGGGGTTTATATAGGCTCGAGCCTAACGGCTATCAATAAAGGCTATAAAGGGCCTTGTCTAATGCCCCAGAATTTTAATTAAAAATTTTATATTTTTTTTATGAAAGGCCTTATCTATGACATTGCTCTAACCGAACTAAGCTTTAAGGAGTCAGCTTTGTGTCCAAGTGCTAGCGTTTAATAGCCCACTAGAACTCAGTTCGAGAAGAAGACAACTAATGACAAGAACCCTTTATCAAGAAAATAGAAAATATAACAAAAACATATATTTAAATTTTTGGTTAAAAATCATAAACGGGTTATAGGCATTTAAACACAATATGGGACTGGATTCAATTCATGTATTGGACTTGGGTCTAAGTCCAACTCATGATTCGGTTCCAACTCAGGAATCTGATATCTAAAATAGTACTAAGACAATATCATTCATAAAATTAATTAAATTATTTGAAAACATTATTAAATTGAATAACAAGTCTCAAAAATTCATAAATTATTTTCAAAACTAATCTCGAATCTAAACTTCATTTTTTGCACCACCCGCAACATCCCACCATCGATCCAACTTACTACTCGTTACCTGTATGTTAATAATATAAAGGTCAGACTCATCAAGTTTTAATAGGAACACAATAACAATACATTGAACAGAGATAAGCATATATGAAATCAAACTTCATTTAGAACATGTATATTACAAAATAATCACCACAAGGCATTCAACTGAATATGCATATCCAATACTTTTTATGCAACATGCCACATAACAAGAACAAGATTATGATTATGCATCTAAATTATTAAGGCATGTTTTAACAAAAGTTTTCACAAAATAAATATGTTTAAGTTTTAGGCCTTTGTTTCTCTCATGTATGTATCTTTATGGGCACTCATAGAACCAAACATCGAAATAGAGAACCTACTCGGGGTTTATTATGTTATAAATTTTAATGATCTAAGTAGCTCAACTGAGTCAATCCCACTGTAGCTGGCCGTGACCGAGAGAAATTTTTAATAGTTGCAATATAACAACAAGAGGATGCATCCTAAACTTCTATAAAAGACATGGACCTACTACCTAGGACACATTGGTAGTCTCACCCCCTAAGCTTCGAAGACAGGAGACCACTGAGACGACGTTGCTCTAAAATAAAATTAAACGTGGTCTATTGAAGTTTGTACCACCTACGCTCTCCAAGGTAAGTTCAATATAAATGAGTTATTGGTATTTTAATTACAACAAGAGTTCAATGCATACTATCATGTGTGTTATACAACATTCGGCCATTTTTGACTGATTACTCCTATTTTCACTCTCAGTTAATTTCCAAACATAGCCAAGTATGTTTGCATCCTCTATGAGGTAACTTATCAAAATTGTCTTTGTGGCAAGAGCATTCTAGCCCCACGTCCTCTCTAAGGTTCTCTCTAAAGTTACATAGTTTATTTGCTTATTCATTTAAAATGTCCTCGATATGCACACCTGCATCTGCTCTGAAGTGACCTTGAGCAATTATACACTTGCATCTACTCTAAGGTATTTACACATTTTTTATTTACTCATTTATGTTAATAACTCATTTAGAATGCTCTCGATATGCACCCCCACATCCGCTCAGAGGTGACCTTGAACAATTATACCCTCGCATATGCTCTAAGGCATCTTTAAGTTATGTGTGCATGTATATTCATTTTACAACTTTGTGTACTTTTATCACCCAATATGTTCTTTCAACCCCTTGTTCATTAAGAAGCGATTTCATGTGCATGCATGTTTTTCATGTCTAACACACCATCATCACATGTTATATAATATACATATTTGTGCACTCAAGGCACCATATTGGTTCCGTCGAACTGCAAGCACATCATAACATAATCATATGCATCATATCAAATTCGTGCACTCATGGCACCATATTGGTCAATTCCAAAAGTAATGCTGCCCACCTAAATGCATATTTACTGAGAAATTCTTTTAATGTTCAGTGCTCCCACAATAAATTTTTTTTAAAGGCCATAATACATGATCATCCTATATTTCTCAATGGAGCAACCTTAGTTTTTGGAGAAAGTCATGACATCAACCAAAGCTCCACAAGCCAATATTAAATTAAACGCTAAAATATGAATTCAAGCATGTAGAATTCCCCAATATGTTTTTGTGTCAGCTCATTAATGAGCGCATAAAATTTTCAAAGCTAACATATGCATGAGCAAATACAAAATTGGGAAACTAGATGCAGGGGCAGAGCCAGGAACCTAAACTAGGTTTGGCACATATGCAAAGAAAAAAAAAAAACAAAACCCTAAATTCTAACAACATGATTCATAGATATGTTAATTGAAAATATATATATATATATATATATATATAACCTTTAAAATTCTAACCAACATCAAACACACATTCAAGGAATCATGTTTAATGTTGATTAAAAAAAAGATAAAAACTCTGAATTAAATATTCATGGCATTTAAGAAACCAAATAAAAAACTTAAATTCTAACAGAAATAAAAGATTTAGGGGTTTGATAAATAATAACCAAAATCAAACATTCATTAATAGAATCTTGCTTAATGATATATAAAAATATAAAACAACACAGAAAACCAAAAAAATATAATTAAACATTTGCATCATTTGGAAAATTGCAAACCAATACCTTAGTCTCTAAAAAATTATGGTTTTATAAGTTCATTAAAAAAACACTAATATTCTAACTAAAATCAAGCACTCATTACATGCCTAATGCTAATTAAAAAACATACAAAAAACTTTAAAACTCTAATTAAATATTTATTATATTTAAAATAAACTAAATAAAAAATAAAAAACATATCATACATTATGCTAAAAAAAGCAAATAAAACCCCTAAAATCAAAACATTCATGATATTATTAAATAAATCTTAAGAAAAAAACACACACAAAAAAAACTAAACCCTTAATTAAAAATTTATGTCATTTGGAAAAGTCTAAATCAATACCTTATTTTTTTTTAAATCATAAATTTATGACAACTAAAAATAAAATATCTATTTGTCTAACTGAAATCAAAGGAATAGAGAGAGAGAGAGTAGGGTGGGTATGTACTTGGCTCAGGGGTTGGGCATGAGGAAACCTTATTCATCAATATAAAACACCAATCTCAATGCAACAACTTCTAAAATATTAAATAATCACCATTATAAATTATCAAAAAATCTGGGGTGTAACACTTCACATTATGATCGTTGAGCAAGAACAAGGTATCAAGAGTAGAGAAAAAATTCATATTTTGTTTTGTGAGCAGAGATTGCCTTTTCAAAATTGAAGACTTCAACCAAGCTAGTAAAGAATGTTTTGGTTGATTTACTTTAAAAGATAGTGAGTCAAGCGTATCAACTAAAACAATATAAAGCAATGGAGATATAAGACCCACAAAAATTTTGAGATTTCAATCAAAATAAAGAGGGGTTTTAATATGAAAAAATAAAGTTGTGAAAATATTGATTTAATGTTTATCTTAGCTAATTAAGGTTGTTCATATTTTTAGAATTTTAAAATTTTAATATTAACTAACCAGAATAATTAAACCAATGTTTAATTGTTAAATAATCACAATTAATTGGAAACCATGTCTAATTAACCTTAAATGACTAATTACTTTTGAATTATTCCCTAAACTATGAATTTAAATTAAGAAAAAATATATTAAAGTGTTGTTGTAGAGTTTAGATTTAATTTGGATTTGGACCGAATCCAATTGGATCAGATCCAACTAAATGATCCAAAGTAGAAAATTTATGAATTGAAAATTTTAAAAATAAAGTAAAGACTAATATGAAAATTCATAAATTGAGGTTCCTAAAAGTAATATCAAGAAATAATGAAACTAACAAATAATAAAATATGTCAAGAAGATAATTAGGTAATTATAATTAGTTGAAATTGAACCAACTAGAGGCTAACCAAGGGGGGGCGGTTTTGGCCTAATCATCACCTTAGAATTTGTAGCCAATAGAATTCTACCAAGATCCCAAGAGGAATCTCTACAAATCATAGGAAAATCAAAAGAGGAAAAGGCTAGAAACCTTAGCATTTTTTTAGGTTTCCAAATTGGTGAAAGTCTTCACATGTTTATGGAAGTCAAGGGTCATATTTGAGAGATTTTTTTTAAGAAGAAGGTTGGACCAATCTCAACCCTCCATCTCCTTACAAATGATCTAAACTACACATCTTATTGTAATCATTACTTCTTGCCTATAAATACCACTAAAAAAGGAAGATGAGAGGCATCCAACAATCTTCTCTCTCTTCTCTCTCTCTCCCACGATTTTAGGGTTTTCTCATCTTCTCCACTTGAGTGTAGTGTAGGGTGCCCTTGAGGAACTCTATCCCACACTACTTTCAAGTTATTTTTGCAACCACAAGAAAATGTAAGTGAATTTATATTTTATGCATTTTGATGTCTATTCAAACTCTTTTCTCTCTCTCTCTATCTCTCTCCCCTTAACCATACAAACATATACTTCATATTGCATGTGGGTATGGAGAAGGAATTCTCATGGTATGTACCATGATTTTTACACTCATGTATACACTCTCTTGGGTCACCTATGATTTTGACAAAAACCATGGTTGAAATTGATGTTCACCAACTCTAATGGTGTTTCATCATTTCAAAACCATGTTTCAATCAAGAATAATGGTTTATATTTTTATTATTAAAATGGTTATCATTCTTGAAATAATAGATATGCATCTCATGAATTATGTTTCTCTCTCTAACAAAGTCATACTTATGAGATTCTCATGCTTGATAAACTTCTTACAAGTAAATATATAAGTTTTTCCATATATGTAGTGGTCTTGAAATTTTATGTGAATATGATAGAGTTCAATAAAGAGAAAAATGATTTTTTGGGATAGATAGTTCAAAATGATTTATGATTAAAAACATAATGGATAGCTATTCATCATGTCATAGTCGAATTATTTGAAATAAACATTTGATGAAAGAAAGAAAAGCTAAAAATGGTCTCACATGATAGTGGTAGAAAAGTGACTTGTTTCAAAAAGAAAAAATTTTATACATATAAATATATGTTTCATATAGTATTTTCTTACATTGTTGAAGACTTAACTCTTTGAAAGCTTGAAACAACAAATTTATTTCAAGTGTCCAGTACCCACTATACATGTTTTGAATCATTGAAAGAAAAAATATATAGATGTTGGCATTGTCTGGACAGACCCAATCATGGTCCAGACCAAATTTGAACCATGCCATAGACTGGTCAGGTCTAAACCAATAGGCTGGTTCAGACTTGGTCTAGCTGGGTCAGCACAAACCAACCCAGAACCGAGCAGACTGGTTTGGGCGGTCTACACCGAGCCGTTTCAAACCGGGTAGACCAAATGGCTCGGTCCATCCAGGGTCTAAAGTGTGCGTAACCAACTGGTCTGACCTAGACCTTGTTTCAGCAGACTGGGCAGACCAGCGGCACCTTAGATGCAAAAAAAAAGGAGAGAAAAACAAAGAAAAGAAAAAGAAACAAAAAGAAAATAGGAAAATGAAGAAGTTTCAATTCAAGGATAGGTTTTTGGCAACTGATATAATGGAACTCTATAGCTGCACATACTAACCCACTTTGTCTAAATATATTATACGCCAAAACCTAAGTGAACTATTTTGCAAAAATTCCCTTATACACATACTTGAGGGATTTATGTGTGAGTCTAAGCTTTCATAGGTGAACATGAGAATATCATCATGTCGACTGCATAGCGAGTTAGATGCTCATGCACATGAATATTAAAAAATAAGAATTCAATTGCCTTATGACAATTACTATGTTTTAGCATATGCTTATGATCAATGCAGTACAATTTTCACAAGGAATTAACTTGGTTTGCCTATACATATGTTTATGATTAATGCAATGTGACTTTGCACATGGAATCAACACATTCATACATATGTTTTTGATAAATGCAAGGTGAACATGCACATGTAATGATCACACTTGTCTATGCTCATGCTTGTGATAATTGCAATATGACAATGCTCATGGAAAAATCGTGTTTACCTATGCTCATACTTGTGATAAATGCAATTTGACATAGTACATGGAATAACTATGCTTATGCTTGACACAAACACAATATGTCATAACATGCATAGGAAATGCCTATGCTAGTGTTGAGTGCCTTATGACAACAACTAATCACGTATATGTGAAATGCAAATTGCCTATGCAATTCTAAGGCTATGTGAAAAATATAAAAGAAATGCACATGACATGAAGGTTATACTTGACTCAAAGATTTGCATAAGCTCATATAAGTAGCATATGATGCATAGAAGCATGTGATGATGATGTTCATGTTTTTAACATAAATAGTTGCCTCCCGAATTGGCTATAAAACCTACACATAAATGATATATATAGCATGTTGTATGAGATACATCTATTTGCATTGGAATATTATGTTTTATTAGGCTATGACATGACACATTGAGGCATGTATGAATATCATTGGACTTGTGTATGGTTATGAACTAACTATTCAAATGCATTGCTGGATTAATGCGCTCTACTGAGAGCTTGGGTGGGTTGTTACCCCACATTGTGAGAGAAAATCTTACTTCGCATGCAAACATCTACACATTAAAGATCCTTGTTGCCGCCTTCATCGACGAGGTGCTCATATGGGCTAAAGGCACCAGAGCACGTGAATTGGGTTGGGCAAAGCCATGTCATGACATGTATACTACCCTGAGGAGAGTATGGAGGCTATTGAGCCTATTTGCCTCGTAAAGCAAGGGTATGAAATACTAACTACCCTAATAAAGATGAAACCGTCCATGTAACCCATTCACACCATGGTCCACCTTAGAAAGGATGGAACAGTATAACTCTGAGTGATGATGTGACATCTAGGTTTGTGATACATGTGATATCAACTTCAATTAAGGAGCAAAAGTATCCTTAGACCTCTAGTCACTCGGAGTTAGGGAGGTCGAGGTTGCCCAAAAGTAATATACCTCAGTTGTTGCAGTAGTAGGGGATTGCAATTTGGTTTGCCCTTGTGCCAAAAATCTCTCAGTTATGGACCGCAGGCTTGGGTATGTTTATCTAATCTGTGGGTACTACGGTAAATATACAATTTGCATAATGAACACAGTAGTATACTCTAGCTAGCATGATAACAATTGCCTCTGTGTACCTAGAGAAGTGTAAGCTTATCGAAACTAAAGTTACTAACACTGCTAATTAACTAACATAGTACTTCTTCATGTTATTCATATTGTTTACTTGAGATTCCATGCTATGATATTGAAGTTACATGATGAATTATCTTCAACTATATGACTGTCATAAAGCATGCTATGATATTCGTGATAGATGTTTGATACATTATCATGATACATATTATGTGAATTTACTTATTGGCTCGCAAGAGTTTTGACCCCATTTTATGGAGTGCAGGTAATGAATGATGATGCGGTGCGAAAGCACGATGTATGATGAGGCCATGAACCATCATTTCCTAACTATCGTGATGATCTTGAACAAGCTTTTGGGTGTCTCATTATAAATGAAATATTTTAATGTCATTTGGAGATTTGTAATTTAATATTTCAAACTATGTGAGATACATGGAATGAAAATAATTTCTTTTAATTTGTGAGTTGAGGATGAATCTATTTTTTAAACAATTATTTCATTTTTGTAACCCATCAAAATTGTCCGACTTTTTAAACCTGAGTGTATCCATTATGCTATTTAAAAAAAAATGGTTAAAATTTTATATTTTCAAAGTTGGAAAATTTGAAGCATTATAGCATTGGTATCAGAGCAAGATTAGGAAAAAATGGTTTAAGGCTTGTCAAACATCAACAATCGCACTATAAGTACACCACAACTAAATTGATTGAATTAAAATATTCTCCAGTATGCTATGAATACATATAAGAAATTGAGAACTTAGAAATAATGTTAGGGACATCACTTAGCATTTGTAATTATGGACCTTAGTTTGATTACTTTTGGTCCAATTAGATGATATGGAGAGCCAAATTCAGCAATGTTATGGATGCCCTAAGCGACCTAACTAGTGTTGTGGGTCAACAAGCTGAGGCTATGAGGATGATGGGGGATAATCTTCAAGCGATCGTAATTGGTGGAGGGATCTCATACAAGAGATTCATAGATATGAACCCTCCAGCCTTTACCAGGAAGATGGATGAGAATTGAGTTCGGGAAATAGAAAAGATTTTCCAAGTTTTGGAGGTCTCTGATGATAAAAAGGTCAACTTCGAGACCTACAGGTTGAAAGAGAATGCAGAGCATTGGTGGGTAATGACCTTCGAGGTCAAGTTCCTAAGTGGACCAATCACATGAGAGCAATTTGTGGATATCTTTTATGCAACATATTTTCTGAATCATGAGAGGAGCCAAAAGATGCATGAGTTTCTTAACCTGCAGCAAGGCGGGGCAACCTTGTTTGATTATATCACAAAATTTTGGTGTTTGGAGCATTATTGCCCCATTATCTACACTACTGAGAAAGAACATGTAATGAAATTTGCACGAGAATTAAAACTAACATTGTGAACCAAGGTCTACACCCATGGACCAAAGACGCTTGATGAGGCCATTGATGTGGCTACTTTGCTTGAGGTTGACTAGGTGGAGACACAAAACTCCAACCGACAAAGTTCATACCACAGACTGGAGTCTAGAGAAGTACCAACAAGAAAGATTCAGATGAAAAATATCTCTCACTTCCTGCCAAGAAGCATAAGCGACATAAAGGAACTGCGTTTCAGTCGGGACTAAATCAAAGGTGCCGAAAGTGCCATCATTTTCACAGTGGATAGATATGCCCTTGTGATACAGGTGCCTATATCTACTATGGGAAAATGGGTCATTACATTCGGGAGTGTTCTAAGAAGCAGGCCAATGATGAGCATCAGACTGCCGGGGGAGTCCACCCCAACAATAGTGGACAATCTTGATGGAAGCAAATTGGTATAGGGCACTGTGTAGGGTCATTTGAATTGATTTGTGTTGATGCCTCAAAGTGATAACTGATAATCTTGTGCTTTGATAATTGAACTTAGCAAAAATGCATGTGCCCGAATAGTGGTCTTTGACCTTGTGAGCAATATACTGTGGTTATGCATATATGACACCATAATTCACTTGATGAAATTCCAAGATCAGGTAACCCATCAAGAAATGGTTTCTCAACGGACAATCTTTATGAGGATAAGTCCAAGACCAAGTGATGTGGTCAGTCTGATCTCTGTGAGAATGTACATGTCCAAGATCAGAGGATGTGGTCAGTCTGATCTCTGTGAGAATGTACATGTCCAAGATTAGAGGATGTGGTCAGTTTGATCTCTGTGAGAATGCACATGTCCAAGATCAGAGGATGTGGTCAGTCTGGCCTCTATGAGGGTGTATATGTCCAAGACCAGGTAATCCAATGGGGGATTTGTTTCGAGATGTGGTAAAACCCTGTAAGGATGAACATGTTAAACAAAATGGTTTTGATGGATTGTGTGAATTATATGAGCTTGAGATGATAGCTCATTTGGGAAAAACTATGGATTTGGCTTTCCTTCTATTGTGGTAGCATGATTATATGTTGAACTCAGGTGTCAGGATCATATTCATATCGATTTCATATTATGGAATGATGTTATGATTTAAATGCTTATGATAGCGTATAGGTGAATAAAACATCATGCCTACAAATGAATATGTGGACTTATTAGGTAAATGACACATCACACCAACATAGTCTATTGCAAATGATTGCATTTGTGTTTTATTTGATTAAAATATATCACACATATATATCATGGAGATATGATTTTATCTAACTAAATGCATTGGGTTTTGTCTAAATAACATGTATTCCGTACATGCCTAACATAGAAGTACTTATAGTACAAAATTTGTGACAGAATGTACTTATGTGGAGCTTGAATCACAACATAACGTACACATATACAAGTATGATAGTTGCAACATGATGTTATCATGTGAAGCCTGAAATGCGACATGATGTACTCATGTGGAGCCTGATAGTAGATTTGCAACATGAAGTACTTATTTGGAGCCTGAATCGCAGTATAATGTACACATATAGAGCCTAATAGTTGCAACATGATGTCATCACATGAAGCTTAAAATGTTGAATGATGCACTTATGTGGAACCTGATAGTAGATTTGTAACATGATGTACTTATGTAGAGCTTGAATCATGACATAATGTACACATGTGGAGCCTGATAGTTACAACATGATGTCATCATGTGAAGCCTGAAATGTGGCATGATGCACTCATGTAGAGCCTGATAGCAGATTTATGACATGATGCACTTATGTGGAGCTTGAATCATGGCATAATGCACTCATGTAGAGCCTGATAGTTGGAGCATGATGTCATCGTGTGAAGCCTAAAATGCGGCATGATGGACTCATGTGGCGCCTAATAATAAAATTTGTGACATGTACTTATATGGGGCCTGAATCACGACATAATGTATACATATGAAGCCTGATAACATAAAGTTGTGATATGATGTGATCATGTATAGCCTGAATTGCGGCATGATGCACTCACATGATAACCATAACAAAATGTTATGATATGTTGATAAAAAAGCATGTAGAGATGAGTGAAGACATTCATATGATGTTGGAT
This sequence comes from Nuphar pumila, assembly GCF_984573655.1. Taxonomy (NCBI): domain Eukaryota; kingdom Viridiplantae; phylum Streptophyta; class Magnoliopsida; order Nymphaeales; family Nymphaeaceae; genus Nuphar; species Nuphar pumila. Next base: position 73,003,562 of record NC_143261.1, read on the forward strand.
TTAAATAACAATAATGATGCTAAAGGTTCAGATGAAGAAAAAGTTGTTGAATAACATTTGGATGGATTGAATTCAAATAAAATATATATTGAATTGGAAAAGTTGAATCCAGAGTATGTCCCAACTTTGCCATTAAATTATGTACCTAGCATTGTTATGAAATTTTAAACTGTATGCTAGACTGAGTGGTTTTGATACTTGCAAAAAAAAAATGTAAAAAAGAGGGAGTAGTTATTTGGAGGTTGGCAGTTCACATGCAACAAAGAAGGGTTTAAGAAGCATAAAAGGTTTGAGAAAAAAAAGAATGTTATAAAGCGAAGTGGTTGTAAAGCAAAGATGAACATTCAAAGGTATTCTGTGAAGGAAAAATGGATTGTTACTAGTATTAAATATGAACATAATCATTACTTGCATTCTCTATCAAAAGTTGGCATGTATAAAACAACAAAAAATTTGGATAGTCCTCACAAAAAGGTCATGGAGTCATTGGTTGGAGCTGGTTTGAGGCCATCGCAAGTGATAGATGTGTTAGCCAATGAAGCAGAAGGTGTTGAAACTTTGACACTCACTGGAAAACAAGTTAGGGCTTTCTGCAAATGAGAAGAAAATACCATTTGGAAAAAAGATTATCAGATTAGATTAAACTATTTTAGGCAAAAGGCATTAGAGAATCCTTATTTCTATTTTGCTATTAAAGTTGATGAAATGCAACATGTTAGCAATTATTTCTAAGCAGATGCTATGCGTCATAAAGATTACTATTATTTTGGTGACATGGTGTCCTTCAACACAACCTATAAGAAGAACTAATATCTAATATTGTTTGCATCATTCACTGGAGTCAACCATCATAATCAATCTATTTTATTTGGTTATGCATTACTCATCGATTAAAAAAATAATTCTTTTACTTGGATCTTTCAATAATGGTTACAAGAAATGGGCAATCGACCTCCAATTGTTCAAGGTCCGGTTGGATCGGTATAAAGTCTGGACCAAAAGGGAGCCCCGAGCTAGCAACAGACGAGTACTCTAGTTTGAGCTTGAAAGAAGCGAGATGAGTGAAACTGAGATTCTTAGATCATGGGACCTGGGATACCCATGTCAGGGGTGCAGAACCCTGCTTGATATGGTGAAGAAGAGGTATGAGGTTTCTTGTGGTTTCATATTAAGCAAAATAATGAAAAGAGGGTTAACAGACTAAATTGAGTAAGAGTGATTTGGATCTGGTAAGCGTTTCAGGTGTAGTTTCGGTCCAAAACTGATAGCATCTGGTCCACGGGTTCTAGGGACACAAAAGGGCATATGTGAGGGTCTGGGATATGATCTAAATACAAGGAGAGACTACTGATGGTCAAGGGTTATCACTTTAGAAAATTTGGATGTTTTGGGCACCTGACAAGATGTAGTTTTTGGTTTTAGGATCTAGGAAGCCAACAAAAGCTAATCTAAGACTAAAGAGGGATTGTGAAGGTACCTTTGAGGTGTGTAGCATGCTAGAAAGGAGTTTCTCATGTTTTGAAACTTGAACACATGATCTACATTGTAAAGAGGCCACTCAACTCACCGTGAAGCCAAAACGCACAGTCCATGGTGCTGGGAGAGCTTGAGCTCTAGAGAAGGACTGAACATTCAAGCCTTGTAGGCCTGATATTCTTGAAGGTATAGGAAGGAACATAGGTCATAAGAGAAGAGAGGGAGTAGAGAGAAATAAGAAAGATAATAGATATGAAAACGCTAGAGAGAGGGATGACTAAAGAGAATTGTGAGAACTTTAATGCATTCAATTATAAAGGGGAACCCCGTATCTCTATTTATAAATGAGAGACCTAGGATAGAGTCTCTATCCAATCACCTTATCCTAAAACATAAAAACTCGTACTGAAAAATAAAGTCTGAGTAAGGACTCTAGAGTTCTTCCTCCGACATGACTCCTCTAAAAAGGACTCCTCAAAAGAACAAATCAATTAAGGACTTTTATAATTAGTTAACTACCTAATTAACTCTAATAAGCTTCTAGACCAGAAATGTCCCTTAGGACTCTTCAGCATGGCATGCCCTCTAGGTAGATCCCGCTCCTTAATCGGCTTGTCTCCTTTGATTGACACATATCCTGTTTCTCCTTCTCCTGCCTTGGACTCTAGATCTTTGACTTGTCACCTATTAGAGAAGCCATGTCATCAACCTGAAACCCACATAGTGTTGATTGACCCTCATAGGACTCTGAAGGTGGCGTCTGGATCCTGAAGCTTGGATCTACACCATCTTCTGAATTTTGAGTCATAATAGACCACCATGCTTTGCACCACTTTGCCCTCAAAGTGGAGACCACAACCCTCTGAATTGCCTCACCACCAGGGTCAAACATAAGGCATTAATCGACTGCATAATAGATCTCATAAGAGTCCCTGGAATTACGTGTAACAAACTTGGCTTGTTTGCTAGCTCATGATTTGAAGGGGTAGAGTTCTAAAATGATAGTAGAAACTCCCTCAAGCAAGTAGCACCCTTGATGTCGATTTTCTCTTGGATCAAATACCATATATATTCTGAACTCCACATGAGCTTCAAAAGTTGGAACCTAATATAGATTTGGCATAAGGCTCACTCCTTGGGCTTCATGACTACATCTGAGCATACTTCAATACCTTTATATTTTGTCCCATCCCGGACCATATGATCAAATTTTGGGTGTTCTTCATAATGGCTCGCAATAACATTTTTCTGAACAAAACTATGAGTGATCCCTATAGCAACAAGTGTGTCCACCCCCATGACTTTGCTCCTCATCATGGATCTCTACCTTAATGCCCTAAACAACAGCCAGTTCTTTGTCCATTAATGTCAACTCACTACCAGATTTTCGAATAGGTGAATCAGTAAGCAGGTTCATTACTGCACATAGCCCTACTGCGCACTAGGGTGTTCTCAATAGGCTGGGGCATTAGGTTTGACTAGACTTGCTCTCGTTCCATGGTATATTGTTGTGGCATCGGTGATAACCTACTAGGGGAGGAATCATCGTTAGTAGCAAATCTGCGGACTGGGTATTCGATTCTATAGAACTTTCATGTAGGGATTGGGGCTTCTAAAGGCCACTATAGTAGATGTTGAATCTTTTCATGATTTGGTCCACAAAACCAGTCCATGTGAGTTTTTCATATATACAGTCAAACCACTTGTACCATAAAAAAGCACCACCTCTAAGGCGGGTGATCGCTTCGACAACACGTGCCTCTCGGGGCATGTTATGGTAGATAAAGAAGTGCTTGAGTTTAAAGATCTATTCTCTCATGTTCTCATAAAAAAAAGTAGGGATTTTAAGGTGAGGCTTCTTACGCATGCCTCAAGCGAACTCATGCAATGGCCTCTCAAGAATCAGTTCGATTGGGTATCTGTTTCGGTCACCGTTCAAGTTGGCACTTCGGTCGGTGCCATATCTTCACTTATGGAGAGCATCCAACTAATCTCTTAGGGCATCTATAACCCTCTCATTATGCTCCAAGAATCTTTTTGCCAACACTCTCTTGCCTTTGTTGATATATCTCGACTTGGGTTCGCTCGACATTCGCTTGGGCGTTTTAGGCATGCCAGCGAATTTCTTCGAGTTTATCATCATAGAGGGCTTGAGATCCCTACATGATATATTATTCGCTCTAATACTACTATGTTAGTCCCTCCTCAAGGTCTGGTTGGATCGGTATGGAGTCTGGACTAAAAGTGAGTCTCAGGCTAGTAACATATGAGTACTCTAGTTTGAGCTCGACAAAAGCGAGAGGATCGAACTTGAGATTCTTAGATCGTGGTAGCTGGGGTAAACATGTCAGAGATGCAAAACCTTACAAGACACGGTGAGAAAGAGGTCTGAAGTTTCTCGTGGTTGTGGATTGGGCAAAACATTGAAAATAGGGTTAAATGGCTTAATCAGGTAAGAGTTTGGATTTGGTAAGCGTTTCTGGTGTAGTTTCAGTCTAAAACTAAAAGGCTCTGGTCCAAGGTTCTAGGGATACCTAAGGACATGTGTGAGGGTAATGTGATATGATCTAAACACAGGAAGAGACTATTGATGGCCAGGGGTTATCGGTTTAGGGAATTCATGTGTTTCAAACACTTGTCAGGATACAATTTTGGGTTTCAGGATCTAGGAAGCCAACAAAAGCTAATCTAAGGCTAAAGATGGGTTGTAGAGGTACCTTAGAAGTCTGTAACAGGATGAGATATATTTTCCCATGTTCTGAAACTCGAACACATGATCTGCAATGCAAAGAGGCCACTCTGCTCATCGAAAAGGCAAAATGCATGGTTGATCCGAGGTGCTGAGTGAGCTTTGGCTCCAAAAAAGGGCAGAACATCCAACTTTTGTAGGCCTGATATGCTAGAAGGTTTAGGGAGGACCAAAGGTCATGAGAGAGGAGAGGGAGTAGAGAGAGAAAAGATAAAGACGTTAGAGAGAGAGGGACAACTAGAGAGAGTTATGAGAACTTCAATGCATTTAATCATAAAGGAGAACTCTAGACGTCTATTTATAGATGAGAAGTTTGGGTTAGAGTCCTTATCCAATCACCATATCCTAAAGTATAAAGACACCTATTGAAAAATAAAGACTGAGTAAGGACTCTAGAGTCCTTCCTCTAAGATGACTCCTTTTCTAAAAGGGACTCCTCAAAAGAACAAATCAATTAAGGACTCTTCCATAATTAATTAATTACTTAACTTTAATAAGCTTCTTGACTGAAGAACATCCCTTAGGACTCTCGAGCATGGCATGCCCCCTAGGTGGACTCCGCTCTTTATTTGGCTTGCCTCCTCTGAGTGTCATGTTTCCTCTTTTCTTACCTTGGACTCTGGATCTCTAACTTGTCACCCATTAGAGAAGTCATGTTAGTTGTCATGTCATAAACCTAGGACCCAGAAAATGTTGGTTGACCCTCATAGGGCTTTAGAGGTGGCATTTGGATCCTGAAGCTTGGATCAACACCATTTTCTTAATTTCAGTCCGTAACACCATTGTCCATTATTACTGATCAAGATCCAACACTGAAGGCATCAATAAAAGAAGTGTTTCTTGACATTGTTCGTAGTTATTGTACTTGGCATATAACACAAAAAGTTTCAACATATATGGGTAATTTATGTAAACATAATTTTAGTTTTAAAATGCTATGGGATATATGGTTTCACAACTCGAAGACCATTGAGGAATTTGAAAATAGATAAAATGAAATATTTTCATTGTATCCTATATTATGAGACATTGAGTGGGTTAAGGTGTAATGACCCCAACTCATCCCCGTTGAAAAGTGGATTTTTTTTAACAATTGTGAAAACAATCCCAGAGACATGGGGTCTTATAGACACAACCACATCCACAATCACAAGTGATCTTACACTAACTATTATCTAAATCAAAACCAAAATATCTTTATTTATTATTAATGAAGGTCTAAGAACAATAGTAAGGAATATTAAATAAAACTAAATGGAGCCACTCTGTCCAAGGAAACATATGTCAGTGTGGTCACGCAGTTCTCATAGCTCCTCAAAGCGTATAATCTCATCACTGGACCTCAGAGGCTGTGAAAAACATAAGATATAGGATGTCAGAATCATAGATCCTGCGTATGAATTCTTTTAATAATTCAAATAAGTAAAAAGAGCATAAATTAGATTCAATCAATATTTTAGAGGATTACATCTACAATAAAATCATAACTCAACTAACTATTCATGCATGAGAGAGAAAATATTCATTCAACAACAACATATCATAATTAAATGAATAGATACTGATGGATGATCTAATGTAGAATAGGAATATGCATGATATCAATGCACATGCATGAGTACCTTATTATCTTTTATAAGAGTTTTTTTTGTATGCATGTCCCTATTAAATACACACAATTTTAGTTCTATTTTTCATATACTAAAAAAATGGGCACAACAAATTTTCGAGTTCAAGTTAGGTCTTCAGTTGTAGCTTAACACACAATTACATTTTATTACTGGGTTCCACACTTGGCCCTTGACCGATATCAGGAATCAACATCATCCATCTGAATATTAGAAATTAACTTCTAATGTCGAGACATTAGGAAAATCAACATCTACTAATGTCACTTTCTTGGTATACCAATAACAACAACTGTGTCTACACACCACCCTCAAGCAAAATGGTGGAATCTTCCTAAAATTGTGGTCAGGAAGTAAACCACCTAGTTGGGTTCAGGGGTACAATCGCATACAAAGTTTTAGTATCCTCATGGTTCCTCAAAACCATAGTGCAGGATTCACACACTTTAGAAGGGACATCCTGGAAAAACATTAATTACACTTTTTCCTTTTTATCTTTTTATCAAAAGAAAGATTTATTTTTCAATCTTTGTTTTGCAATTCAGCATGAAAAACACAACACCAAATCCATTTTTGCAAATCAGCATGCAAAACACAACACAAAATTAGTTTTGCAAATCAACATGCAAAACTCATCACGGGACCTCAGCTCGTTACAACATGAAACAATGCAATTAATTCAGAAATTCAATAAATCTCAAATTAATTTTTGTGATGCATAAAACTAAACATAGAGCATACATGCTCACGACCCACACAACCTACAGTGGTTCACTTTTGACCACTGATGCACCTTATGCAAAAACCATAATGAGCATGCCACACATGCAATCATTCAACATGCTCTCAAATATGCATTCATACACACAAAATATGAACATACATGAATAACAAATTTCACATGCATATGATCACATGATTGCAAAAATACATCTTTCTTTTCATGATTCATTTCATGCTCAATATGCAAACACACATGTGATCATGCAAATGCAACAACAAACACAATTTTTTGGATTCACATTTTCATTTCATGCATATGTATGTAAACAATATTTTAAAGGTCATAATCATGCATAACCAATAATTCTTTTTTGGCCACTGCAGCAAGCTCGGGGTACCACACGTACCTCTGGAGTCCAAGCCATGCTACCCACACACGGGACAACATCGATAGTCTCATAAATACATTCCAATGTTCATATGCAAACATGCATAATAGCCCAGTCATGAACATGCAAAATCTGAACATGTACAGACATACAAATCAACATTTTACACATGCATAAGTCTATACATTCAACATGTGTAAAGTCTAAACATTCAACATACGTAAATCTAGAATTAAATATGAACATTTTACATATGTGAGTCTGGACATAACTAAATATTTACATATGTAATTCTGAACATCCTGCATGCATCTTTATGGGCATAAAATCTGACATTCATATAAACATGTAAATCAAGACATGTATATGAACATGAAATTCTGAACATTCATCTAAATCTGATCGTATTTGCAATTCTGCACTTATATATAAACTTGCACATACATGTAAACCTGCGCATACATGTGGATCTGGTCATATATATAAATCTTGACATATATGAACCTATAAATTTGGACATACATAGTCCTGTCAATCTGACCATGATCATAGACATGTAACATAGGCAAATTTTGGGCATACATATGCATATTTATTATTATTTTTTTGAAAATTGATGCTGCCCAGAATTATCTTTGACCCTGCCCAGCCAAACTGCAAGTTGGCTGGGTTCAGCAAGGCATGAAGACTGCCCAAATTTTTCATTTTGAGTCTTGAATATGCCCAGCCTGCCAGCGCTAGGCTGAGCCTGACAACATATGCATTAGCCCAACAATGCTTCGGTTCTTTTATTTCTGCCCAACTGAACCGCATGTCAGCTGGGGCTCTAACAACATATATACTGCCCAGAAAATCATTTCCCAATCTCTCATATTACTTTTTTTGTTGGATCTGCCCATATATAAATTTTTTATTTTTTGTTCCTGTGTGATCTTGCCCAACCGAGACAGTCGACTGGGCTCTCTTTTCTTTCAGAATCGGCCCAGCCGAGGCAGTCGATTGAGCACATTATTATAAGGTTTTGCCTAGCTGACTGCAATTGACTGGGCTTAACCAGGAGCCCAAATTTTTACATGTTTATTATTATTATTATTTTTAAAACTATCTAAAGTTGTACCAGTTTTATTTTTTTTTAAACAATCCTAAGCTAGGGATTTTTAACAAGTATGTTGCCCAACCGACCTGCAGTCGGCTGGGGCTTATCCAAAAATTCATTGCCCAGCCGAACTGCAGGTCGGCTGGGACTTTGTCATCACTATGCAATGCCCAGCCAATGCAGTTGGCTGGGACTTGATAGGTATAGTAGTGCCCACCCGAACTGCAGTTGGTTGAGATTTTACAGCTGCAGACATTTTCTTTTTGAAGTGTGCAATATGCAGTTCCACTTGCAACCTCGTGTGTGTGTGCACGACAAGCATACGTAGCACATAGAGACGCAGGTAGGTGCTAGAGTGTGTGTACCATAGTGTAGGCAAAACAACATAGCACATAGGTCTGCCCATGTGTGTGCTTAACAATATGAGATAGAGAATTTACTAGTGCACAAGGAAAACATGTTTGCAGCGTTAGTATATGCTTGTTGAAACCTTACTAGCATCATTTATTCAGGCTATTGATTTCAAAATAAAATCAATCTAAGCCATTAAAATCTAATTGGCAAAGAAAATCAGTTTAAGTCACTACAACATCTAAAATGTAACCACCTTTCAGTGCATTTGAAACTTCTTCAAGCACTAATAGATTATGACATGTATGAAAGGACCCACACATAAATACCATTTATATATCTCTTTTTTTTTTAATAATTGTGACTCAGCCCAGCAGACACAGTCGGCTGGGACTGGGAAATAGCTAACTCTGGGGCTTAACCATATCCCTCAGTCCATATTTTGTTGTAAAATATTTATGATTAGCCTAGTTTGTACCAATCTTGCCCAGTTTTTCAAAATTTTTAGAACTTTCTTAGCTAAACCAAATTGATTCAAGCTTATTAAACAAAAAAAGAAATGCAGATTTAAGACCAGACATTAAATTAGCCTAGTCTATGCAAAATCGATAGCCTGATCATGCTAAACACGTTAAGCTGGTCATGCAAAAGGAGTATGTAATGTGAACAAAACATGCACAGGCTTGCATAACAACATATATGTACATGTAAGACAAACAGTCTGCTGACGTGCACGAACCCCAAAACTCAACCGATCTTTATTGCCTATTAAAAAAAGTTTTATGAAATCAAAACTTAACATGTGCATCGATCAAACAGTTTTTTTTTTAATTTCTCATCTATACTTTCATTCATTTTCAAGTATCAAAAACCCTTTTTCAGATCAGGTCTGTCCATATCGGACAACATGCATGATGAAACAGATCTGACCGTACAATCTTATGGGACAGATCTGTCCGATATATATATATGCATGCATATATGCATAAATCTAAAATAATATATGCTTTCAATATGAAATCGGATCCTAAATTTATAATATACACAACAACCATGATTAAATCATTTTTTCCCAAATTGAACATGGAAAACCGAACCAGATTCATGGTTTCCTTAAAAAATATCACCTAAATCAGATTTAGGCTCTTTTTCCCTATTCGAATAAAAAGAACGAATCCGTACCCTGTTTGAAAACCATGAATGACAAAAAAAAACGTCGAATGCTCAGAGGAGAAGGTGGATCTCCTTTTTCTTTTCTTCTTTTTCTTCTTCCTCTTTTCTCATTTCCTCCTCCCACGATTTTCCTTTCTTCTCTCTTTCTTTCCCTCTTTTTTTTTCTTTATTTCTTTTTTCCTTTCTCATTTTTTTTGAGGTTTTATAATGAGAGCCCCTAGAGGGTGATGCCCCCTCTAAGGCTTTCACAAAAGAGCTGGATATAGAACTTCCCATATGAAAGTCTATCTCCAACTCCCTTTCCTAATCCTATTAAATTTTCTTGTTTGACTTTTCCAACTCTTTCCCTTTTTTCTATATTTACTTCTTCTTTTATTTTTTTACTTTCTTTATCTCATGGTCATATTGAACTCTTCTAGAGACCCACCATTAGGTAACTTCTAAAATTCAAAATTAAATAATATTTAATATTAATTTAATTAAATATTAAAAATTTATTAATAATTAAATATTCAAAAACTTTCAAAGGGTGCCTTATCCCTCTGGGAGTATTTTTAACTTTAAAATTCTTTAATTCAAACATGTATACTGAATTTAAAGTTTTATTTTTTTGGATATAGATCTTGATCCAAGATCTGAATCCATATCTAAAGTCCATTTGGATCCTGAGCTGGATTGAATCCTAATTAATATGGGCCTTGAACTGGTCCAGATCCATACTAATTTGGATTGTATGGATTGGATCAAGTCCTATCAAAATACGAACCCGGCTTGTCAAGGTGGGCCTTTTTAAAAAAATTGAGATTTTTGGGCCAACCGTAACCTGAATTCAGAAAAGTAAAATACCGTTGAGCTCAAAATTCTGAGGCACATCTAACGATTTCACTGAAATTTTGCCTAAATTTAACCCAATTTTTGCTCAATTTTGCTTTAAAAGGTTGAAAACAAAACTTTTTATCACATTTCAGTTGGCTCATTTAGGTCTTGTTAATGAGACATGGGCCAAGCACACACTCAAATATCATACCCTAATATCGAGCATTCATCGATTCTTCTTCAACACTTAGCCAAATTTCTGAAATCTCAAAATTCAACTAAGTATAAAAATACACAATATTTCATAAGGATTTGTGAGAACACCATGCTTCATAGGCAAGGTCATATTCTAGTGACACATTTATGGCAGAAATATCTACCACGCAACGTAGTGAAAGTATGAATATTTTTTTAAAGAAATGGGTTGCTGCAAACACTCCATTAGGTTTGTTTGTAAAAAGATTTGAAACAACAATAAGTATGTTGCCGCAAGGAAAAAAAATATGATTTTTGAATGAATGCTAGAAAGCAACCCACAAACACTCGCACCCCAATGGAGATTTACTTGTTATACATTCACTCCAACAATGTATTTGACATATTTTAAGATTCAACTTCAGTAGTTTATAGGTTGTTACACAATGCTTGAACATGAGGGCAATGTCAGAACATACACAATGATACAACAATTTGAAAAGAATAAAAAAAATATGTAATTACATATAAAAGAAGCACTCAACATTTCAAGTTGCCGGTGTCACATATGGGAACCTTCTGGTATTGTTTGTTGTTTTCAATACCAAACAACTTCAAGAATTGCCATTGGAATACGCCCTTAAGCGATGGACAAGAGGTGTAAAAACTGGTGTCATACAATAATTAGGGTGTTCGCAAGTATCATATGACTGCACTACAAGTATGCTTATAAAGAAGCATGTGGTTTCCATGAAAGCAAACAAATGTGTAAGTTTGTTATTGCAATATGAAAAGTGTTATTATCTTGCATTGGATGGCTTGAATAAGTTGATAGATCAAATGCAAAATGTAAGCATGCAAGAGTGTACAACAAGTGCAATATGGACAAACATAAACAAGAAAATGTCCATGATGAGAACATCTCTACTACAAGTGGATGCATGAGAGTTCTGCATGCAAATAATGAGTGTGCAAATGATGATGTTATTCTTTGAGATCGTGAACTTGTGTGTTCTAAAGGATGCAGTAAGAGAATCCCATCAAAAATCCATTAAAGCAAAGCGATAAAGAATTATGCAACTTATGGACGATCTGGACATAATTCTAAAATTGTTATCGCTATTAGCATCTGCAATTGTTGGTGGAGGGTACTCTGAAATTGTTGTCAGGTAAGATTGTTGACTTGGTATCTTTCATTTTGAGCCTTGTTGCTTTTCTTGTTTTACATGATCTCTTATCTACAACTTGTCTTGATTACAGGCATGTTACGATTACAATTAGTTAGGCTTTTCTTATCCACAAGTGAAAATATTGATGGAAATCGAGATGGAATTCGGCTTGAGAGAGGTTGTTCAGAAGAATGTTCAAAATAATGTGACGTAGTTCATTAAGTGGGGTTATCTAGTTTCTCTCTTTGTTCTGAATGATTTGGCAAGCAACTGCTATATGATTGAGTTTTTGAAATTTGGTAAGGTTGTCATTTGGTAAAGTAGTGTTTGTGATGTGGATATTTTGTATGGGAACAGAAGCTCACTCCATTTAGCTCATTTGTTTATAGTTGCTTCTCTCATTGGCTTTTATTAGCTCATTTGTTTGTCATTTGTTAATATTATTTTTTCAGTTTCTCATTTGTGTGATCTCCATAACTTTAGTTAACAATCCATTTTGATAATTTGCTGCCTTTAGCTATCATAAATCTTATGATAAATGTTGCATCGGTTGGATTGGCTAGGGTCGACTTGGGATCCTAAAGCACCATCTTTCTTAAAATAGGGTCCTTTTCTCATGTGAAGGCATCCAGTTGCCATTGCACCATGAGTAGTTTCATCGACTCAGGTGGACGTGGGGTGTTTATGTTTGTCTTGTACGCTGGTTGCTACATTTCTTTGGGGTTCACTTTTGTGATTTGAAGTTGTAGTTAGTAAGTTTCTGATTTCTTTTTTGTGATGTTTAGTTCATGTTGGCCACTCAAATGGTAGGTGGGATTTTTGGTGGTTGGGACATGAATTACTATAAAAATGATGAATATTTTGAAATGTCCTACAATTTTCAAAATATGCCCGATTTCTAAATTCATAAATTTTTTACTTTATAAGGACCCTTTTTACACTTCAAACAAGCGAATTTTTTCTAGATATGTGAACTTCCTCCCAAATATGTAAATATGTGAATTTACTTTTAAATATGCCAATTTTCTCTAAAATATGAGAATATGTGAATTTTCTCCCAAATAGGCAATTTCTCTCTTAAATATGTGAATTTTCTCTTAAATATGTGATTTTCCTCTCAAATATATGAATGTCGTACTCTATTTGCCAATGTCCTCCTACATGTAATTTTTGTTTTACAAAGGTTCGCAAATACCAGGCAAGAGGCCTTTTGCCTCGCATGCCCTGACATTCGCAAATACAATACAACATTCATAACCATGAGTTGCAAAGGTCCCCAAAATGTATGAACCTTCTTTTACAAAAATTGCATAAAAGGAACAAGCAAGAGGACATTCACAAATGTATGAGGACATTCGTGTGCAAAGGTTAGAACATTCTCAAATGTGAGAGTATTTAGTTAAAAAAATATGCACATTATGTGGACCTTTGTAACTCATGGAAGAAAATTCATATATTTGGGTAAAAATTCGCATTTTCTCATATTTTAGAGGAAGTTAGCATATTTGAAGAAAATTTGCTTGTGGGAAGGTTAAAAAAGTTATTTTAAGCTGAAAATTTGCGAATTTGAACAACAGGTGGATTTCAAAAATTGTAGGGCATTTTGAGAAATGTGTCATTTAGGTCGTACAGTACCATCAATTTTCACATGAATTAACCGTTGTTATTGCAATGTTTGGTGCCATAACCCTTGGACAGAATGAGTGTCATGATATTCATGCCTTGATGTTTGAGGTAGTTGGTTTATAGTTCACACTTCACAGTTTGATTCAAGAGCAACCCATTTTTTTGATTGAGGCAAATGATAGCAAAAGCCTTACTAAAAGGATCATATGTGGCCACATAAAGAAACTTTCAAAGTGATCTTGATGGCTTCTAACCATGACCATGTTCGACCACAATTACCAGACCCGAGAAGTAGTATATGAGAGCAATCACAGTCATATTGTGTATAACCGGTAGCCGGTTATAGTCAAACCCCACCAATCTCACGTTTATTTTAAACACTAAGATTTTAAGAGAGACAGAACACAATAGTACTACACTTGCACCAATCTCATACAAAAACCAATGCAAACATAAAATCAAATCCCAACAAGACCACCCACTAGACATCCTTTCATGTCTATGTTATCCATCTTTCACGTACGGGTTCCAGCACTCGTGTACTTGCACCCATAGTGCACCACATCCTTTCTCAAATCAATCTATTTGTTCATTAAAAAACCCAGAAAAAAGAAAAGAAAAGAAAAGAAAGGGGATTAAGTAACGATGATACCATCATTGCAATAGAAGTAGCAACAAAAAATATGTGTTACTTTACTGAAGATAATATTAGTGGTGCAAAGGCCTTCACAAGCCCACCAAGAATAGGGCAGCACTGGTTGGCAACCGGGTCACCCACGCCAATGTGCACCAAACCACCCAAGAGATCAACACTTGCGTCAATAGGGCACTATCACCATTTTTTTGTCATCGTACTTGATATGGATTGTAATGCCTCAAAATTTAACTCAAAAATTTAGTTTTTTTTTTTAAATAAAACAATTAATGTGAGGTCTTATCTATGACATTGCTCTAACCGAACTAAGCTCTAGAGAGTCAGCTTGTGCAAAACACTAGTGTTTAATAGCTTCTTAGAATCAAGTTCAAGAAAAAGACGACCAAGAACAAATGTCATTTAGGACATTGCTCTACTGGACTAAGCTCTAGGGAGTCAACTTATACGCAAGCGCTAGCGTTTAATATCTCCATAAAACTTAATTCAAGAAAGATACCACCCAAGTCAAAAACCCTATCTATGACATTGTTCTAACCAAACTAAGCTCTAGAGGGTGAGCTTGTGCACAAACATTGGCGTTTAGTAGTCCAATAAAACCAAGTTCGCAAAAGAGGCAACTAAAGACAAGTACATTTGATCAAGAAATCAAAATATAATAGAACAATTCTTTTTTGACATTTGATTATAAATCTTGGGTGGGTCACGTGTAAATGAACACAACATTAGACTTAATTCAAACCCCATTTGGATTTAGGGTTCATGTTCACTCATAATTAAATTCCAACCAAAAGAATCTGAAACCGATACATACATACAAGATGTCATATGATCAAAAAACCATAATTCAAAACATTCATTTAAGCAAACATATTGTCTAGTTCTAAATTAAAGTATAATAGTCCTAATACATCAATTAAAAATAAATTTTCTTAATGACCTAGTTAAAAATTAAGTCAAGTCCTCAGAATTCTAAAAGAAAGTTTAGTTCTTGACACTGCTGTCACATCCCGCCATCGCTGTCAGTGCAACTACTCATCACCTGAATGATTTATATATAAGGGGTCAGACTCACCAAGTCTGATAGGTACAATAACATTGCAAGTTGCATATAACTAAGTATACATGAAAATCTTCATTCATTCAGGACATGTGCATTTTATCATGATAAGCATAATGCATAAAATTGCCAAATCACTTATAACCATGATATACAATTATCAATTGCATACTTCCGATATCCAAGTTCACAACATAAGCATGATAGAATAGTTTTAACCAAAACTAATTCATAATCTCACAAATACCTTTCTCAATAATTTTATATTGACATTTAATGTCATGCAACATCATGCAAATATCCAATATTGAGTGTTTGCATTATTAAGGCATATTTTCAATACATGTTTAATGTAAAGTAAATGTGATCAAATATAAGGTCTTTGTTTCTCTTGATTACATGATCCCATCAGGTATTCGTAGAATAACACCGAGACAGAAGAAACCACATCAGACATTTATTATGCTATGTATTTTATTTTATTTTTGTATGGATTACTGAATCGATAATCCAAAGCAAGAGATGCATAAACATGAGAAAATCTCACAGAGGCAAACAACAATTAGGATGCATCCTATACTACTATAACAGTCGTGGGACCTACCACCTATGACACATTGACAATTCAGCCTCCTACCCCTTGAGGACTAGAGACCAGGTGAGACACCTTGCTCTTATAAAAATACTAACAACGTGGTCACACAAGAGTTGTACTACCTACCTTCTCCAAGGTAAGCCGTAAAATGAATGGATTTTTGGGTCCACTTTCTTAAAGGGGTTTAGTATATTTCATTACATGTGTCTCATATCATTAGGCATTCCAAGGCTCAATGGCTCAAGTACTCCTCCAAAGTAATTTTTTATATTATCATTCATGGCATGAGCATCATACTACCCATTCAGGGTTGTTACATTTTTATTGACTCAACATAATTATAACCCATTCATTATGCTTTGGTGCCTTAAAATTGTTGAACATCTTGCCTGTAAAGGCGATAACCAACAATTTATGTATGCATGTATATTTTTTTATAATTTGATGTACTTTCAGTACCTCATGGGTTCTCATCAACCCCTTGCTCGTTCAAGAGTTATATCATGTACATGCAGGTTTTTTCATGTCTTATACTATAATATATTCACATGTAACATACACATGTGCACTATAGCACCACATTGGTTCTTTGAACTCAAACCTATTCATGAGTATCACAAGTGCAAGCATGCATTTCATAACTTATAGCACTACATAACAATTTATAATATCATGTTGCATCTCAACATATCATGTTACATATAAACATTATGCTTAACATCATGAACACATTCTAATATTATGACAATATATAACAACATGCTTGATATCAATTCATCATCACAAGCATGATATTTAAATATATTCTCTATGTACATAACCATAACACCAATATATGCATTAAATTAGATTTTCTATGCACATAAACATGACACAAAATACATACTTTAAATCTGATTTGTTGTGCATATAAGCATGAAACAAATCACATATATCAAGTCTGATTTTTTGTGCATATAAACATGACACAATTCACATCACATATGATTTTCTATACACATAAGCATGACATAATTCATATACATCAAATCAAATTTTTTGCATACATAAGCATGGTACAATTCTTATACATCAAATCTGATTTTCTGTGCGCATAAGCATGACACATCACATATATCAAATCTTATTTTATGTGCACATAAGCATCGCATAATACATATTAATATAAATTGAATTTCTATGCTCATAAACATAGCATCAACATCAACATCAACATCTAATTTGAAATTTCTGTTCATATGGGCACTACATCAAAACTGAAATTTCTGTACATATGAACATCATATCAAATCTAATTTTTTTTATGCATATGAGTACTATATCAAATCTAAAATTTGTGTGCATAAGAGTATCATATCAAATCTAAAATTTTTGTAAATACATGCATTTTATTAAATCTGAAATTTTTGTGAATACATGCATATCATCGAATCTGAAATTTTTTTGAATACATGCACATTATCAAATCTAATTTTTTTGTTCATATATGCACATTATTAAATCTGATTTTTTTCATACATGCACATTATCAAATCTGAAATTTCAGTGAATACATGTGTTCTATTAAATCTGATTTTTTTTTCATACATGCATTTTATCAAATATGAAATTTCTTTACATATATGAATTCTATAAAATCTAAAATTTTTGTGCACACATGCACGCTATTAAATCTGAAATTTCTTTATACACATACATTCTATCAAATCTATTTTTTTTTTATACACATGCATACTATCAAATCTGAAATTTTCATACACATATGAATTACATCAAGTCTGAAATTTCTTTGCATATGTGCATTCTATAAAAACAGATTTTCATGTGCACATAAGCACACAAATAAAATAAGTTTTTATGTGCACATAAACACTTCATAAAAAATCAGATTTCATATGCACACAAACCTATGCACAAATACTTTATGTGCACATTAATCTCATGCCCAACCTTAACATAGTTCTACGACTGTTGTAGTGGTATAGGGTGCATCCTATTTGTTGTTTCCTCTCGATCACAGATTGCCCCACTTAGGAGTTATCGATTCAGAGAGCCACTTTGAAAATTTTAAGATACATAATATAATAAACACCCGTTGCAGTTTCGTCTGTCTCGACGTTACTCTATGCATACCCGATGGGGTGTAATTAAGATAAACAAACACGAACAATTAATTTTATGCTAAATATAGAATAAAAACATGTCCTAATGATGCAAACACTCAAGTATGAATAATTGCACGTTCTGGAGTATGTTGTATGTTATTAAATGCAATATGAAAGCCATATGTGAAGTGATGGAATGACTTTGTTTATATGTCAAATTTTAATATTGGAAGCATGCAATGTTTTATTGTATAGCATGATTATGTGATTGTCTCGCAAATAGCATGCTTATATGTCAAATTTTAATATTGGAAGTATGCAATGTTTTATTGTATAGCATGGTTATATATCAAATTTTAATATTGGAAGCTTGCAATGTTTTATTATATAACATGGTTATGTGATTGTTTCATAAATGGATGCATTATGCCATGTTATGTTATGAATGATTGTGTGTTTGTTCATGTATGTATTAATTTTGTACAAGCATGTAGAGCTCGTGTATACCTACCCGTCTCTGTGAGTCCGACCCCTTATATATTGACATTTTTAGGTGATAAGTAGCTATGAATGCGATGAACGGATGGGACAACAACACCATGAACCAATTTTTATCTTTTTTTTCATGTCTTGGATTAGTTGTCAGAGAATTTATAACTTTTTGATGTTAATGACTTTTTGAAAGCCCTTTAATATTTTTGGTTATCTACTTCATGTTTTTTGCTATTATGTTCTATTGAATACAAATATTATGAATGATGTAAGATTTTATTACCTTGGAGTCGATTCAATTACTTAGATGGATTTGGATATAAGACTAAATGAGGTTTAGATCCAATCCATTATTGTAATTGGGTCCTTGCCTTTAACCCGCCCAAGGTTTGCTAACTTAGATCAATTAAATGATTTTTGTTGTGCTATCGATTTGATTTTAAAAATGATTAATTAAAAAAAATCTAAATTTTTTAAGTTAAAAATTTTGGGGCTTTACACTGTGAATGTATTTAGCATGATTCATTTAATAGAAAATGCACTTCTTTTTTTTTTGAAAGGCAAGCTGGGGTTAGGAAGACCCCCACCAATTATTATTCAACATACCACTAGGTTTTGAACTTGCAACGTTCCACCACAAGGAGATGGGCACTGACAGCTCCTACCAACCATGTGGAGCCCCTGTTGGTAATAGGAAATGCACTTTGGATCAAGTGGTCTTATCAATCATGAAATTCTAAGAAATTGTGGATCAGTGGATTTTGAAGCCTTAAAGAATCTGCCTATACAACATGATTGGATTTTCTAAAACATGATCTTGACCAATGAATCATATAAAACATATCCGTAGTACTTGATTTAAAAAGAAAAATTAACAAAATGTCCAAGGACACTGTTTCTACTAGAGTATGGTACAGTCGAGACTAGTGCACTTTCCCCAAACCAGCTTCTGTTCAAAAAATAAGGTTTCAAACTAAAAAAATGAAATGCAGCAGGTAAATTCACATGCAACCACAGATTCAGGAAAGGATAGCCAATTGGATTCGGGCAAACACGAGCAGCTAATTGGATCAGGGTTGGGGAAACCAGATCCAAACCTGATTAACGCCGTTAATGAGCACTACAAAATACTGAGTAGGGATGCAAACATACCAGATCAAATATGCCGCTTTTATGATTTTGGCTCCTCCGACATGATCTGGATCTGAATTTTGTGGGTATTTAGCTGTTCCAGATTGGATCCGTTTGCATCCCTAATACTGAGGGAAGATCGTAGGCTGAAAAGAGGAAAGCAGATCACATTTTAAAACCTGATATTCCAAGAGAAATCCATTATCACAAACGGATTGAATAAGCTTCGAATAGCGAGAGATCAACTTCCATAACATGTTGCAATCAACGTGGACAGAGGCTTCTATTTATAAGAAACCTAAAGAAGCCCGTTGCTAACCACCACCACTGCCTGACCCAGCAAAAAGTAGTTAGTACCAAGAGGGATTTGAAACAACAGATGCATTCCATGAAGAGACTACGTCTACAATGTAAGCTGAACGCCCAACCTGAAATTCTTCATAAACTTCATCAACAGAAGAGTGCACGTCCAACCTGAAATTCTTCACAAACTTCCACAGAAGAGTCCTGACAAGAAATTCCATTTTGAGAGATAGACTGGTTCCATTCACACGCAAGAGAGAGAGAGAGAGAGAGAGAGAGAGAGAGAGATTGTAGGTTTTAACAACTCGTAGATATCAATTACAAATCAAGCAGGCAGCAGGTCGTAACAAATCAAGCAGACAGTTTTATTGTGTTTGGCGTAGAAAGAGACGACAAAACTACCGTACAACTAACGAAACTAGTGTTCCAGCAGGACACCACACAGATTCAACATTAGAGAACACAAAATAACGAGGAATCCCTTGATCAGATTTGCATTCCAATCATAGTGACAAAAGTTAAAAACAGCAAAATATCGGGAATAAAAAACTCCAGAGATTTTGAAAATTTTCATAAATCTCACATTTTTTCGGCAAAATCTCGGCTATAAAAAAAATTTATAAGAAAATTCTCGGGGGTTTTCATGATAAATATCTGCTAAAATCGTAAATATAGCGAGATTTGTCATGGTTTGAAAATCTCGCAAGAAATTGCTGTTTCAAGCTTTCAGGCAATTTCTCGTGATATTATTGCAAGATTTTTATAAATCTCGCCATATTTGTTACAGAGATTCCAATGCATAAGATAAATTTTCATCAAAAAATCTACCTTCATCAGCAAACAACAAAATCCAAACTCATCACCCCACTATTTGTCCAAAAGCATGAAACGAAGTATATAATCTTGTTTCTATAGCAGGTGTTGCAATAGCACGTAAAGACAACATAATATTATAAAAATGGTCCATTAGCCACAACTGCCAAATTTTCTGAACTATCACAACGGCTTCCACTACGATTAAACTTCGTATGCCGGACACAGAACACCACCAATTCCTGCAATCATGATAAACACATCAACTCAAATGACAGCTTAAGGATAACACTTGAAACATTTTGGTAATAACAGCTAGTTGACATACGATACTTGAAACAAGATAATCACATTAACTCAAAATGACAGCTAAAGGATAATATATTTCTGTAATATCAGCTTGTTTGATACAAGATACTGAAAGAGACAACGTTACCAGCCTGCCATATCTGATGCAGATTGCACAATTACTAAGAAACATAAAAGAACTTGAAAAAAGATCATTTACACTAAACAATATTCACAACATATAAGATAAAATATTCAAGAAATTTTTCTCATGAGAGACTAACCCCCTTTTCTTTCGGATGCCAAAATCCAATGGCATTATCACCAACACTATCTTAACCAAGGGAACTGGGGTTTGAATCCCATAGGGGGATTAAAAAAGGTTGCAATAGAAAAGAGATGCAGGATTACACAAACCTTAGGATCTAAATAATCAGCAACCCGTTAACCTATCCCTTTGGATGCCAAATTCCAATGTCAATATCACCAACATTATCTTAACCCTTAATATCTAAATAAATAGCATTGGTTTAACCTACCAACAGCTCTCTATCAATCTAAACAGGTTATCTAATGACACGTCTATACTCCCTATAACAGCAAATAGGGGAGAAAAAAAATATTGGAACTCTGCATCCACCGGGGCTCATTTTAGAATTATCCACGATTAAGAAGTTAGTCCTACAATGTGTTTACAGAACTACATGACAGAGCAATGGCAAGGACAATAGATGTATCCACCCAAACAAAAGGGATGTTGCAGAATAAAAGGACAGTCAGATGTTATACCATGTAATGAAAGCTCTTACGTTTTGTTTGATTATGATAATCAGTACATTTCACAAACTCCAATTATCCCAATAATCATAAATTCAACCATAATTCACCAATCCAAGGCATGAACTTAATCCTTGGGATTCTCACCAAACAAGCTCCTACAAAAGCAAGCTGCTTGGATACAAAGCTTCCCAGCAAGCTTTGACCAGACCATCTCCTCCAAATATCCTCACTAAACCTATATAACACTAATAGAGGCAGTTTAATTGTATACACTGAATCAATGATAATACCTCACATGGACCTGCACAGACACATGATACAACATGATAAAACAAGTGCAGTCGACCTTCCATTCAAGTTCTTCCATTTAAACAATAAGCCTCGTTTGAAACTGCATGTGAAATATGTGCATCTCACAGTACATGGACCAGCTTGGTTATGCAAGGCCAAATGCTAGAGAACCTAAAAGGCCATATGCCTACAGAGAGGATAAGACCGATGAGGTCACAGTCCAGCCACAAGAGGCTTGTGTCCTGACTTGCTCATTCTGTACCCGCCAAAGGCTCACCAGCTGACATGAAAAACTCTGGAAGAGAAAAAAAAAGTATGCAAACTAAAGTTGAGATCTGCACATTTTAATTCCTTGGAACTTAAAATTGGAATCCACGTCACATGAATAGGGCTGCAGATACAGTGATACAGCCATTCTTATGAAGCTTCAAATCTGACTAGCATATAAAGGGACACAATACAGGGGCCAAAAAAGAAAATCCATGTGACAGATTGGAACTAGCTCAGGTAGTCATCAATCACAGAAAGATATTTCCCTCGGCATATGGAAAGTTGCAGAAATATAGTCCAGCAATGGCCAGACCAGAAAACAATTTACCTGTATCGATTTGTTGCAAAATAAAATTTGAAACTCCAGCAACATGTAAGTAGAATGGTTAAAGAATTTTAGATTCAAACAATACAAAAGTTTGATCTGCACATTTTAGATTGTACGTGGCATGCATCTGAGCTTGAGGAGTTAGCTATATAAATGAAGAATTACACGTTGCATCATTATAATCTAAGTAGCATTAATTATTTAATTTATTCAAGCAAATGTGTTGACCATAATATGGGTATTTTGTGGAAACCTATCTTCGCAATTGTTGATATACAATCCTGTGGTGCCATGCTATGTGTGCGCACCTATGCATGTTCATTTGCACAATCTGATCATGCATGAACTTGTATAAGAAATATGTATGCTGATTTTCAAATAAGAAAAATCTACACTAGCAGGATTGAATACAAACAGCATTAGACATTTTTATACAAGTTCATGCAGTGTCAGATTGTGCAAATGAACATGCATAGGTGCACACATAGCATGGTACAACAGGATTGTATATCAACAATTGTCAAGATATGTTTCCACAAAATACTCATAACATGGTAAACACATTAGCTTGAAGAAATTAGATAATTAATGCTACTTAGTTTATACAGATACAACGTGTAATTCTTCATATATATATAGGCACCTCCTCAAACTCAGATACATGGCACGTACAATCTAAAATGTGCAGATCAAACTTTTGCAGCCTAATAACAATTTTCCTTGTTTATCTAATGTATATAGTGTAGATTAACTAGGATGGGAATATAAAATACCAATGAAAATACCATAATGCATCATAAGGGATTGCATTGGAACATAATGATGCAGATTAAGATATGCTTGCAGCTGTCATTCAAGATGAAGAGAAGGGGGGAGGGAGAAGAGAAGCACACAGCTTGCAAATACATTTAATTAAAAGTGGCCAACCAGTGTAGTTACTTGGAGTATTTTACAATGCATTATTTGAAATCAAAGAAGATGAACATGATTGAATTCCAAAATTCGCGCTCATGAATTGCAAGATATAATTCAATAGGAAAAACTACTCTTCCTTCTCAGCCTTACTTCACGTTACAAAGGGAAGGATGGGTTTGCTTAAATATCCAGATCAGGCAGGTTTCTCAAAACATCCAATTCAGGTATGTAGATATGAATAGTACAATTGTTGTTTTGTCTACCAGTTTATGATTATGTACATAACGGGTGGTAATATTACCCAACATAAGCTATATCAGAAGAAAAAAGTCTTAGGGCATGTCCATAACAGTTCCTAAATTAGCTTGTATGTTAATCAGACCAGAGTTGGACCAAGATGGAAGTAAATGCCTAAAATCTGACTCGCCAAACTAACTAGATATGAAAGACCACTGGCCAAGTGACTTTGAAGAATGTTTCATGATACCTACAATATAATATGACTACACGAGTTGATAACTTGCCAAAAACATACTCCTTCCATAAAGCACCAGCCACTTCGGCCAGTTTTTTCTAGCTTAAATCAGGTTGTTTTCATCTCATCTCGGGATCCAAAACATGGTCTATGCATTTCCCTTCAATCTAGCATGTTTTATTCCTCAAAAGTTTGTGATTTCTCATGTTTTTTCCTTAAAGAGATCTTTGAGAATATGAATTTGGCAAAACCTTCAAGTATTTGCCCTAGTTTGACTCTTTAGAGCAAGATTTGTTTAAGATCTTAAGCATTGGAACTAATCTCACTTGAAAACCAATAACTCTATCTAAATGATGGAAAATGCCAAAACCTCCTTTCTTTTTCTGTCTGAATCACCATGAGCAAATGGGAAGGGTGTAATTGAATCCTCAACCGTGGACTGCCTTGGTTACCAGTGATACACAAAGTGAGTGCTCTGTTGCCATGGTAATGGTATAGGTGATAAGGGCGGTAAGGTAGTGCGAGATTGACGTTCCCTAGCAACTGGACATATCAGTTAAATTTATGCAAAAAGAGGGTTTATCCACCTTTATTGTGTATGAGAATAATAAGTTTGGCTATAATTGAAAAAAAAATGCCTATGGTGGCACGTGATAAGTATAGACCAGATTGACCTGTTGCTGCTAACTAGTTCGGTATGCATGTGATTGTGCATTAGAATTTTTGTGGTAATGTATTGCATGACAATAATTCAAGGGTCGGAGCACAGGGGGTTCCTTATAAATAGATTACTCATTGGGCGGTTAGCAAAAGACTTTTTCAGGAAAAAAAGTTGATTAGCTTTGTTTTTCTGAAGGAGATTTCATTTTCTATCAGCAACGCTATATCATTTACAACCTCGGCATCTTTTAGAGGCTAGAAGGCCTGATAAAAGATGGTGACCAACTTCATCAAGATATTCATGCTATGACATATTACTTAAATCATCTCACAAGATTTCCCTTGGATTAAAGGTAAGAAATTAACAAAGGCAACCTGAAAAACATTGAAGATGTAAATCTAGATCTAGAAGTTGCAAAAAGTTATTTATTTGAAGCTGGTGCACAATTATTGCGAAAAAGATTTTGGAAGAAAAATGTAATCTAATTGTGTGGATCAATGCAATTAGGCATTTTCTCTTTGTATTTTGCCTTTGAGTTAAGTTTATTATGTAACAGAATATTACTATATTAATTATGATCAATGTTGTTAATAGAGTTGAGGAATAGCGAAACACAAGACCAATCCACGAAGCGAGGCATAAGCCTCGAAGCGTAGTGTAACCTTCACATAAATTTGAAAAAAGTTACAAATAAAAATAAAAATAGAGAATGTTTTTTTTATGAACTAATACTGAATAATTAAATATCAATTAGATAATCAGAATTTATCATGGTGGCATTTGCATCACTAAACCATTATTCTAGCCCTATATATAAACTAAAAGTGAAAAGCATTTAGTAATTCACATGCAACTTACATACATACAAAAACATAGTTAAATAAATTCTGCATAGAGGCCAGAATGTTACAAAAAACAGAGAAACAAACATCTGAACTACCTCTATTGACAAGAGAAAAAAATGAAAAGAAAAAGGTCTTGAAAAGAGTAGAGAAAACATGCTACCATGAAGGGATGTAAAAGAAAGAGAGGAAGAAAGAAAAAAAAAGAACAACAAAGAAGAAGAAGCTTTAACGACCATAGATAGAGCACATCCAATTGTCACAGTTAGATGGTAGGCTGTTCACTAATTAGTCGCATCTACCATGTCCTTTTGGGGTCAATATCAACAACATAGTTCGGCCAACAACAAAATAAATAAATCTAATATAAAAAAACTGTACTTAGAGATGATATATATGGAAATTTGACAAATCTATTTGTGCCAGATGATTTAGCTACATAACCGATTGCAATATCTACAAAATTGTTGATACTACACATCAATAGCTACCCGCACAGAATTAGTTGATTTGCGAATTGAATTAACAAGACGAGGGGGGCTTATATATTGTAGTAGAACCCCAAATACTAACAACACAGAAGCTATCCTGTATATGATATATATGTGCTTGTTTGAAATTCAAACCGTAGTATTCATTCTGGAAATATCGCCAATGGTAGGTTTAACTAATCACAGAAAAACATTCTATCGTCAAAATTTTCTCAGTAAAAAAGGAGAAAATTGAATATTTCATAACGATCACCAGCATATTCTGCCATAGGAAGGAAGAAGAAGCTAAACGAAGAACTGCTCACCCCTTTTGTAAAAGGGAGGCAAACAAAAGCAAAGAATTTTTATTTTACGAAAACGGAAAAGGGAAATCTATCAGGACAGTAGGAACAGATTAAACAAAAAGAACTAATTTTTCCTCATACAGATTAGAACCCTAGCTCCGGAACAAAACATCAAAATCAACACAAATAAACAGAAACGAGCTAAGAAGGCGAAGAAACGAAGCCATAAAGAAAGAAACGAAGCGAACCGTGGATTGTTCAGATCTTGTCGATGTCCTCGTCCTCGAACTCGATGTAGTCATCGGCGCCTCCCTCGTCCTCGTCGTCTAGGCCGCCGGTGATGCCCTCATTGAGGCGGGTGCTCTCGGGGAGCTCGCCGTAGGCCTTGAGGAGCCTGGCCTCGTCGGGCATGTACTTAAGGATGACGTCGGCCTTGTCGTCTTGGTAGTCGCGGAGGCCCACGAGGATGATGTCGCCGGCGGCGATCCAGACCTTCTTGTGCATCTTTCCGCGGATGTGGCAGAGGCGCTTGGTGCCGTCGATGCACATGGCCTCACACCGCCCATTCCCAAGCATCCTCAGCACCTGCGCGTACTCCTGCCCGTCCTCCTTGAACACCAGCTCCCGCTTCTCGTCGTCCGCCTCGTTCTTTCCCCTCTTCCTGTTCTTCCCTCCCTTTCCCTTGTTCTTAGGCATGCTTCTCTCTCTCTCTCTCTCTCTCTCTCTCTCTCTCTCTCTCTTTGTGGGTGTTTGGTTTCAATTTGGGGTTTGAGTTTGCGTGAAAAGCACGACGAGGACACCTCCGAATCGACTTTTTCGTAAGCAGGTTATATGTTCCCCCGGAAGACGACGGCCGTTAGCTGCATCGCGTGTTGGGTCCCAATGAGCGCCACTTATGTAAGCACACGTGTGGCTCGTATCTCATGTTTGTCAGCATCAGTTGGCAGTTGCAAAAACTTAAGTATCATTTCTTACCCTTCCTTCCATTGGTGCCATAAAAACGACTCTAAAAAAAAAAGTTATTGCAAAGATTTGAGTACTTTGAAGATGATTATTTAAGATCCAGTTTCTGGATTATTCAAGAAAAAAATCTTCTTGAAGAAGGCTATGAACATCAACTCTCTCCTACTCACTTTCTTCTCTTTCTGCCTCTATGCACATTCAGTAGACGGTGACCATACATTGCTCCATCAAACACCAACTGACCTGCACACTGCCTCTGTACGCATCCAGCAAACGATCCTATACTGTAGCATAGTTCAACTTAATGAGTTGTGGATCCTGATTCAGAGTTTTTGCCCTTACAGGAGGGGGTCCGAGGGCTCCCCCGACGTGGGTCCCATTGATTTTCTTTATTTTCTTTCCCTCTTGTAACTGTCGAAAAAGAGCAATAAATTATTTTGTTTGATCGTGACGCTCATATATTTTCTTCGGTTGTTTTTTGCTTAAGGTTTTCGTAACACCTTTTCCTACGATTTTCTGTTTTCTTTTTTTCGCTAGGTGATTTTTGTAAATCGCTACTCAATTTAGCAAATTTTTATTTTTTTTTGCTATGCGATTTTCGTAAATCGCTACTCGATTTAACAATTTTCTATTTTTTTGCTACGTGATTTGCCATTTATTTTCACTACGTGATTTTCGTAAATCGCTACTCGATATAGCGATTTACGAAAATCGCATAGCGATTTTCCATTGATTTGGCGGGGAGGTGGGTCCTGTCAGAGAACACGGCGTCAGAGGTCGAGATGAGGATCTCGCGATGCCAGAACCTGATGAATGCTCGCCAAGACTTGAGAGTGTGAACGCCCGTGTTGAGCAGCGTCAGGGTGACCTGGAAGACATAGCCCTAATCGAAAGTATTGTCGACGTAGGGGTAGACATATTGTACTTTAAAAGACTTTGTTGTAGGTATAATAGAGAAAGATTCCATTGTAGGTGTCTCTCGAAGGCGACGAAGGGGCCACCGCAGTCGGTTGCCTGCTGGACGAGGGCATCATTCTGGCCACTGCTAGCAGAAAGAGGACGACAATCACCATTGGATCGCTGACTCTTTGCCTCCCTTAATATAGTGTTTCACGGAGAAGGAAGAAGAAGAAGATGATGACAGAAAGTTCAAATGAAAAAGAAAGAGAGAGTGTTTCGGGTTTGTTTCGCTGTTTGGACTTTGAAGAGTTAACATCATCCTCGACTTTCTGGATAGAGGATATTTTTATCCTTTTTTTGAACCATCGTTTCCCTTTTTTTGAATAGAGGACATTTTTGTTATTTTCTTGAACCATCGTTTTATGGCGAGAATAGTAAGGGTACTTAAGTCTTTGCAACCGCATCGGACTTTGACGCTAACTGATGCTGAGAAACATGGGGATACGAGTCTCATGTGCTTACATATGTGGCGCTCATTGAGACCCCCCAACTTTTTTGTGTTCTCTCCTGTATTTTTTCTATATAGTAGGTTTTGTTCCGTACTTCATGGACAATGGGCCGGTCCAGACCAGACCCGTTTGGCCTTGGGCCGACGAGGCTTTTTTGGGGTTTGGGGTGATCTAGGGCTGTCAATGAATCAGATTCCATCGAATATTCGACAGAATTCAACTCCTAATGTCTCTAACATTCTTCTATTGTTCCCAATTCAACACAACTTTCACATTTGTAGGATTTATAAATAACCATCTTTCGAGATTAAAAACATGATTTCTCGAGTCAAAATTCATATTTTGAGAACTTAACAACTGATGTTATATAAGAGTCCCCAATATTATCCTCAAGTGGTGTTGATACTGCTCTACATTATCTGAATACACTAAGATATCATCAATGAATGCAAGCATGGAAGAATCCAGATATACCCTGTAAAACCTGCAAATTCGATTTATTTTAACTTTTAAATTTGAGCAAAATTCAAGTTAAATTTAGGTTATAATCATGTTAAATTCAAGCAAAATTCAAGAGTTTAAGTTGAACTAGGACTCTAGTTAGATTCGTTATGACCCGTAGATCTCATAGGAGATCAGATTTGGTGATTTCAGTTATGGGTTGGTTCAGAAAATATAATTTTTAAAATTAACCAATCTCTATTTTGGGTTTTCCCAACTTGAATATGGTTCAAAATTTGGTTGTTTAAGAGTGATCGGGCTATGTTTTGGACTCAAACCAGGTTCCTTATGAGACCCAGAGGATCACGCCTAGCCCAATGGGGTGCCATGTACTTACATGGTGGCCCACACAGGTTCAGGGGTAGCCAATGGCTTTTATGGATCTTGAACGAGTTATTTTCATATCCAAATCTAACTATTTAGATCCAATTATGATTTGAAATTCATTTATGGATATGAATTTTAATTTAAAAATTAGATTTGAAATTAATGTTTGGTACTTGGATCCGACCCAACTGGGTTTAGATATGGTTCAGGGTTTTTGGATCTTGATTATTTGGATTGGACCCAAGTAGGGCACTATATAAGTGGGACCCACTTTGCTTTTCTAGAGACATCATAAAGAAGATCTCTAATTAATTATTAGAGGGTTCTAGAGAGGGTGGGATGCCCCCTCCCCTCCCCCCTCTTAGTGGACCCCATAGTTAGTTAAAATATTATAGTTTTATTTCACAAGGACTCATAAGAGACTTTATGGAGTTGAAAGTCTTTTAGAAGAGTGTGAAATTCAAGATTTTATAGAAAATCTGAATCTGGAACTGTTGAAGACGGGGCCCAATCCAGAAAATCTAGAAAATTCATATTATGGAGTTTTTTTGGTAAACTCATATGCTTTTAAAATCTAACAAGTATAGTTTACACCATAAAATTTGAGAGGATGAGATCTCTCTCAGATTGGGTCTAGTGACTGCTTCTTTACAAAGCAAGTTTCTGATAGGTTTTAATAGAATAAAAAAATAGTCTTTGGTCCATGAATTTATATGGACTAACAAAATTATTTTTTTGTAAGCTATTACTTGGATTTGAGAACTAATAGCTTCTGGTATGACTGAGAATTTTTATGGGTTTATATTTGTGTGGGGTGATAGTCTAACAAATTTGTGAACAACATAAAAAATCTGAATTATGCATTTCTTGGTTTTGGACAATATCTTTGCTTGTGAACTTTTGTTAAAATCATATGCTTGCTTGTGATATGAGATGTTAATCATATATATTTTGATATGAGATGTTTCATAAATGTGATATATGCAAGCATGTTGATTATTTGTGCATGATGGCATATGAGACTATATGTTAAAACATAAGATTTGAGCATGATGATTGGGTCATGTAGTATGCATAGGCATACATGTGTTATTTTATGAAATTCATGGTTCATGCTAAATTGAAATGAGTCTCATGCATCATGTAGTGTGGTATGTGACATGTATTATATTGTAAGTCATGTAATGCATGCATACATAGGGCTCGAATGCAAGTCAGGTTTAGTAGAACCAAGGGTGTTAGTGAGCACCTAGTTAAGTTATAATAAACATGCTCATACACATACTTAAGCTTAACTCTTGGGTGCTCCTTAAAGTTAAGTACGTACCTTGAGATACTCTTGAGTGCTTCTTAAAGTTGAGTACGTACATTAAGATACTCTTGGGTGCTCCTTAAACTTGAGTACGTATCTTGAGATACTCTTGAGTGCTCCTTAAAGTTGAGTACGTACCTTGAGTGAATCAAATAGATTATCTTTAGTACACCTCATTGAGTTTAGGGGGTGTGGGTTCATGCCTTGTGAGGCAATGGTTTGAGCTACCTAGAGTAAAACTTGAGGCTGTTGAGCTTAGTATTGAGTGCACCCAGTGTTTTAGTTGAGTCCAGTGTCATAACACCTAACAACCTATTTGAACCGAAGGCCTATTTTAGAGAGGGTAGGAGGTACACATGCTGATTGATATATTTTTGAGGGCATATACACCTTTTTCGTTGTCGTCAGTATAGAGGGTTGATACTATCAATTTGTCCTAGGTAGACAGTCAGGCTCTGCAGAGTAGAAATCGATTTTCTGAACCACTGTTAAGTCTCTCTTGGTCACATACCACTTTAGTGGATGTTTGATCTGACTCTTCAAATCAATGAGTAATTAAAATACATAGCATAATAGACCCCCATGTATTGATAAGTTGGAGTAGGATCCTGAGTGTGTACCCTTACAGGATAGAAAAGAGAAACAATGCATTAGAATAGGTTCACAAGTGTTTAAATGTTTCATTGAATGTTGACATAAATTTTTATGCATGTCATGTATGATTTTGAGTTCATGCATATGTTGGCATATATGGCTTTGTTTTACTGTGAGCTTGATTACTAATGATATAATGCAAGTTAGTACTTGAGGGTAAGAGTAAATTATTGTGAAATCTTGTATGCTTAATTATCATTATTGTAATCACGATTCTTGTAATGTTTATATGCTATGACATACTAAGATTTGTCTGTATTAGGAAAAATGTATACTTTGTGTATTTGTATTCTTTCCATGCTGATGATGTAGGGTGTTTTTCTATTGAGGTGGTGGTTAATGCCCATACTTTTAATATTTCAAGTAACAAGTAAGCTGAAGGGTGATAACGGGAGGCTCAGAGTGGCGCCAAGAGAGTCACTTCTTTTAGGTTGTTAGGAGGACTAGATTATTTTATTGACTTTATTATTTCATTAAGTCTTGTAAACTTTGATGATTGTGCGACTAGTATTTGATTTATTTCAATTCAAATGATGGTTTGATTAAGTTATTTTTAGTTCTACACATGTGTGTTGAAAACTGTAACCCGCCTAAGGCTTGAACCGTGCTTAAAAAGAGTTTTTGCTATTTTCTTGAAAATTATGTAAAAGAGATTTTAAAAAAAACTCTAAAATTTTGGTTTAAAAAATTAGGGCGTTACGTAGCCAGAATACTCGATTCATGAGATCCATAAATGTTACTAGTGTATTAGTGAGTCTGAAAGGCATTACTACAAACTCATAATGCCTGCATTTCGTCTGAAAAGTCATTTTTAGAATGTCATCATCATTGATCCTGAGTTGATAATACCCAGATTTAAGGTCAATCTTTGAAAACACCTCTGCCTTCTACAGTTGATCAAATAAATATTTGATTTAGAGCAACGAGTAGTTATTCTTGATGGTGACTTGGTTGAGTATTCTGTAGTCGATGCACAACCTCATTGAACCATCATTCTTCTTTACAAACAATATCATCCCCAAGGCGATACACTCAGACAAATAAATTCTCGTTCCATCAGCTCTTATAATTGCTTCTTCGACTCATCTAGCTCTGTCGGACTCTACTTTACAGTGTGGAGGAAGTCCCGATAGCTCCTCTGGGAATACGTTTGAAAACTCATAGACTATCTCCAATCCTTGATCAGTGTAATCGTAGGCTCTATGAGAGTTACATTGTCCATGAAAGCAGTGCACCCTTTCTTCAAATATTTATGAGCCTTTAATAAGGAGATGATTCGATCCTTCAGAACGGGTTTGGAAATCCTGAATTCTCTCTCTGAAAAAAACTGGTCGAGATAATACAACCTTTCCTTCCCAGCATAGAATACTAGCATAGTGCTTAAACAATTAGTCAATGCCCAATATGACATCGTACTCAGTCATGTCGAGTAAAATGAAATTAATAGGTAGGTTCTGCCCATCTAACTCTATGTCTTCGTCTGTTACATAGATTACACACAAGGAGTTATAACTAATAGGGTTATATACATTCAATGTATGATTCAAAGACTCAATATCTACCTTTAATTGTTTAGCAAAGTTTTCATAAAGCAATAGCACAACATATATATCAAAATCAAACAATTAAGCTAAAACTTACATACTTGGCAATGCCAGATTGTTGGATAGGCCATAAACTAAGAAAACTAAGATTTTTATCTTAAGCTCTGATACCAAGTTCATAATGCCCTAAAATTTTAACACAAACATACAAAAAAAAATTTATGCAAGGCCTTATTGACGACATTGCTCCAACTAGACTAAGTACTAGGAGGCCCACTTGTGCACAAGCATTGGTGCATATTAGCTCATTGAAACTAAGTTCGAGAAAGGGATAACCAAGGACAAAAACCCTTTATCAAAGAAAAGCATAAATACATTGGAAAACATTTATTTTAGTTTTAGTTAGAATTTGGAATAGGTTAGAGGTATTTCAAATCGGCATGGGACTGGATCCAATTTCCGTATTGAACTTAAGTACAAGTTCAAATCATGAATCAGTTCCAACACAAGAATCTGAATCCAAAATATAAAAATAATAATACAATTCATCAACTAAAGTAATCATTCATCAATTTAAATGAATTATTTTTAAACAATTATCAAAATTAATCAACAAGTCTTTTTATTCAAACTAATCCTAGATCCAAATAGGCGGTTCATGGCCACCACACACAACATTCCATCATCGCTCCAGCTAATTCAAATCCAAATTAAAACTAATTCTCAATTTGAAATTAAACTTAAAATTGAAATTCAAATCACATTGAGATTCAAACTCAAATTAAATCTAAATTAAAATTCAAACCAAATTTGAGAAATAAATTTCATTTTTATTTCTTAGAAATTATCAAAATTCTCAAGTATTACAATACATATAAATCAAATAACACTTAATAAAAGTTTATCTCATATATATCAAAAGATAATCTATTTATATTATATTTTTTATTTTAAAAGATGATTCATGCAATAACAATCAATGATTTATCAAATATAAAAGACAACAAGGCTCCTACTTAAGAAGACGAAGCATTTGACTCACTACTAGAGTTCATTTGCAAAAATTTAATCAAATAAATAAGATTTTTTTTGATACTTTTCACAGGAAAACATCATTTTGAGGATATAAGTACAACCAAAATCATATCCCAATTTACAATGACAATCAAATATTTAATCATGAAAATCAGAAAAAAAAATTGTGAAATGCATTATGTTAATTGACAAAAAAATGACTATTAGTCTAAACACAATCAAATCACACAATATTCATGTATTCATGCCTTATGGTAATTAAAACACACACACATGCAAACCTAAAACCACAAACTAAACATTTATGTCATTCTTAAAAAAAACAAATAAAAACCCTAAATCCTAACCAACATCATTCATAGATATGCTAATTAAATATTTATGTCATTTGAAAAGCCAAATTAAAAAACTTAAATTCTTATAAAAATCAAATTTAGAGGTTTGATATCCAAAATCAAGGGTTCATTAATTTAATTGTGCTTTTAAAACCGATACCATACCCAAAAACCAGATCCAAGTCTGGTACCACTGGGTCTGAGCCAAACCTGATGCGTTGACACCCTTAGTCAACCGAGTGAGAGAGGAAGAAGAAAAAGTAAAAAAGAGATGATGTGAGAATGAAAGAGGGAGAGAAAGGATAAAGAAAAATTTATAAAAGACTCTCACTTTTGATATATTTATTAAAAAAAAAGTGTGACTTTTTAGATTTTACAAATACCCACTTGGTTAACAAAATAATTCTCAAACACTTGCCTTTTTTAACTCAAGTGGGTCTGTTCATGGTCAAGCTTAACAAAATTACTTTCTTACACTTCAACCTTTTTTTTACCATTTACCATATATATTTTTATAAAATTTGATCAAAGGGTGTGATAGGGTGTCGATCTTGGGACCTGCGGCCTATAAAAAAATAAAAAATTGTGAAGGGCTTCAACCCTAATTGATGAGTTTGTGAAGCTCGAGAAATCACAAATGCCATGATCGAAGGGAGAAATATGTTCTAAACGATAAAAAACAGTGGGTTCAATCAAAGGGAGATCACCAATCCCGATGATTGTAATCTCAAAAAACAAAAAAAGGAAAGTGTGAGAGAATTTCTCCAAAATCATCCAAGATACTTTATTATGGGGGATAAGTCCCCAATATATAGTTCTAAGGTAGATCAAGTCCAGCGTGAATCTGATCTAGTACAAATAGATTCAAACCAAAGCAAATACAAATCAATTTAAGATGTATTCGATCTCAGACAAATGAACTAAACCAAAGCAGACAAGTCCAAAACACAATCAAATACCCGACCTAGACACACAAGGATCGAAACACGAATTAGTGAATCTGATCGATCCAAAAGAGAAAGAACAATGGGTTGATCCGTAACAAATTTCCACCCCTGAAAAACCACATTGTCCTCAAGGCACGAAGTTTGGGTAACGCTATAGCAATTTGTTCTCAACCTCCCAAGTCATTTGAAAAAAATTCAAACCAATACCCTAAATCCTAAAAAAATTTATAGATTTATGCTAATTTAAAAAAAAATAAAACCGCTAAGATCTTGCTCTTAAGAGAAATGGAACTGTGAGTCCTAAACCCTAATATTGCAAAAAGGAAACACATATATACAATAATATGCACTTTCATTGTACCATAAAATACCAAAAAATAAATGGAGGCAAAAGGTGCGAGACCTACGTCTTACTATAAAAGCCGCTTACAGCCTATTAATCCATTAAATGCAATATAATGCAACAACGAAATACTAAAAACTAAAGTGAAACATAACTCATGCAATAAAATTAATAGCTAATTGTGCCTATTCACAATATTTGTTCAATGCAAATCGATTTGTTGAATTTTGGTTGTGCAATATACAAATAAAAGTCTAGCGCCTGAAGTTTCATTATATATCTTTTTTTTTATGAAGAAGGAACACTCACCGAGAACTGGGTCACTAATGGGCCCTACTTCCCTCCAAGGTAAAACTTTGGGTTGGGAACAACAGCCCCATGTGGCAGCGGGGTTTGATCCTAGGTCTTCAGCTTGGCACAGGACCCCGCTTACCATATGGGATACCACCTCGGTGGTAAGTTTAATTATATATCAAACCCTAGTACCAGAATGGTAAATGCTGAAATTGGACGTCATAGAAATGTCCTGAATCCCTACTTTCTTTAATTCTACTAGTCAAAATCAGTAATACATATTGATGCCATAAGCGTCTAAACAACTATCATAATATGAAAAAACATTTAAATGAAACAAGAGACAACACTTGACAGATCCTTAACTAATGTTTGACGAAGCAGGTTATATGTCCCCCCTCCCCCCTCCCCGGAACACGAGATGTGTGTTCCGGGGTTTGAATGAGCACCACATATGTAAGCACGTGGGGCGCATTTTCCCATGTGTGTCGACCTCACTTAGCATCGGAGTCTAGTTTATTTGCAAAGACTTAAGTACCCTTTCCCGCCATTAGCGCCATGAAACGATGTTTCGAGTAAAGGACAAAAATGTCCCCCCACCAGAAAGGGTTAATCTCATCATCGTTTTCACCTTAAGGAGTAAATTCATCTGCTTTAACAGAAGGTCCTCGCAATATGTCACCCTAAATGTTTTGGCTCATTCTTTGACGATGCACCTTCTGCTGTAACAGGAGCTCCCTTTGACGACGCAACCTTTGACATCGTCTACTGCCGCAGGATCACCCTTTGTCGTCATCTGCTGTTGTCGAAGTACCCCTTTTTGTCGTCAACTGCCGTCGGAGCACCCCTTTTCGTCGTCTACTACCGTCGGAGCACCCCTTTTCGTCGTCTACTGTTGTCAGATCGTAGTCGAAGCACCATTGCCACCATCGGCTGCATCTATCTTCTAGGTGTTTCTCCTCCACTGTCAGATTAGCAAAACTTGTGTCCTTTTGGTGAGTTTTGTGTAAGGTTTCATTATGTAAACAAATCGATTTTTGTTATGTAAATCTAAATGCTAAATTTTACAATTGGTTATATTATTCATGCTAAATAACACCTATTTTCATACTGAAACAAATCGATTTGTACCTATCCACCTTCTGGGCGTCGAAAAATAGTTACCACGATTTGTTCTTATGAAGGCCAAACATTACAACGATATGTACTTATGAGGGCTAAATTTCTACAACGATTTGTAAGTTTGAATTTAAAAATGATTTATACATTTAATGCATAAATGATTTGTTTGATACAACAACGATTTATACGTTTCAAGCAGTAGCGATTTAGCGAATTTATGATTTATGATTTATACATTTAAAGCAGCCACGATTTATACATTTAATGCAGTAGCGATTTATGATTTACAACGATATGTACTTATAAAGGGTTTGATTTCTAAAATGATTTGCGATTAAATTTATGTGTTGTGCAAGTTAGCAATGACTATAATTCGTAAGACAAGAAAGCCTTCATGGTTGGAGGGGATGACTCTTGGAGAAATCATCCACCAATCCGATATATATGAGGGTTGTGTAAAGTACCAAAATATAATGAACATTGACCATGAAAAAGAAATAAACAAATTGTTGGATATTTATTATGCGGGGCCTGATCCATCAGATATTGAAGATGAAAAGCAAACAAAGAAAGATGAGGAAGAA
Organism: Nuphar pumila; assembly: GCF_984573655.1. Classification (NCBI taxonomy): domain Eukaryota; kingdom Viridiplantae; phylum Streptophyta; class Magnoliopsida; order Nymphaeales; family Nymphaeaceae; genus Nuphar; species Nuphar pumila. Next base: position 73,041,099 of record NC_143261.1, read on the forward strand.
CTAAGGATGAAGAAGAAGAAGAAGAAGAAGGATGACGAAGAGAAGAAAAAGCAAAGAAAGAAAGAGGTGGAGAATGAAAACTACACGCACTTATGAGGCAAAAGGATTTCTTTTTGCCGACCATGCAAAATTAAATCTACATGAACATCATTCTTCATGTTATTTGTCATGATCATCAGTTGCATCGCACTATACTATGCATCAAGTTGTTATTTACTGTGCCAATTAAAGAAATGACTTATCCTATATGTGTGTTGACGATAGCGATTCACGTGACCGCGATTTAATGAAAGCTATGACGTTGTGAAGCGATTTTAATTTTAATCGCTAAATGAACAACGATTTGAATACGCAAATCACCACCACAATTGCGCAACAATGTAAATGCTGCATGAACACGTTTCAATATCATAATACAAATATCTTACAAATCGACACTAGCAAATACATAATATGTTACAAATCGATATACATGTCGCATAATATATTATAAATTGATACAAAAATTTAGCATAATAACTTATAAATCGCAACTTGCGTTATACTATTCCAATATTTTCTATACAAAGGCAAATTGTTGTGGCCGACATATACGTCACTGCGTAAATCTCATAAATCGTCAACCGGAATCCAGGTCTCACAAGGCATATCAATTTTTTACAACGAGCGGGATGTGGAACAACATTTACTGTTGAATCCCAAATGTTACAGCGATATGTACTTATGAAGGGTGCAATTTCTACAATGATTTATACGTTTGAAGCAGTGATTTGTATGTTTAAAGCAAGAACGATTTATATGTTTGATAAAATAGCGATGTATACTTGTTGACGATAGCGATTCACGTGACAACTATTTAATTACAGGTATAAAGCTTTGAAGGGATTTCCATAGAAATCGCTAAATGAGCAACGATTTGAACACGCAAATGGCCACCTCATGTCGCTACAATGTAAATTCCTTAAGCACAGTTTTCAATTACATACTACAATATCTAACAAAATGACACTAGAAAGCACTTAATATTTTACAAATCGGTACATATGTCTCATAATATATTACTATACCTAAACCTATACTCTAAACCCTAAACCCATAATATCTTAATAAACCCTAACCCTAAACCCATAATATATTACTAAACACTAAACCGTAAACCCTAATGCCTAACCCAAAACCCTAAATCCTAAACCCTAACCTTAAACCCTAAACCCTAAACCCTTTAACAGTAAACCCTTTACCCTAAACTCTAAACCCTAAACCCTAAACCCTAAACCCTAAACCCTAAACCCTAAACCCTAAAACCCTAAACCCTAAAAACCTTAACCCTAAACCTAAATCCTAAACCATAACCCTAAACCCTAAACCATAAACCCTTAAGATATTGTTTTGATTATTAATATCAATTTAAGATATTGTTTTGACTCTAAATATCGATTTTTAAGATATCAATACAAATTTCCAAATTGATTTAAGATGTTGTTTTGAATCTTAATATCGATTTCTATGGTGATTCTTAATATGGATTTAAGATATTGTTTTGATTCGTAATATCGATTTAAGATATTGTTTTGATTCTAAATATCGATTATTAAGATATCAATACGAATTTCCATATCGATTTAAGATGTTGTTTTGATTCTTAATATCGATTTAAGATTTTGTTCTGATTCTAAATATCGATTTTAAATATATCAATACGAATTTCCAAATCAATTTAAGATATTATTTTGAATCTTAATATCGATTTCTATGCTAATTCTTAATATCAATTTAAGATATTGTTTTGATTCTTAATATCGATTTAAGATATTGTTTTGATTCTAAATATCGATTTTTAAGATATCAATAGAAATTTCTATATCGATTTAAGATGTTTTGATTCTTAATATCGATTTAAGATATTTACTTGATTCTAAATATCGTTTTTTAAGATATCAATATGAATTTCCAAATTGATTTAAGATATTGTTCTTAATCTTAATGTTGATTTCTATGTTGATTCTTAATATCGATTTAAGATATTATTTTGATTTTTAATATCGATTTAAGACAATGTTTTGATTCTAAATATCGATTTTTAAGATATCAATAGGAATTTTTATATCGATTTAAGATGTTGTTTTGATTCTTAATATCGATTTAAGATATTTACTTGATTCTAAATATTGATTTCTATCCTAATTATGTATATCAATTTATAAGTTATCAATAGTAATTTCCATATCGATTTGTATGATATTTGATTATCGAATTGCGTTATACTATGACAATATTTTTGTAACAAAGGCAAATCTTTGTGGTCGACAAAGACGTCATTATAAAATCTTTTATTATAAAACGTGAACCACCAAAAATGTTAACCGATAAAAAATCTTTGGCGGGTCCCATAAGCATTAAACTCCTCGGCTATAAAAGGAGTTCTTCACAATATTTCCCCCTAAATGTTTCACAAAAAATCTAACACTTTATCTTATTTCGCCGGAGCACCCTTTGCTGTCTCAATGAGTTTTTGTGTTGTGCAGGTTACCAATGGCTTACATTGCTAAGAGAAGAAATGCTTCGTCATCAGCAGGGAAATCTCTTGACGAAATCGTCTAACAGTATACTTTGTATGAGCAATTAGAAGCGTACTACAAAATAATGAAGATTGAGAATGATAAAGAAATAGAGAAATTGCTGGTAAAGTATAGAGCGTAGCCTAATCCGTCAGATATTGAAGATGATAATCCAATAAAGAATGATGAGGAAGAAGTACAAATAAAAAAAAAGAAGGATGACGAAGAGAAGCAAAATGAAAAGAAGGAGGAGGATAATGAAAAAAGCAAAGGAAATTAAGGCAAAGGAAGGAGGAGGTGGAGGATAGGAGAAAACAAAGGAATAATAAGGAGAAGGAGGAAGAGAAGCGAAAGCAAAAGGAGGAGGAGGAGGAGAGGGAAAAACAAAGGAAGAATAAAGAGAAGAAGGAGAAGCAAAGGCAAAAGAATAAAGAGAATAGGAAAAAGTAAAGGAAGGAGAAGGAGGACAAAGAAGAGAAGGAAAGACAAAGGAAGAAGCAGGAGGAGGAGGAGAGAGAAAGGCAATTGAAGAAGATGAAGGAGGAAGAAGAGAAGGAAAGGCAAATGATGAAGCAGGAATATTTTGAAAAGCAAAGGAAGATAAGGAAAATAAAGAACGAGGCGGAGGAGAGGGAAAGGCAAAAAAAGAATAAGGAGGAGAGGAAAAGACAATTGAAGAAGGAGAAGGAGGAAGAGAAGGAAGGCCAAATGATGAAGATGGAAGAGGAAAGGCAAAGGAAGAAGCATCAAGATGAGGAAGAGAAGGAAAGGCAAAAAAAGAAGAAGGCAGACAAGGAAGAGAAGAAAAGACAAAGGAAGGAGAAGGAGGACAAGGAAGAGAAGGAAAGACAAAGGAAGGAGGAGAGGGACGAGAAAGAGAAGGAAAGACAAAGGAAGGAGAAGGAGGACGAGGAAGAAAAGGAAAGAGAAAGGAAGAAGCAGGACGGGGAAGCGAAGGAAAAAGAAAGGAAGAAGCAGAAGGAAAGGAAAAGGAAAAAGCAGGCGATGAATGCGAAGGACGAAAGGAAGGAAGAAGTATAAAAGCAGAGGAAGGGAGAGGATGAAGAGGAGAAAAGTGTGACCAAGGTACGTTAATCGCTACTGTATGTCGTGATGTACTATTGTAGGTATTATTATATATAGTGATTACTATGAATAATGATTACTATGAATAGTGATTATTATGAATAGCGATTACTATGTATAGCAATTAATATATATAGTGATTACTCTGTATAGCGATTACTCTGTATAGAGATTACTGCGATAGCGATTACTCTGTATAGTGATTACTGTGATAGTGATTACTATGTATAACGATTAACTGTGACTTGATATTTTGTATTACAGGCAGGTCAGAAGAGAAACAGAGAAGCAGGTGAAAAGCTGAAAAGTCAGTGTCAGTGGCCTGTAGTTCTGTCGTGGTTTAGAAAGCTGAGTGAATATCAGAAGGACCAATTACGAAAGATGCACTTTGGTAGCCTTTTGGACCAACATTATTTTGAAAATTACTAGAACACCATGACCCACCTTGTCAATAAGTGAAACCATAAGACAAACACGTTCCAATTTGGGGGTTTTGAGATCACCATGCCCCTAGAAGATATGGCACAGATTACAGGTCTTAAGTGGCATAGAAGTGTTGTCCTAACACAGAATTCAAACTATAACCAAAGGGATAATTACAAGGCCCTTTTAGGAATGTTGATGGAGGAATGGCGTGAGTGTATTTCTGGTGGAGGCAATTCCTCAATGATGAAAGTTCATTTTTTCTGTAATAAATGAGAAGGTCGGTCCGCTGCATATGCATCTGAAACAGCTGACCAAGAGTTGCGTGACTTCCTTCTTTATTTTTTTGGACTTACTTTATTTTCTGATTGTTCTGGTTCGAGAATAAGTTACTTGTGGTTGCAGTTCCTAGAAGACTTAGATGAAGTCGACAACTAGGCATGGGGTGCTGCTATGCTCTCACACTTGTACAGTCAACTTTACCGTGCGAGTAGGGGTATGAAAACTGTCGGGGGGTTTTGCCATTTGTTTAGGTATTTGTTTATTACATATTTAGTGCTTGTGGACTAAGCGCATTGAAGGTTGTAGTCTTACTAATATATTATTTTTGTAGGCCTGGACGTGGGAGCATATTGTCGCCTTGCGTCCTCAATGTGGCCCTGCGGTTTGTGGTTTTCTCAAGATCGGCCAGTGGGCTTCAATAAATGTCAATGAGGAAAATGCTTAGTTCATTTTAGATGGGCTGCAATTAAATAAGGTAAATGGTTTAAAATCGTTGTAATGTTTAACATTTTTAAGTAATCATCACTTTAGGATTTTGTCTTTCTTAGTACAAATCGTTATCTCCTTTGCATCTAACTTTCATTAGTGTAAATCATTATAATATTTAGCATTCTTAAGTAATCATTGCTTTAAGATTTTGTCTTTCTTATTACAAATCGTTATCACATTTGCATCTAACTTTCATTAGCGTAAATTGTTGTAATGTTTAACATTCTTAAGTAATCATCGCTTTAGGATTTTGTCTTCTGTAGTACAAATCATTATCGCATTTGCATCTAACTTTCATTACCATAAATCATTGTAATGTTTAACATTCTCAGGTAATCATCGCTTTAGGATTTTGTCTTCCTTAGTACAAATCATTATCTTATTTGCATCTAAGTTTCATTACCATAAATTGTTGTAATGTTTAGCATTCTCAAGTAATCATCACATTCAGCATTTAGTCTTCTTTAGTACAAATCATTATCGCATTTGCATCTAACTTTCATTAGCGTAAATCGTTGTAATGATTAGCATTCTTAAGTAATCATCGCTTTAGGATTTTGTATTCCTTAGTATAAATCGTTATCGCATTTGCATCTAACTTTCATTAGCGTAAATTGTGGTAATGTTTAGCATTCTTAACTAATAATCGCATTCAACATTTTGTCTTTCTTAGTACAAATTGTTATCGCATTCAACATTTTGCATGAATAAATATGTCTATATCTAAACCACAATCTCGATTGTACAGGTTGTGTGGAGACCTTATGGGGATGGGGAGGACGAGGACAATGAGGTTGTTGTCGAGGCTACGAGACTGTCTATTTGCGATATTTGGCTATTTAGCAAATGTAAAGCTGAGTTGCAGCATGGCAGTTGAGTACTTCTACAAGCTGGCTTGGGACAATCAATACTAAAATTGTCTGTGGCATTGAAAAGAAAGATGAATAGTGGTGGGGCCAGAAATGTGAATTGGCACGAACGCTTCAGAAAACAATTAGATAGCTGGAACAAATGAGGTGTATGTGTCATACCATATGATTATAAAGAACGACAATATGACCCCAACTATTTCAAACAATATTGGCAAGCCATGCATGGAAATCGACAGATTGAGGAAAAGCAACCTGAAAGTGAGTTTTCTCTAGTCACCGAGCATGTCGTCCTTCAGCATAGACATAACGTCCATTGTGTCATTTTGGCAGATACTACGATTCTCTTTGTTACAATACACGATAAGGAGCAAACATAGCTCAAGAAGGTACCGTCCGACCAAAGGTTAGCGATGCTGGAGAGTAAAAATGAGGAGTTACAAAAAGAAGTGCATAATTTGATTAAACAAATTGGGTCACTGGTTGAGATGATTACTAGTGGGTTTAATAAGATCAAGGGAACGAAGAAGCCACCGAATAAAGAGACTTCACCAAGTCCAAGAAAGAGACGATTTCTAGGTCCATCTGAGCCATCAAGTGCCAGTGAATAAACATATTATATGATTTGTGTATCCCGATAATTCTATGTTGTAATTTGGTCATTCTTTGTTGTAATTATATAATTCTTTCCTTAATAAGTGTAACACAGAAGTACCACTAAAAAATCGATAAGACTATATAAACTTAGGTTTGTAATTATATAATTTTTTATGATTTGTACTTACATATCGCGCTTACTGGCTCAGGGTTTATTATGTATCATGATTCATGTGATAGTGATTACTCTGTATAGCGCTTATTATGTATAGTGATTATGAAGTTACCACGATTTGTACTTACATTTGCTAAATCATATAGCGATTATTAGTTTAGGGTTTATTACTTATAGCGTTTCCTATGATAGCGATTTCTTAATATGTTGATTACTCAGTATAGCGATTATTAAGATACCATTATGTGTACTTACGTTTGCTAAATCGTATAACGATTACTGGTTTAGGGTTTATTATTTATAGCATTTTCTGTGATAGCGATTACTTAGTATAGCGATTAATAGGTATAGTGATTATGAAGTTACCACATTTTGTACTTACGTTTGCTAAATCGTATAGCGATTACTAGTTTTGAATTTATTATGTATAGTGATTCCTGTAATAGTGATTACTCAGTATAGCGACTATGAATTTACCATGATTTATACTTACTTTTGCTAGATCGTATAGCGATTACCGGTTCAGGGTTTATTACTTATAGTGTTTCCTGTGATAGCGACTACTTAGTATAGCGATTAATAGGTATAACAATTATGAAGGTACCACGATTTGTGCTTACATTTGCTAAATCCTATAGCGATTACTAGTTTTGAGTTTATATTGTATAGTGATTTTGTTAATAGCGATTACCAGGTATAGCAATTATAAAGTTACCACAATTTGTACTTAGGTTTGTTCAATCGTTAAGCGATTACTGGTTTAGGTTTTATTATTTATAGTGTTTCCTTTAGGTGCAAGGAACATTGCATAACATTAGTTTAGGGTTTAGGGTCTAGAGTTTAGAGAAACGTCATATGACACGCTACTGATGTTATACGCCGTGTCATTCATTTACATGTACTAACATCGTTTCGATGATACTAGCAAATCAAATGACGTCTTTTAATTAATGCATAATGTAATTTATTTATTTATTAATATTCTTTTTGCATGATTTTTGAAAACTGGTGGGACGTGAAACAACGTGAAGAATAAATGAATGAAGCATCACATAACTTTAGTAGTGTGTTCCGCAAGGATCACAAGACGTTTCCTTTAAGAGCATGGAACAAGCGACATTTCATTTAAAGAATTAAAGGAGAATTTCTCATAATCTGCTTCATGAGCAACGAACAGAAAAACTGATGTTTCCTCTAACCTCCTTCGTCGCAAAAGCTGTATCGATGTCAAAGAAGGACGTTGCGATTCAGTCGAATGTCCATAAAAAAGGGTACGTTTGATTCCTATAACCTGCTTCATCTTTTTTACGTTGTTTACAGTTTGTTTATTGAATATAATGTTACAGTTCATTTACTGAATATTCAGCTAATTTCAGTGTCAGAAAACTCAGCAAAGTGCTCGAAGAGAACAACGACCAAATGCAAGATAAATTTGCAGAATGACACACTATCAATAATTTTGTATGTATGAAACCACTATCAGTTACACATTTACATATTCCATGGGTATGTATATTAACAAGTGCATATTTATTGTAAACAGACTATACACGATTTCGTCATATATATTCAAAGCAAGGAAACAACCATGTCGGTCCGCGTCGTCACCCCTTATTTTATGGTATATCGGTTATCTTATATGTTTATTTTCTTTTTTGATTTATTAATGTACCTTCATGTTTTGAACTTACTATTATTACTGTTCCGTTCAACAAAGTATTATCCACTGAATGCCATACGCGATTCACATTGATCCATAAAACAAAATTGTGAACCTGACACATGTGTGTTGAATATGCAAATTGCCACCTCAAGCGCCCAAATTGCAACAATGTAAATTCCGTAGGCACATGTTTCAAAATCATAATATAAATATCTTACAAATTGACACATCTTATAATTTATAGGATATTATATCATTTTTTGTGAGATATTGTTTTATTTATTAATATCGATTTATAATATATTATGTTGAATTACCGTATATCGATTTGTAAGATATTATGTATTTTCTAGTGTCAATTTATGAGATACGTAAAAGCGACACTAGAAAGCACTTAATATTTTACAAATTGACACTAGAAAATACTTAATATTTTACAAATCGGTACATATATCCCATAATACATTACTATACCTAAACCTATACTCTAAACCCTAAACCCTTAATATCTTACTAAACCTATATTTAAGATATTGTTTTGATTCAAAATATCGATTTTTAAGATATCAATAGGAATTTTCATATCGATTTAAGATGTTGTTTTGATTCTTAATATCAATTTAAGATATTGTTTTGATTCTAAATATCGATTTTTAAGATATCAATACAAATTTTTAAATCGATTTAAGATATTATTCTGAATCTTAATATCGATTTATATGCTGATTCATAATATCGATTTAAGATATTGTTCTGATTCTAAATATCGATTTTAAAGATATCAATACAAATTTCCAAATCCATTTAAGACATTGTTCTGAATCTTAATATCAATTTCTATGATGATTCTTAATATCGATTTAAGATATTGTTTTGATTCTAAATATCGATTTTAAAGATATCAATACGAATTTCCAAATCCATTTAAGATATTGTTCTAAATCTTAATATCGATTTCTATGCTGATTCTTAATATCGATTTAAGATATTGTTTTGATTATTAATATCATTTTAAGATATTGTTTTGATTCTAAATATCGATTTTTAAGATATCAATAGGAATTCACATTGATCTATAAATCAAAATTATGAACCTGGCACACGTATACCGATTTTGTAATATATTATGCTGAATTGTCATATATCGATTTGTAAGATATTATGTGTTTTCTAGTGTCGATTTGTGAGATATTATTTTGTTTGTTAATATCGATTTGTAATATATTATGCTGAATTGCCGTATATTGATTTGTAAGATATTATGTTGAATTGAAGTATACCGATTTGTAATATATTATGTTGAATTGTCGTATATCAATTTGTAAGATAATATGTGTTTTCTAGTATCGATTTATGATATATTGTTTTGGTTGTTAATATTGATTTATAATATATTATGCTGAATTGCTGTATATCGATTTGTAAGATATTATGTGTTTCCTAGAGTCGATTTGTGAGATATTGTTTTGGTCGTCAATATCGATTTGTAATATATTATGTTGAATTTTCATATATCGATTTGTAAAATGTTATGCTGAATTGCCGTATACCGATTTGTAAGATATTATGCTGAATTATCGTATATTGATTTGTAAGATTATATGTGTTTTCTAGTGTCGATTTGTGTGATTGGGGTTTAGGGTTTAGGTTTAAGGATTTCGGGTTTTAATGTGTTAATTTCTTATTATAAGATTATATATGTTAACTTCTTAAATACAAATCAATTTCGTTCACAAAGACATATCGTTCTTGTTGTAACTTCGTAACTACAAATCCACATGATTTACAACCACATTCATATACAAAAATATTAGTATTTAGTTACAATACATCATGACCAATGGTTTGGCTTAGATACAATACATGACCATCATAAAGAAAGAAAACATATATCATCACCAGTATGAAACCCACGTCCAAAATAGTGATGTGCTCCTAATGTAATCTAGGTGCGGGGATGTGGAAAGCTATTTATAGGAGAACATTTCCGTCAAACGCATATCTATCTTTTAGAGACTCTCATTTTTACAAAAGAGATCACCAAAACATCCATATCGTTCATCGTCGCGTTCATTTTCTGTTGCAAAGCGATTCTATGTGCAGCTGCAAATACATCCTCTACAAGAAAATGAGCTCATTAGTAATGGAAGCCCACTGCACCATTTTCCTCAGACTGAGAAGGATAGAGACTCTAGCAATGGTGCACCTTGAGAATATGCTTCACAAACTTCATCTCATGCACTGTCCCCTTGAAGAGTCGATGGGCTACATCATAAATCGCTTTTACGTATTTGTCATGAGGTATATCGAAGACAAATACCTAAAAACGATTTATGATGTAGCTCATGAGTTCCTTCAAGGAGACAGTGTCTGAGCTGAAGTTTGTGAAGCATATTGTCAAGAGTGCACCAATATTAGAGTCTCTAAGAATCAGCCTCAGTCCAAGAAAAATGGTGCAGTGGGCTGCCATTACTAATGAGCTTATTTTCTTAAAGAAGATGTATCCGCAACTACACATAGAATCGCTTTGCAGCAGAAAATGAACTCGATGATAAACAATATGGATGTTTTGGTGATCTCTTATGTAAAAATGAGAGTCTCTAAAAGGATGAGAAAAAAGAAGAAGAAGAAGAAGTTGCGCTGCCGCAGAAAAGAGAAAGAGAGGTTAAATAGACTAGGGTTTTACACTTGGACAACGGGTCGGGTTTTATATATATCTATATTAGGGTTTTATATTTTGAAGGGTTTTACGCATGTGTACCCAAATTGACACGATGTTTAGACTTAGTAAAGTACAAATTGATCTGACTTTCAGTTTTTTTTGTGACTACATTTCTATATTGGTCTGACTTTCAAGGTTTTTTTTTCAGGATCATATACCTGGATTCCGCACAGAACTATGCAAAAAATTGATGAATTTTCTAGTTGAGGAAGATACAAAAACTCAGACTGCAAGATTACCTAGTAAGAGAAAGTCCTTTTAAACGTCTACCTGTTCTCAAGGATAACGTGAAGAGGGTTACGTTCTACTGCTGAGAGAGAGAACAATTTTTTGGTTCAAATTTCAATTTCCAAATTTTTTGTGTACAAACATTTGTAACAGATTTTGTAGACTGTGTATACAAATTTTGATGAAATAAGGAAAGGTTTATCAACAAGTTCAATCTTTGGCTTCTTAATGTCAGTCTGATTACTGTTTTTGTCAGCACACCCTCTCTTTTCTCGAGCAAATGAATGAGGCGAAACTGCCTTCGCAACCCGCCTTTTTTAGAATAAAGCTTCCCGATATAGGGTCGATTTGGTGATAGTATTTTGTTTGTTAATATCAATTTATAATATATTATGACGAATTATCGTATATCGATCTGTAAGATATTATGTATTTTCTAGTATCGATTTATGAGATATTATTTTGTTTGTTAATATCGATTTGTAATATATTATGCTGAATTGTCATATATCGATTTGTAAGATATTATATGTTTTCTAGTATTGATTTGTGAGATATTATTTTAGTTGTTAGTATCGATTTATAATATATTATGCTGAATTGTTGTATATCGATTTGTAGGATATTATACTGAATTGACACATATCGATTTATAATATATTATATTGAATTGTTGTATATCGATTTGTAAGATAATATTGTTTTATAGTATCGATTTTTATGATATTTGTAGTATGATTTTTATTGTACAATTAGAATAAAGAATTATCGATTTACAACAAAGAATTATAGAATTACAACAAAGAATTATCGAATGCTAAACATTACAATGATTTACACTAATGAAAGTTAAATGCTACAACTATTTTGTAGCTGAAGAATCCACACGCGATTCTTGTGTTGCATTGCTCACTTTTGAATTGAACTGAGCATGCCATCGTTAAATTCATTAAGTTCAAAAAGAAATACAAACATCCTCCCAAAATTGTTACATACCAAAAGACTTGTCAAACTCATGCCATCGTTTCACTGAAACAGGTCAAGGGGATTGCAGGTTTCAACGTTGTAATGCACGTCTGTAGGGTATTACTACATGTTGAAAAATATACAAATTAGATATTGATAAGTTGCACTTAATATAATTTATATGGGAAGCAATATATTGTATTACATACATGTTCATGTGAAGGGCTTGGTTGTTTCTTACACATTTTTTTGCAAACCAATTCCAGTGAACCCTTTATCCTCTGACGACTGCGATCAGAGACATGTTTCTTTTTAATACCCTTCGCTAGGTGAATATTTTCATCATAATCTATAAGGTTTACTCCTGACTTGTCGAAGATGATATTGACGTTTCGGCGCAACTTGTCATAAGAGTCAGGAGAAATGTGAATTTCACCTACGTTCGATCATGTTTTCTTATATTGGTCTTCATGAGCTGCAACAAACTCATGGTGAATTAACTACACTTTTTCAAGTAATTTTCTTGACACTTTTCTCGTACATACACATGCTTCTTCGCTTTTCGATGTCAAATCTGCAACATGCATAAGTGACCTACATAGTTGTTGGTAACGGGAGGCTATGTGGCACTTCTCATCAACACTAGATGGACTGACATTATTTTTATCCAGCAGTTCAATCTTTGATTGTCTCGTCCATCTTTGCATTATATATGATTCAAGTATTTCTTGTATCTTCTCTTGATTAAGTGCCTACTTTCTCATCTCGCAAAATAGGCCATTTTTTCTCAGGTGAAAAGTTTTTCATAAGTTTGCAATGTGATGTATATTATCATGGCAAAATGATTTGGGATATCTGAGAAAAACCACCTTGCTCACCAAACTCATTACCTTAAAACCCTAGGGCCCTTGCTCACCAGGGAGGACACCCAAGCTCGTCCTCACACAACTCGGCGACGTTCACGAGCACCCCCTACTCATGAGCAGTGCCCTCCTGGGACAATCAACATTCACAGTTGAGAAAATTCTCCTGTGAAAGTATTCTCCGATTCTCAGACGCAGGACACAATTTTCAGCAACGGCCAAGAAAAGTGTGCTCTACCTCTCTCTCTCACTAAAACCTGCCCACTAAAAAACATGCCAAACCTACCTATTAGTGGTGCAGTTTCAACTTTTGACCCAGATTTCGGCTAATTCCGGCGGAATACCGGTGAGCCAAATACTTTTTGGCATACTAAACATCAAGATATTTTCAACAGTGGTCTCGGATCGACGATCAGAGATACTTAGCGATGCGATGCATTTTTATCGTATTCGAACCCTGCATAGTTACAAAGATGTTTTTCAGGCTGACTTTGTTGTTTTTTTGTATCTTTTGGAAACCTCTGGTGACGTGCCAACTAACGTCGGCATCTCTACCATACTGAGCCTAGAACCTCCGAGCACTCAACCAGTCAGCCGACAGACTATCAGGCAAACCCGCATGTACTGATGCATTTGATCATATGCGGTGGATCCAGGTTTTAGTAGGTAGGTTTTGACATATTTTTTAGTGGGCAGGTTTTCATTTTTCTCTCTCTAATATATATATATATATATATATATATATATATATATATATATATATATATATATATAGAGAGAGAGAGAGAGAGAGAGAGAGAGAATAGAAAAAACCTAATCATATAACTAACCAAATGCACCCTCATCTCTCCATACACATGCAAATCAAAACAAGAAACAAATTGAGCCAATTCAGGCATACCTGCCATGCAGTGGAACTAGTGTACGCGAACTAGGCAACGAAGCGGGTTGGGATTGAGCAGGTCCTTGTGGAGCTGTCGTCACATTGATGCTGGAATGACCAGCTCAGTGGGTCCATCCTAAGCTTTCGGCTCAGTAGAGGTTAGGCTTGGAATTTGATCCTCTTGTGCTGGATCCAGATTATATCTTTGTATTTAAACTCTAATGACCCATCACTTGTACCAGTGAAAAGATAAAGTGGAATGTGATTGCACATTAATATTTGTGCATTAAGCACCTGATCAACCTGCCATGCAGTGGACCCAAGACCTGATGAAGGGCGATCGGGTGCTTAATGCACAATTTTTTGTGCAATCATATTGCACCCGACTCCTTCGACCTGCATTTATAGCCAGCCTACTACAAGGTACCAAATGGATCCCAATGGATATCCGTTTGGATTAGAGAGAATGGACCTACATTCTAGTCTAGCCCATAGTGACAAATATCGTGAGATTTATGAAAATCTTGCTATAATAAGGCAAAAAATTGCCTGAAAGTTTAAAACGGTAAATTCTTGCGAGATTTTCAAAATATCACGAGATTTATGAAAAAACATCAATACCATGATTTAAACACGATATTTACATTTTAAACGGTTATTTATCATGAAAAAATCATGTATTTTTTATTATATTCTTTAATTTATTTTATATTGCCAAAAAACATGAGATTATAAAAAAATTTCAATTTCTCATGGGTTTTTAAAAAGAGAGATTTTGCCGAAAAAGAAGTTTGTCACTGTGGTCTACATTCTGAGCTTTACAAACCGATAATGATTAGGGGTGGCAAAACCTGACACGACCCGCCAACCCGTCTCTTAGGCGGGTTCGGGTTGGGCTTAAGCCAACCCGTTTAATAAACGGGTCGACCCACGTAACCCGTTTATTAAACAGGTCGGGTTCGGGTTGGGGGTATGCCAACCCGCCAACCCGGCTGACCCGTTTAATAAACGGGTTAGGCGGGTGGGTCAACCCGCCAACCCGACCCGTCAACCCGACCCGCCAACCTGACCCGCGAACCTGAGAACCCTTTTACCCAACCCAACCCATTTATTAAATGGGTTGGCGGGTCATGTCGGGTTACCCGTTTATTAAACGGGTCGGGTTCGTGTTTGCCACAGCCGACCCGTTTAATAAACGGGTCGGGTTCGGGTTGAGGTATGCTGACCCGCCAACCCATCGGGTCGACCCGCCAACCCGACACTATTGCCACCCCTAATAATGATACTCAGTTAATAAGCACCGAAAGTCAATCATTAATTATAACTTTTAAATAGTTTTAATAGTGTTTTTAATAATGAATATTTATATATTAGAATATCAATAATATAAATATATTTTATAACTCAAAAACTATAAAAAATCTGTCTTCATGTCATTGTTTTCACTATATCAAAAAAATTTGTGCATTCGCATCTCATGTCCTTATCAACTTTGTGTCTACGTTTCGTATCTATGTGGCGCAGGTATCAAACCACGACGCATGCGGCCACTTGCCCCCAACTCATTTGACCTCGAGAAAGCAAAAAGCTGTTTGCATTGGATGCCTTGACCAAGGTGGGGAGGGATTCATGGACCGAGGCACAAGACTGGAGGATTGTTTACAATAGCGTAATGAGACACAAAGCAACATTGCTTCTCTTTTTTCTACGCCTCACAGAGATTATCAATCTCACTCTCACAAAATCCATAATCAGGTCCAAACAACGAGTTTTTCAACAAGCCTTACAAGCAGAGCCGTACCTGTGTTTTATGGGGCCTGAGGCGGAGGGAAAAAATGGGCCCCCTATTAATAGTAGGAGTTCGGGGGGCAGCGCCTTCGAATTTTTTTTAAAGAATCAAAATAACAATAAAATTTGCATTCACATTAAATAAATATAATATTTCAAATATTTATATTATATTAAATAAAAATATATAAATATTTATATAAAATACCTAAACAATACTCATTGGCCTTAAAAATGAGCCCCTAAAAATTTTTTGGGCCCAGGGGCCCTGAGGCCCAAGCCTCATTGGCCGCTTTACAGGTCCGGCTCTGCTTACAAGGGGGCTCTAAGAACCAAGGTTGTTAAATGCGATGAGGTGAAGCGAGGCGCTGAGCCTGCGCTTCGCCTCTGAGGCGAGGCGTACGCCTCTCACAACATGAGACTCTCAAGTATCTGTGGTATTATCTAAAATATTATAAAAATATGTTGCATCACACTCAACGCCTCGCACTAGTGAAACATTTCATCATTATTATGGTGAACATGGCTGCTTCTAACCCAGAAATCCCAGATTTTGGGTTAGAAACTTTTTATATTTACTTTAAGCGCATCACAGCAACGCCTCAGTACCTTGAGTGTGCGCCTCGCCACTGAGGCGTACGCCTCGCCACTGAGGCGTACGCCTCTCACAACACTGCTAAGAACTCTGAATAATTGTTTGAAGGGTGAGTTACATTTGCGCACCATGGGTACTAATATTGGCATACTAGGAGACCATGAAAAAAATAACCAATTAATCCTACTATAGGTATTATTTTTCTCTTTTTTTTACTTCGTAAAAAAATTAAGAGATACTAATGGTAACCATTCGAGCTAAAGAAATTAGTAATATTATCCGCGAACCGATTGAGCAATAGGTTTTGTGGTTGTAAACCCTGGGTGAGATTGCTATCTGACAGGATCTAAGCATATGCTTACAGCACTTCTTAAACCTGCACCCTTAGTATAGAAATTCTTGCTTATCTATAATCAATGGATTCTGAGCAAATCTATATAACTTGTCTTGCAAAACAAACAAGAAAAAGATTGCGACGTGAAAAATACAGAGAAACAGGCTCGGCAAATGAATTGGCTTAAATTATTTGAGTTTTGGATCAACATTGTATAGCTATAGGCTTTCTTCCTGACAAACCATTGTAGCTGGTTTGAGTGACTTGTTGGAAATGACCTACTGAACTAATTGGGTTCAACTAGGTCTATGAAGTGGTTCTGGGTCCAGATCTAGCCCATAAGGGTTGTCACATTCTAGAAAAGGAAGGCTCAGGTCTGGGTCAAACTTGATCCCTCAACAACTTTGGATCCCTTGTTGCCTGAATGAGCATAACATTGAAAGTTGAAGTATAAACTGACAAAAAGAAATTGTTCAGTTGTACTATGGCACAACTGAAAATGCTTCTTGACCACGCACCTGTCACTAGTCATTACAATGATTAAAGCACACCTTCTAGACAAAGTGATGCTGTGTTTTGACCCTGATTCACATGGTATGGGTACGACTTATTATGATCAGTTCATATAGCTGGAGAGCCGAGTGTTGAGCAGCTCTTTTAGCTTAAACGAGTCGAGCCCAATTACACGGTGTTCGCGGCTCGGCTCGGCTCAGCTCAGGAGAGTTCTTATAGATAAAATATATACATTTTTTATGTTATAACATATATTAAGTGTAATATAAAAAAAAAGAATGCATAAAACATGTATAAAAAGAAAAAGATGAATGAAAAATATATGAACTATTAAGTGTAATATATAAAAATATATATTTTTTAAATATAATATATAAAATATATTATATTCTATGTATAAATAACATGAAATGTTTTTACACGAGCTAGCTTGTGTTCATCTCATCTCATTCAGGGATGAGCTGAGATTGAGCTCTACTCGACTAAACATGAACACGAACCGAGCCACGAGTTCAATTCACTGGTAGACGAGCTGAGCCCAAACATGCACTTTTCGGTTTGTTTGGCTCATTTACCAGCTAACCCTAGTAAAAATTAGGAAGTTATTCAAAATCTGATCCTTAATTAGGGTTCATCTGGAATGATCTCAGAGTGAGCATTCTCAACCCACAAGGTATTTCACCTTGATGGGAATAGTTTCACAAGGGAGCAGCTGAGGTGCCTATAGGGCATACCTATAAATCGCGCCTAGTCGGGATACCCACTCAGGTAGTTTTTTTCGTTACTAGCTAGAAAATAAAGGGTGCATCTGGAATCAAGATTTTTTTGGAATTAGAATGTAATTCTATATGAAGACCCTGTTTGAGAGATGGTACATGAGTGGATTTGATAGAAATTACTTGGAGGAAAATGGGATTTGAAAAAAAAATGGAGGAACATGTGGTGTTTGATAGCACCTTTAAATTTTTTTAAGGTTTTGGTACCCAATTCTCTTTGTTTCTCTATCTTGTTTGGAGATGACTTTTTGTTTATATAGAACTTAAAAAAGAACAAATATATATAGGAGAGTGTGTCATCGGATGCGCTGGGCATCGAACGAAGTCGGATGCAATCAACGCGTCTGATTACATTTTTATTTTTATTTTTTGACCTTTAGCTGCAGCCCTGGACCACTGCTAAAGGTCTGGGCGAAAAAACAGCCTTTAACGGCATTTCAGAATCACCAAAATGCAAAAAATTAGCACATGTTGCCGAGGTCCTACTATATAGATAACAAATCAAATAGCAACATTTATTGTTCATATTTTCTGGAAGGAAGTTTTGTAAGGATCTGTGACCATAAGGCCATTAAGAAAACTATCCTCTATTAAGGATTAAGTCCTTAATGAGAGGATCCAAGACCGTTGAGAAGGGATCATTCTCAACAGCCTAGTATCCTATGTGTGCATGAGAGGTCAACCCACCTCTCATGCACGTATTTGAAAAGTATCAAATGCAAATCAATTTCATGCATGGATGATAAATGTCATAGGCATGACAGTTGGATACATAAGGATCATGTGGAGGTTTCACCAAGAATGGAAAACAGATTCAGCCCTAGAGTTTACATAACAGGGTCTCTCATTATCTAGAAAATATTTGATAGAAAGCTAAAGAAAAAATATGAGAGAGAGAGAGAGAATTCTTACCCTGCAGAGGCTATGATTATTCATATTCTTGTGCTCTCTCCTTAAACTATCCTCATCCTTGTTTTGATCATTGTTCGGGAGCATCCCTACATTGGTATCAGAGCCCGGGTGTTCTGCTATCATGTTGTCGTGCTGCTCATCGCTGCTTCGTTGCTCTAGTGATAGATTCACATGTCTGCTTCAGTGTAGGTTAAAAAATAACAAGCTGAGTACTTATGGTTGAGCTATTCCTATTCTTGTGTTCTCTCACCTCGTTTCAATCACTATTCGAGAGCATCCCTACATTAGTATCAGAGCTCAGGTGTTGTTGCTATCGTGTTGTCGTGCTGCTCGTCATTGCTTCATTGCTCCAGAGATATATTCACATGTCTGCTTCAGTGCAGGTTAAAAAATAACAAGCCGAGCAATTATGGTTGAGCTCTCTAAAATCAAGAAACTCAACAACATGAATCTTGAGATGTAGTGATGCAAGATGGAGTATCTCCTCATTCATGACAAAATGCTATATGTTCTAAGTAGTAATAAAATAATTCTTGAAGAAAATGCTAGTTAAGAAGACAAAAAGAACCTAGCTAAGTTTGTAGATGATGACATACTGGCAAAGGCTACTATCCTCACTTTCATGCAGGATAACCACATTCATGCTTTTTGAGGATTGTGTTTTGGTAAAGATGATGATGAAAGCGTTGAAGGAAAAGTACAACATGACTTCTGAGACACGTATCCAACTACTTCTAGAGTAATACAACTCCTGCAAAATGAAGGTGTTAGATGATGTTATGGATCATGTTAATTGTGTGTTTGTGATGGTTAAAGATCTATTGTGGCAAGAAATATCATTCCTGACTACATGTAGATGTCCAACATTCTATCCAACCTCCCTCTATCGTGGAGAATGGTAGCTATTGCTATGAGGCTGAATAAGAAAAATTTGACTCTAGCCGAACCTCCTCAACAACTTGCCTGGAGCAGGAGCACCTAAACAAATATAAGAAGAGTGAGGCGATGATGATCCAACCTACGAGCTTTGGACCATCATCATCTTGAGGATTTCGAACCAAGGCTCCTGGTTTTAAGAAAACCAATAAATTTAAAAATAATAACATTAAATAACAATTTGTGTAGAAGAAAAAATCATGACTTGCACCAAAAGAAAATTGTTTTTATTGCAAGAACCCTGGGTATTTCAAGAGGAACTGCCCAAATCTGCAAAAGAAGGATATAATGACTAAGCCAAGAGGTAGTTGTGAGATTTTTTGTATGGTTTCTAAGTTGCTGATGAGTGATGGAGACTTGCCTGGATGGTAGATCGACTTAGGTTCTACTCGACATGTCACCAAAACCAAGGAGGGCCTTATGGAGATGAAGGAGCAGAAAGCAGGAGACCAGATGGTTTATATGGAAAACATGACCTATTTTGACATCATGAGTATTGGGTCATATAGGTTGTTTGTTTAAGGCAACAATCTATTATTGACAAATGTTTTGTATGTGTCTTCCACGAGAAAGAATTTGGTGTCTCTTATTGATTTTGTAAAGAAGGATTTCAAAGTTCGTTTCCAACCAAATAAGGTCACTTTTGGGAAATGTGGACAACTGAAACTCACTAAATACTTTGATCCTTATCATGGTTTGTGCTGCCTTGAATGTTGATGCATATATATGGTATTTAAGATTATGTCATATAAATATTAATAAAACAAAAAAATAATAAGTCCAGGCATATTACCTACTCTTCAAAACAAGAATTTTGACAAATGTGAACCTTGCATAACTGGAACGATGACTAGAAAACATTTTTCAAATAGCAGTAGTGTGATGCTCCGAGATTTTTAACCACTTGTAAAATACATAAAAATTAAAACTTTTTTTATTGAATAATCATCAGCGAAAATATTCTTAACTTTGGTTCAAAACCTCAGGCGGGTTACATTTCACACAAACACAATTATACTGAATTTAAATGCGGATAACATGACTCATTTAAAATACTTTAATTTCAAAGAGCCGAGTATTATAAAACCAACACAATAGAAACATGTATCTGAATTCAGTTTCTAGGAAAGAAAAAATGATTAGCTCATCAACACCATCGCAACATCCCGCATCTGCTCTGCAGCTAAACTTGTAATCACCTGTATGCCCATAAAATGGGTTAGACTTGTAAAAGCCTGTTAGGTCTACACCGAATACATAGTGATTGTACACAGCTAATATAGTTAGCATATTAATGATAACATCATTCATTCAAACAAATATCCATGATATACTTTAATCGTGGTACACAAACATGATATATATAAATTAGGAGAACATAATGCATTCATTTGCAAAGTAACTAAGTAGGTGTGATATATCATTTAATAACATGTTCAATCATGCTCTTCTACCAAGGTTCATAGTTGATAAGGACATGAAACCTCAAGGATACATAACATAATTCATCAAATCAGATATTCATGAAGTACATTTAAATGCATTCAATCAGTTTATACATGCATCACTTCAGATGTCACATAACATCATATTTTATATTATTTATGCATTTGTAAATTGAACTTTGAAGCACGCGTACGTGAATCAAAACATGCATACAAAAATCTAAGTATGAGCATTCAATACATTGAATTATATTTTACATGAACTCCTATACATGCATATAATTTTATATAAGATGTCACAGTTCATCAAAGCATGGTACATTTCAATATAAGTTATCATAGTTCATCAATGCATGATACAATTCTAATATAGTTTATCAAGGCATGAAATAATTTAACAGGAAACAATGTGACATGTTTCAAAGTTAACAACTGTGAAAAAATATGCAGCTTTATTCAGAATATAATTGTGCAGTATCAGAGCATATTTTCATTTCAAGACTGTGTGAAAAAAAACATTGTTTCTCTTGATTACAGTCCCCTTGTGTACGCAAGTGAACAATCACATTAAACAGTCGTGACATTCAGAGGATATATTATTAATGAGTAATATTTTACCTCAGTGTTGAACTAAATATGACCCAAAGCAGGCAGTCTATGACCAAAAGAAAACCCAACCCATTCAGATGCCGCTAAGGCACTTTTAGCCCATATGAGTGTTTCGTCTGTAAAGGCGAACCAACCAATTAAGTGTGTGTATATGCATGTATCATTCATAGTATAGTGTCGCTTTCACACTTCTTAGGTCTGTATCAACCCCAAGTTCATATACGAGCAATCACAAGTAAACACATTTTCATGTTTTACAATACAACTCAGTTCACATGCCATGCACACTGATGTGTTCAATTGGCACCACAAGGGTTCTTTGAACCATAGGCTACGATACAAGTCATCATTCATGCAAAAATACATTATTTCATGTGGTGTAATAAAAAAAATTATAAGAATATGCTCCATATGTCCAGACAGGTTGCATGACCCCTGAACTCCATCATGAGCCATAAACAATTATTGCATGCATCATGTAATATTTTAACATCATATATATCACATGTTATGCACACCTTGACTCCAATATAAGTCAACACACGTGTAAATCATGCGACATTTCATGTGTCAAAAAAGAAAAGACAAAATCATGTTTCACTTGTCTTGATGGATTCTATGAACCCCAAGCTCTATCAGGAGTCATGCATACATTATGTACCATAATTATTTAATATTTCAACATGTGAGCATATCTAGTAGAGCTATGTGACCCATAACGTCAATAATTGAGTTTAAACATTCATTACATGCAAGCATCATCACGTGGCATTTCAAGAACACAATTACATATGAATTATATGATATGACATGTGATTCCAATCATAAGAAATTTTATGCATTCATCATTAAAGCTCGTAAAACCTATGAGAGCTCGTAACATGTGAAAGTTCATAAGAAAGTACATAAACATATGAGAGCTTGTAACATGTGAAAGTTCATAAGAAAGTACATAAACATATGAGAGCTCATAATTATGTAAAAGCTCGTAAGGATTTACCCCCTTTTTAATTTTTTGAACTTTAATCAGGTAATGCATATTTTATGCATGCGTATGTGAACCTGCATATTATATAATATGAAACATTTAAACCTCAAGCATACACAATTTCTACGTACGTCAATCAAGTCATGCACACATAATTGAAACATGTATTAGTCACATCACAATTTATCATGCATTATGTATTCATATTCAAGTTTTCAAAAGATAACTCATTTGTATTTGGAAACCAATATGAGTATTTTGGTAAATATGGCATATATCATAATACTACTCAAATCTCAAGTCAGGATAATCCAAAGTTTCCCGATGTATATTAAAGAACTCGATATGTGTGTGACCACAATCCTCACAATCGAAGTCCCACAATAGTATAATTGAAACATTTCAATTGCGTATTTCAAATCATCCATATGTTTTTTCAAATTGTGCAAACGTATTTCAAAACATGTATACTTCAAAATACAAAACCTTTCAAACTCACGCATACGAGCAATATGCATATTTAATAATTCAAAGGTATATTTCAAACTATGAAATCTTTTTACGCAAAACTTTATTACAAAGTGTGCATGCAAACTATTTTATGTAAATATTTATCCAAAAACATGCATGCAAACTATTTTACGTAAATGATTATTGAAAAACATGCATGCAATCTTGTTTATATTATTTCTTGTAAAACAACATCTCATATGTAAATATATATTTTTATTCATAAAATATTTCATGCATGTGAACAAATATCAATGCATCCGAATATATATGTATATATTATTCTTTGTAAAACATCCAATGCATACAAACATATATTTTATTCATAAAATTCAATGTAGGTGAACATATATCTACGAAAAGATCATAATTATTTCAAAAAGCTTGTAGATATTTTGAAATCTTATAAATATTTTAAAAGCCCATAATTATTTCAAAAGCTCATAAATGTTTAAAAAGTTCATAGATATATAAAAAAGCTCGTAATTATGTGATAAAGCTCACAAATATTTTCTTGTACTTTCTACATAATATATATATAACTATATATGTACTTATATGCATATGAAAATGAATATAATTATATATTATATAATTATCCAAAAAGATTGGCGTATGGACCATATACCCGCACGCATTAGAAACGAACAAACACTAGAGTTATCATAGATTTACCCTACATTGAAATCCATGATGTAAAGCACTTGCCGACGGTCCGAACATGGCAAAGACTAGTGTGTATACCTTAAGCTTCGTGTTCAGTTCATAAACTCGTGTGAATCCATTAACGTAGGCGATGGAGAGGTTCCTGAGATGCATAGATCTCAAGGTGCATGGATCCCAAGGCAACCACAGAATGGTGGCTGCGACAACGGGGCCCACTTGTCCCGACAACGGGAGCAGCTCGCGAACCATTTTTCTTTTGCTTTCTTTTTTCCTGTTTTTTTTTTCTTCCTTTCTTTCTTTTTTTCTTCATTTTTCTTTCTTCTTCACAATTGACAGCCGCAAGAGGGGTGGCCTTGGCCGGGTTGCCAGTGGTGGCAGCGGGAGGTGGCAACCTACTGAAAAAACCAGTAGGGAGCAGCTTTTGTTGTTGTTTGCAAATTAGCAGAGGAGGTTGGGGTGTTCCGGCATGAGGAGGGTGATGAGCTCAGTTCCGGATACAAAACACTTTTTTTTAGTGGAATCCATTTGGGTCTTTCAAATGCTCATTCTGCTTAGTGGGATCCATTTGGGTTTCTAAATGGATACAAAACACTTTCTACTTTATAGGGGGGGGTCCATTTGGGTCTCAAATGGATCCAAATCCCTTCAGTGATTGGTTTAAACCCCCACTATGGGTGAGTTTAAACTCTACCCAAATTCCTTTGGGTTGATCTGAATCATTCATAGATCCAAATAGAGTGGATCTAAAATCTCAAAACTCACAATGGATTTGTTTGAGTTCGGATCCTCTATTAGGTCCAAACTTAACAATTCAACTTTGGATTGTGTCCACCGGCTGGATCCAATCCCGAACATATAGGTTGATCAATCTGGATCCCTACTAAGATCCATATCCAAATATTTCATAAATTCTTAATTAAATACTAGATAATAATCCATTTAAATATTTAAATAAACATAATTACCAAACATCTGAAATTCAACAATTTTCATAAAATCAATTATTAAATAAATACCAAAATATTATTGATAATTAATCACCAATTAATTATCCAAAAAGTACCTAAATAATTCTCATTAAAATTCCAAAAAAATTATGGGTATTACAAGTAGGACTTAAGAGTTGTTGACTATAGTCCACTCGGTTATTTGTGGCCCTTTGATGGTTGAAACCTATGAGAAAAGTTCATACTTTATTATGACTATTCAAGATATGGGTATATTTATCTGATTTCTAAGAAATTAGAGGCTTGGAAAGGTTTAAGGCATATAAGTATGAAGTAAAAGGGTTGTTAGGTAGGAAGTTCAAGGTCATCAGATTCTGATCGAGAATGTGAGTACAACTATGACAAGTTTAAAGTCTTTTGTTATGATAAGTATATTACTTGTAATACTACGATGCCTTATACTCTTGAGCAAAATGGTGTAGCTAAAAGACGAAATAGAACATTAATGGATATGACTTGGTCAATAATGGCACATGCGAACCTTCCAAAGAAATTTTGAGAAGAGTCTATTCGTACTACTATATATATTTTGAACTGAGCCCCCTCAAAGTCTATTGAGCTAACACCATATGAGTTATGGACTGGTAGAAAACCATATTTGACTCACCTACGAAAGTAGGGGTCAGTTGCATATGCTCTAAGCTAGAAAACAAAACACTTAGGTGTATTTTTGTTGGGTATCCTTAAGGTTCAAAAGGGTATAGATTGTATAACCCTGAAAAAGATTATATAGAGAATATGAATGTTGAATTCTCAGAAGAAAAGAAATAAGGATTTGATCCTCAAGAAGATTTGTATTATTTGACATCTTAAATGATGATGATGATGATATATAATTGAACAAACCAGAAGTCTTTGTACCATTTACAGAGGATCAAGAGTCAGCCTTAGATGACAACCATTCTCCACAACATATAACTGGACATAAAAGGTCCAGAGTTCCTCTATCCTATTTGGATGATTACTATGTGTATTTGTCAGAAAAACATTGTTACTTTATTGATTTATATGAAACTATTGATAATCCCAGCTTTTAGGATGCGCTTAGTTTGCATGAATCCAATAAATGAATTGGAGCAATGCAAGATGAAATTAACTTTATTGAAAAGAATTTGAGTATGAGAACTAGTAACATTGCTTGATGATCACAAGTCAATTAGTTTTAAATGGGTCCTAAGAAAGAAATATAAAGTTGATGAATTCATTGACAAATTTAAAGCAAGATTAATTGCAAAAGGATATACTCAACGCGAGGACATTAATTATAAAGAAACTCTCCAGTGGTGACATTCACTTCCATTTGAATTATATTGGCCTTAGTGATATTCTTTGACCTTGAGTTACATCAAATGAATGTAAAAACAATATTTATGAATGATGAGCTAAAAACTACTATATATATACAACCAAAGGGCTTTGTTATAAAAGGTCAAGAGGATAAGGTGTAAAGGTTGAAAAAATCTCTATACAGACTTAAGCAATCACTCAGACAATGGTCTATGACCTTTTATAAGACGGTTACCAAATTGGGTTAT
This sequence comes from Nuphar pumila, assembly GCF_984573655.1. NCBI lineage: Eukaryota > Viridiplantae > Streptophyta > Magnoliopsida > Nymphaeales > Nymphaeaceae > Nuphar > Nuphar pumila. The sequence continues at coordinate 73,067,517 of NC_143261.1, forward strand.
GTTGCGAATAAGTTAGATCAGTGTGTATATGTCAAAAAGTGATAATAAGTATATCATTGTCTTTATATGTTGATGATATTATCATAGCAGGGAATGCCATGGGAATGGTTATCACAACCAAGACTTGGTTATCTTCTCAATTCAAGATAAAAGACTTGGTGAAGCATCGTATGTACTTGAAATTAAAATCACAATAGACAGGCAATCTAAATTGTTGTACCTAAGTCAAGAAAGATACCTTGATCATATTTTGAAACAATTCAAAATAAACAACAATAAAGCCAAGTTGACCCCCCATTGTGAAAGGAATGAAATTAAGTAAGAATGATTGTCCAAAGGATGGAAAAGAAAAACTTGATATCCCTTATACTCATGCAATTGGTAGTTTGGTGTATGTTATGTTGTGCACTAAACCAAATATTAGTTTTGTTGTGAATCTAGTGAGCAGATACCAAAGTAATCCTGCCATTCCTCACTGAGAAGCAGTGAAAAGAATCTTTAGGTATCTTAAGGAAACTAAGGGACAGAAAAGCAATAAAAAGAATCTTTAGGTATCTTAAGGAAACTAAGGGACTTAAGTTATGTTATCCAGCAGAAAAGCTTACGCTTATTTGTTATTCTGATGTTGACTTTACATGAAGCATTTATGATGAAAAATCCACTTTGAGATATGTTTTTATTTTAGGTAGTGTTGTTTCTTAGTCATGCAAGAAACAGGGTTGTATGGCATTGCATACTCAAGAAGCTGAATATATAGGTTGTAATATAGTTGTGACCTTCAGGGTCTGGATTGATCGTTTATTGAGTGAGTTGAGACTGAATATCTCAAATGAACCAGTCCAAATATAGTGTGATAATAAAGTTGCAATAAGCCTAATAAACTCTAGAGTTGATAGCTCTAAGAGTAAACATATTGAGGTAAAATATCATTATGTTCATGATATTATAAAGAAGAATGAATTTAGTTATTTACCTTCGAGAAACATGATAGTTGATTAATTGATGAAGGCAGTTACTGAGGATGTCTTTGCAAGACAAGTGAGTCTAATGAGACTCATGTATGTGTAAATTAATCATGAGTGAATAGTTCACAAAGAATCCTTATGATGCTCATATTAAAATCCGCAATATGCCTAAATAGAATACAAAGAGATTAGTGTACAGATGCAAAAGCTCATAAAAGTGGGAGTAAGTTTTGTGATAAGGGCTTAAGGCTAAGTGAGAGATGTAAAAATCTGTAGCCATAAGGTCATTAAAGAAATGATCCTCTATTAAGGAAGGATTAAATCCATCTTAATGAGAGGATCCAGGACCCTTGAGAAAGGGCCACCTTAGAGGCCTGGTATCCTATGCTTGCATGAGAGGTCGGCCCACCTCTCATGCGCATATTTAGAAAGTGTCAAATGCAAATCAATTTCATGCATTGATGATAATTGTCACATGCATGACAGTTGGATACACGAGGATAAGGGGGAGCATTTCAACAAGAATGGGGGGGGGGGGGGGGGGGGGGGGGGGGCTCTCATGCTCTAGAAAATATTTGATAGAAAGCTAGATAAGAAAATACGAGAGAGAATTCTTACCCTGCAGAGGCAGAGGCTGAGGCTGAGGCTGTGACTATTCTTATTTTTGAAGATCACGAGCATAACCGTGTGCTCTCCTTGATCCATCCTTGTTTCGATCACTGTTCTGGAGCGTCCATATAAGATTTACAATTTCAACTGGACTCTTTTAGGGTGAAGGGTATAGCAAAAACTTCCTCTCCAAACACAAAAAAAGGACAGGGGAGGAAAAATGACAGACGTTGATTGCCTCTCCATTTTTCACAAACCTGCCAAGTCTCTCCTTCCCAAACGGATTAGATGGTAGCCCACATCAATTATTTTTCTCTGGTTGGTAGATTACCACTTTCTAAATAGGCCCAAGTTATACTAGATCCTTTGGCTGCTTGCCATTCCCAAAGTAAGATTTGAGTGTCAATGTGTTCCAATTCTATTGAATTTCTTTAATCCAAACACACTTAGGTCACTAGAGTTCATGCATCTAGACCATCAAAAGAGCCTCGAATGATTCATAGGATTCGAAAGATAACAGATCCTCTAGATTGAAATTGGGTTGTTCAAACATAACCCTAACAGTATCCATAGAATGGCATTGGCAAACAAAGATGAGACCTCTGCAATAAGTATCATTGGCATTTTCAATTTATCATAAATTTTATTGCAAAAACTTTAATAAAACGATAGAAAATATCATCTTCCTTTTAGAATATATTGTGGTATCTTGATTTTAAACTTTTATCTACATTTTAATATGTTTTAGCAGTTTTTTTTTATGAAAAAAGTAGTTTATCATCAAAAAATTTATCAAGAATATCCCAAAAATGAGCTTTGTAATATCGAACGAAAGCCACAAAAGGAAAATTAGGCGTTTTACTCTTTCCTAGCCCCGTTTTTAATAGCTAAAATAAGGATAGCACTTGGTTGGTTTCGAACGGGGGACCACTCTCAGTTAAGATAATGAGTGCCATTCTGTTCGGTCCAGCTATACCAATTACCAACCTTATAATCCTTGAGTTGCCAAACCTAAATTGCTATTATGTGGAGTTCTAGGGTTTCTTCAGGGCAAAAGTGGAATTTCGCTTTTCCCTTTTCCTTCCCTGCTTTTAAGAGCCATATAGGGCTAAGAGGGTACGGGTTTAAGATGCATTTTAGTTACACAATTATTCTTGCTTAGTCTCTCTCTCTCTCTCTCTCTCTCTCTCTCTCTATATATATATATATATATATATATATATATATATATATATAAGAATGGGCTAATGCTAAACCAACGACATGCTAAATAGATTTTTGGGGCTTTTCTGGGCTTTTTATCCAGTTTCGGCCCCATAAATGCGTTGGGCATAGTCGATTTACTAAGAATTCACACCTGGATCATGTGTTTTGGATGAAAAAAGTGATGTTTGAAGCTTCAAAAATTTACAAAGATTTTGGACTGTTGATTTTTTGAACTTTATAAAAACCCACCAATGTGGTGGAATCAAACGCTTCAAGAGCTGATCCTCAAAAATAAAGTACATAAATCACATCTATACGGTCGGAATTTAAAAATAAAATGAAAAAAATCCCAAAAACCCATTTAGCACCAAATTGGTTTATCACGGACCCATTTTCATATATATATATATATATATATATAACCATTTGTGCATTTTAATAACATGCACGATTGATTTTAAGACAACTTATACCTCAAAAATGCTTCTTTATAATTTCTGCAACTGGGCTTTTCATCATTTTGAGTAAATGGTATTATTTAATTTATACACCTAATGACCAATTTACCCTTCCGAGTAAATGGTATTATTTAATTTGTACACGTAATGACCAATTTACCCTTCCTTGAAAGCGTCAGCCCTTTCCTAACCCATCGTTCCTCCCTCACTGATTCATCGGAAGTATACCGGAAAATCGCTTGAACCTAATCCCGTATGAGTACCATCCGGCGTTAGCATCCATAACAATACAACTCTCTCTCTCTCTCTCTCTCTCTCTCAAGAAAAGGCATTTGGATGCATTAGATTAAGGTTGCTTGCAATTTCATGATATTTCTTTGGCGTGATTCTTCACTGTAGGGTTTGTGGTGGAGATGCTGTGATTAGGGTTTGATGGTGGAGCAGAGGGAGATGGGGATGCAGCTCTCCTGGTATTCAACAACAATGCGCTTACCTCATCTGATTGGAAACTTGAGTGGATAAGAGTCTAGCTGTAGACGAGGTTCAAGTGATAGCAGTGCGATCATGTGCACTGAGAGACTCATTTCCAGATTTTGGTTTGAGCTCCTCATTGCTCCAGTATCTCTCCTGCAGATCAGTCTCATGGGCGAGTGATGCTTGGAAGAAACAGTTTAACACGGTCGAACGAGATGAATGAGCATAAATGAAGATCGAGGTATCTGCAATGTACTAGTCTCAAACAAGGGGGTTTCTGTCAAGTGCTAAAACAGGGGTTACTCTGCAGCAAAGATGAAGTCGTTTGACATGGTTTCAGCTTATAGCTTAGCACTGGATTTCGGTCTATGTTGTTCACAACTTAGTTCATCTTCTAGACACCATTGATGTTCTACTTTGAAATTGTAAGGGGGTCTTTTATGTTCTAACCTTGGTTAATGCGTTGGCGATGCCCTTGCAATCAGCTTTTGTAGCCAATTTTAGAAGTTTTAACGAGATCTATTATAAAAAAAAAAAAGTAAACTTGTTCAAGGGTGAGCAGTTGTTTGAATCATGAGCTGATTTATTTTGATCTATCAATTTTTGTCTCTAAAGTGCGGCTGTTATGGGGAAAAGAGTTGGGTTTCGGTGAGCTTCAAGCAATTACCGATAGCGGAAAAGAATTTGGGTTCTTTTCAGTAAAGAGTGGTAACAGGTGAAGGATGGAGGGTGGGTCAGGAAAAAGGTAGGAGATTTTGAAGGAAGGGCAGATTGGTCATTGAGTATTCAAATTAAATAATATAATTAATGCAAATGACAGAAAACTCTATTGAAAAAATTACTAAGAAACCATTTTTAAGAGCATATATTGTCTTAAAATCAATTGTGCATGTTATTAAAATGCACAAATAGTTGTGGATTGTAACACTTCCTTTATTTATGTATAGAATGCTAAATTGGCACAGTGCTAATTCAATTTTCAGTATTTTGTTTTTTGAAATTTCAACCCCAATTCAGCATGATTGATTTACCAGAAATTGACACTGGATCATGCATTTTGAATTAAAAAAATGATATTTGAAACCGTAAAAATTTATAAAAATTATAGGTCATTAAGTTTTGAAACCTTATAAAAAACTATTCATACATCAAAATCAAATGCTCCATCAAATGATTCATATAAAAACAAACATATAAGTCATTCTTGTACAATCAAATTATAAAAAAAAAATGCCAAAAATCCAATTGCAGGTTACATTTAGCATCATGCCCATTTAGTATATAGGGAAGGGTCCCGTCTAACTAAAAAACTGTCCAAAATCTACAATGGATGATAAATAACTTTTTTCCTTATCTAACAATTGTGTTTTTCATCGAACATATTTTGGATGATGAATGTTAGGTGTTTAGATGCATTTTTTAAAGTGCTAAAAATCAACTGCTCACAATAGTAAAGCTTTAAATGCATCGAAAATATGTGTATTAGTGACCCGTCTAAATATGTCATAAAATATGTGTAAAACATATTTCTTACTAAATAAATTTTAAAAAACAAATATATGAGTCTGATCATGAGATATTCAAGCATTAGAGAAGGGGTCTTACCGTTATAGACTCGAGATATTAGACCTTGCTTTGGTTGGAAAGATATATATATATATATATATCTATATATATATATATATATATATATATATATATATATATATATATATATATATATATATATATATATATATATATATATATATATATTAGGCCCTACTTTCTCGTTCAGACCCGTTAGGCCTCATAGTTTGAAGTATTTCATGACAGATTTGAACTGATAGATATGTTTAGCATGCTCAATTTAGTGAGAATCGACTCTTGGATCATGTTTTTTCGATGAAAATTGTATTTTTATGAGCCAAAAAAAAAAATTGATGCCTTGTTAGCATCACCAAAAAAAACCTATATACAGGTCAAATTTTGGTAATCCAAAAGTCTACTCCCACTAAACAAAACCTATAGATTACTTCTATGGTGTTAGATGTGAGAAAAAACAGCAAAAATGACAAATTTTTTAAAAGGCTTAACGGGGCAGAAGAAAACGGGCAGAAGAAAGGCATTGCTCTCTCTATATATAGAGTTCTAGTGTGCACCACCAATGAGATCACATTGGTCGTCCATCACAGGGCTTGATGGACAGCCAGCGCAAAAAAGAAAAAAAAACATGTTAAAACACATTTTTGTGCATTTTAATTCTTTAGCAATGGGTTTTACCGCTGCTAAGGGTCTCAACAAAAACTGTAACCTTTAGCAACGGTTAAAAACCTGTCACTAAAAGCCCGAGTTTTTTTCTGGGGCCTTTAATGACAGGTTGTTGATCGAGGTCAAAATTTTCATTGAGACCTTTAGCAGTCAAAATATGGCCGGTTCGAAAACGCAAAAAAAATCCTACTTTTGCCTGTTTTTTTTAGTTCTTTTAGTCGTCCATCATGCCTGTGATGGATGGCCAGTGTGGTTGTGCACCTAAGGGTTGCACAGCTAACTGCACAACGCCTGTCCATCACAAGGCGTGATGGACGGCCACACAAAAATGCTGCAAAATTAAGCTTTTTGCACAATTTTGCCCTTTACCCTCAGTAAAAAAATATCGCTAAAAATGCTAAAACACACAAAAAGCATGTTTTATCATTTTTTTAATGGGTTTTGCGCTGGCCATCCCTCAGCATGATCCCGTAGGTAGCTGCACAGCTACCACTTTTTGCGCAAAAATGCTCATCAAAACCATGCAATCAGCCCTTTAGGCTAAAGGTCCCAATAGAACCAGGACCTTTAACCGTGCTTCAAAAGTGCCGTTAATTCAAAAGCTTGCAAAAAAATTACATTTTTTGTTAGTTTTTGCATCGTTTACACATGTTGGCCGTCCATCATGCGCGCAATGGATGACCTGCGTCATTCCACCACAGATGCGCACCTAAGGGTTGCACAACTAATATATATATAGTTGCACAATCCATAGGAGCTTAACCCAGATTGAAACGCTCAGCGTTTTGCAAAAAATTGTCGCTAAAGGTCCCTTTTCAGCTGGGGCGTTTAGCGATAATTTTCACTAAAGGTCTTAATTTTTAATGGGACATTAACCGTTGCTAAAACACTTTTAGCATTTTTTGCACTGGCCGCCCATCAAGCCCCAGGATGGACGGCCAACACAATTGCACAGGCAGCTGCGGACCACTTTTTCTATATATATATATATATATATATATATATATATATATATATATATATATATATATATATATATATGTGTGTAGTAATGTGTTCCTTAGGCCCCTTTTTTGTTAGGTCTCATTACGCCTCCTTCAAAAATCAAGGTTTTAAGTATTTTTTCTCACGTCTAACACTGAAGATGTGATCTATGGATTTTGTTTAGTGGGAACCTTTTTTTGGATTATTGAAATATGACCTGTATACAGGTTTTTCTTGTGATCCAAAATCAATGGCTACGAAGGTACCAGTTTTTTCCAGCTTATAAATATATATTTTTTCACATGAAGGTATCAGTTTTTTCTGGCTTATAAATTTTTTTTTTTGCAGAAAAAAACATGATCCAAGAGTCGATTCCCAATAAATCGAGCATGATATACATTTAATGGTTCAGATCTATCATAAAACACTTAAAACCTACGGGGCAAAATGAGAAATGGGGACTAACATGTTCGGTTTTATTACAAAACACTTAAAACCTATGAGAAAGAACAAGAAACGGGAACTAATATGTTCAGTTCTCATATATATATATATATATATATAAAGAGAGAGAGAGAGAGAGGAGAAAAAAGAGAGTAGAGCGTAGATGCATGTAATTCGTGCTTGATGGGTTTTTTAAGTTTTTTTGTTTTATTTTTAAATTCTGACAGTACAAATGTGATTTATGTAATTGATTTTATAGGAATCAGCTCTTGAGGTGTTCAACTCAAACACACTACTGAGTTTCAAACTGGTACCACAATGATGTTAAGCACCTACTCTCTCTCTCTCTCTCTGGTACCAAAATTTGGCTTTGCCATCAATGTTTACTCTCCTGAAGATTTGCCGCTCACTGTTTATAATGCATGAAGCTCGACGTCTGATTCTTTTTGCGCTAATTCTCGTGGCGGATCGGTGGCGCGGTTGAGTAGGCATGCTCGTGGGAAGCAGAGGAAATTTTTGCCATCCTCGTCATCGCAAGTTCTGTCAAGGGTGGGCCCACAAAAATTTGACCATGATAGCAATGCTTTCTCTACTGGAGTTCAGTTGTTAACTATTTCTCAAGCTCAGGGCCTGGTATCTGCTTCTGTTTGTACCACTTCTCGTTTCAGCTTAGAGGCGTTGTTGGGCAGGCTTGCACGTGATGGACAAAGGACGAATCTGCAATCGTCACTTATTATTTTTCCCTCCAGATGCTCTGACTATTTGGTTATCAATCTTATTGCGTTTAATGCTAGAACCAACCTGGCAATCAGATACATGGTGCTTGGCTCCTCGGTTTCGCGTCCTCTCCCTGTATCGCATTATGTCTCTGAGGTTTTTTCTTCTACCAAATTTTTTGATCTTCCGCCAAACGGGGTCTCATCCAGTAGTCCAGCACGGGGTCAGGGTAACCACCTATTTATGCCTTTGCTTCAGCAACATCCTAATCCACAACCCCTGGGTGTCACGGTTGTTGATGCAACTAAGTTGTTGGACATCTCTCTCTCCTCTTCGCAGCTGCAAGCTATAGTTGTTGATATGAATTCTACGATATCAGCTATTTCTGCTATTATCGAAGACTCCCTCTGCCACTCCGGTGGAGCAGACTGCGAGCAGTTGGGCATTTTCGATGGTAACTTGAGGTCGTTTGTCAGTGCTGGTGGTCAGCGAAGAAGAATGAGGCATTCGTCAATTGTTTCGGCTACCGATGCTAGGTCCTCAAGAAGGTCATCTCGGTGCCACCAACCCCGAGTTTTTCCAGATTTTGTTCCATGAAGATTATTTGTTGGAATGTTAGGGGCTTAAATTGTCCCACAAAGCATCTGTTTGGTTAAATTGGGTTAGGAAGCAAAAGCATGGCCTTCTTGCTTTATGTGAAACTAAAATGGAGGTCATCCCGCTCGTGGTTGTCTCTAGCATCTGGCAGAGAGCTGACTATTTTTTTAAGCCAGCGGTAAATCATGCAGGAGGTATCCTTATCTTGAGAAAGCAGTCTTTAAATTTATCTCAGCTGGATGTGGGTCTTTTTTCTCTGTCTGTTGCTTTCAATTTGCAGGCAGTTGATAGAAAGGTAGTGGTTTCTGTTGTTTATGGCCCTAATCTCGCCGCCATGAGGCCCGCTTTTTGGGATGATTTGGATAGGGTTGTCGTTTCCAACGCAGATTGTCACCTTCTTATGGAGGATTTCAATTGTTTGCTATCTATCCATGACTCTAATAATCTCGTAATTTCTAATCCCTCTTTGCGAGGTTTCCAAGACTTTGTTCATCGACATTTCCTCTACCCTATTTTTTTAACCGGGGAGCGCTTCTCTTGGTCGAATAAGCGGTCTCATCCGTGTTGTAGGTCCTTGATAGGGTCTTTGTCACCCTTAATTTATTGGACCTCATTTCCGACGTTAAGTGTGTGTTGTTTGCTTCCTCTATCTCGGATCATGGACATATCATCACTCATTGGAGGGATGACTTTCAACCCACCAAGAGCTTTGCGTTTGAAGAATGGTGGCTTCAGGAGCCAGATTTTCTCTCCGTTATTGTTAATTCTTGAAACAAACCTATTGATGAGCATTGGGCTGCGCTCTGGGTTCAAAATAAGCTTTCTCGTCTAGCTAAGGATATCAAAGCTTGGCTTCATAGTTGTAAGGTGGAGCAATTTTAACAAATGGTCGCATGGGATCAAGAGATTTCTGCGTTGTATCAGTCTATGTCTTCTCCTGACTCTCTTTCTGATTTGCAACTTCTCAGTCTCCAAGTCAGGTCCTTAGAATTAACTATGCTCTTGAAAAGCTGGAGGGTCAAAGAGGAAATTCGTTGGAAGCAAAGGTCTAGGGTGAAATGGCTTGCGGTTGGTGATGGCAACACTAAATTTTTTCACTCATATGCTTTCCATCGTCATAGGAGGAAGGTTGTTCCTTCTATCTCCATTGAGGGTGTTTCTTATCTCAATCAACACGTTAATCTGGCAGTCTCGTTATATTTTAAGGACTTATATTCTACTTCGTTAACTGCGGAGGGTGTCTTTGGTAATATCCTAGTTGAGTCAATTCAGTCTGAGCAAGCCAGATCTATGTAAAGGAGGTTCTCTGACGATGAAATTTTTAGGGCAATTAAGGATCTATCGGGTTGGAAAGCGCCTGGCATTGACGAATTTCATGTCGACTTTTTTAGAATCTTTTGGAACTGTGTTAAATCAGACGTGGTGAGCATGTTTGATGAGTTTCATCGTAACTTCAGACTGCCTTATCATTTTTATGTTGTTATTATTTCGCTCATTCCGAAAGATGATGAGGCCACTGATATTTCACAATTTCGCCCAATCTCAGTTATGAGTGCTCTCTCTTGGATGTTTGTCAAGGTTTTGGCAAATAGGCTGAAATTGGTGGCTAACCAGATTTTTTCAGACTCTCAGTTCGCCTTTATTCGTAATAAAAGGGTCCAACACTCATTCATCATGGCGTCCGAGGTTGTTCATTCCTTGCAGCATAGCGATCAACCTTACTTTGTCCTTAAATTAGACTTTCATAAAGCTTTTGACTCTGTGCATTGGTCATTCTTATTTCAAATGTTAGCAAATTTCGGTATTGGTCATCATTTTTCTGGTTGGGTGAGGGAGCTGGTCTCAAATGCCCAAGCCATGTTAAATATCAATGGTGTTAGAGGAGACCGGTTCAAGCTGGGACGGGGTTTGCGGCAAGGGTGCCCCCTATCGCCTTTGTTGTTCAATGCAGTTGTTGAGGGTCTTGTGGTCTTACTTAAGCGTTGTTGTATCGTGTTTCATTGATCCTTTGCAGGTTTTCGACTTCCCGGGTCATAGTCTTACTTATGTTGATGATATGATCCTTTTTTGTCGTGCAAATGTTCAACAGATGCTTAGGTTCAAGCTTATCATTCAGTTTTTTCTCTCTCTATCTGGGCTTTCTCTAAATGAGACCAAATGCTCTACTACCATGTTCAATGTTAATGCCAATATGCTTGCAGTTGAAAAGAGAATTTTTAATTGCACTATTTTTGACTTGCCTATTATGTACTTGGGCTTGCCGTTACAAGTGAAGCACCTATCTTCTGCTGCTTGGGCTCCGACGCTTCAAAAAGTGAAGCGCAAATTGCTTTCGTGACAGTCGTCTTATCTCTCCATCACTGACCGTCTAACCTTAGTCAGACATGTTCTTTCAACTATTCCAAAATTTTTCATGTCTATGTTTGTGATACCTGTGGGAGTAGAGAAGCAGCTGACGCGCTTGCTGGCAGGTTTTCTATGGTCTGGGTGTCAACTAAAGAGTAAGCGTCACTTGATTGGTTGGCGTTCAGTGGTCTTACCTCGACGTATGGCTGGTTTAGGCATTCTTGCGCCCAGACTGCGAAGCATTGTTCTTGTCGCCAAGCAATGATGGTTGGCCCACCAACCAGATAACCATTGTGCTAGTTTGCTTCTTGCTAAATATGGGGCTCCAGCTCTTATCCTGGTTCCTCTGGGAACCTGGGGTTTGGAGCTCTCGCACTTGCGTAAATCGTGGTTGAGGGCTTTAGCCTGCTTTAGAGACCATTTTGACGACTCCAAAATTTTTGGTCAGTGGTTGCAGTGGGCGTTGGCACCAAGCGGAGAGTTTCTCACAAAAAAAGTTTATACATCGTTGCTCTCGTCGGGAGCTGATTGGTTGCCCGAAGATATGCTTTGGGCAAAGGGTCCTTCTCCCCGTTCTCGAGTCCTGACTTGGTTAATTATGCACGATAGGAACCTAACCCACAGTAATTTAAAGAAGTGGGGCATTCAGCTCCCGAGTTGGTGTGTACTTTGTTAAACTACAGAAGAATCTATGTTTCCCTTGTTCTGGTCTTGCCCAATATTTGTGGAACTCTTTAACAGGACCTGGAGGCATCCGGAAGTGTTTGTTAAAAAGGAGTCCTTTGCGCTAGATTTGATCTTGGGGCCAGTTTGTATTAGGCGCAGCAAGAGGTGGAGATTCATCTGACGGACATGGTTGCTTACTTCTTGATGGTTTGTTTGGATGGCGTGAAATGATGCTCATTTTTGTCAAATTCTAGTTAACATTAATAACCTGGTGCATAAAATCTTGGTAGATGTTTATGCGATGTTGCGTATGCATCTTACTTATCTTTCGCTCCCTCCTGCTAATGCTACCTCTCTTTAGCCGCAATCTGGGCAAGCGGCTCCGGCGTGAGCTCATTTATCTGTCTGATGTTCTTTTCTCTTGTGCTTATATATATATATATATATATATATATATATATATATATATATATATATATATATATATATATATATATATATATATATATAAAGTCCTGTCTTATAAACTAGTGCAAGTGGTGGAACCCACGCCCAACTTGGTTGGCAAGTTGATAGTATTAAAGCCTTCTTGTGAGTGACGTTGGTGCGTGGCGTGGAGTGGCGAATTTCCAGCTGCTACCCCCAAGCAAGGAAGAAAAGATTATACGTAACAAGATGGGAGTGGAGTGGAGAGGGCAGGGGACACGCACCACGCTACATGGTCTGCAATGATGGATGAGGGGTTTGGGGGGCAGAGAGGGACCCCTCTTCCTCTTCCTTTACAGCTTGCTGCTTCAGTTTTCTTTTAATGCTTTCCACGATCAACACGCCCTGAAAGGTTGCACTTTTCCGATAAAGAAAAAGAAAAAAGCAGAGCTGGAGACTGCAGGGAAACCCGCACAAAGGAAGAGGAGAGAGGAGGCTTCTTTCCTTCCCATGTGGGGGTGGGGCCCAAAATGCTTTATTATTGCCTTCGTGGGCCCCAACTACCGTGTACAACTGCGCCAGCCACCACCTCCCTAGGGATGTGACTGCTTTCTCTTCCTTTTCTCTTTTTTCTACCTTCCCTTCCCGCCAACTACGCTGCGCCTTCCTCGCCCACGCCAAGATTCCCTCGCCACCGTTTGGGGCGCGGGAAACAAAAGGAAAATTGACAAGGCCTGACCAGCGTTAGGTTTGTCATAGTGGGGTTGCATCTGGTGGGGGTGGGAAGTCGAAAAAAGCGATGTTAGCCAAGACATCATGCCATAGATGGGGGTCAAGGTTTCAACATAATATCTTCAACTGCGTCGTTTAAATCCCAAATGCACAACTTTCCGCAGAAATTTCACCACAGACGTCGCCACATGCCCTTCCATTCCTAGGTTGTATGATGAGTAGGTGAAAATCTAAGAGAGAGAGAGAGAGAGAGAGATTGATAATAACACAAAGACAACGGACAACACAAAACAAATTGCTAATAATCCAAAATACTACACATAAAAAGTGATCAGATTTTCTTACATTATGAACGCGCGATAATGTTCGATACAAACAAACACAAGCCAAACAAAAAAAACTCATGGCTTTTTCATGCAAGTTTAATAAAACCATATACAATTAGAACAAGACAGAGGAGAGAAAGAGAACTAACGTGATCATTCTCTCTCTTTTTCCCTGCAACTCAAAACATCTAGTGTCAAAAAAATTAAAAAAGGGTGGGATACAATCCTAAAAAAATCTGCACCACCATTCTTTTCCAATGCATGGCATAATCACAACAACAACATTTGTATTATATTTAGCAAAAGAGCCACTTATTCCCTATTCAATTACCTCTGCTGTCTCTGTTTAACAAGTATACGTGTTTTTCTGTCTTGTTATGGTGGAGATCTAATTTCCCTCCTCCCTCATCCATGACAGTTAGAAACTTCCAATGGCATCCTGAAAAACCATTACCCAATTCTCAGATTAGCTCTGATTGATTGCAGAAGAGCAACCGATTACAAACCTCAGGCTAACTACCAAAGTCATTTGTCGTTGAGAAATTAAAGAAGGTTCTTTACCGTTGGTTATTCTTTCCAATAAAAGATGTCTCTAAGCCTGCTTCCAGATGTCCGACGGAGAACCTTTTTAGCTCCGGCGACGTCCATGTCGGCCAATTGCTGCAAATACGGGCACGCCCCGGCGAGGGCGATCTTCTTCCGGCAACTCCGGCTCGATGACAGGACTAACAGAGCCGAGAGAGGGTACTTCTTGGGCACACTCTCATTGCTCGGATCCAGCAGTTGAACCAGACGGGCCAGAGTCTTGTCGTCCCTAACGAATTCCTTCCGATTAGCCGGCACCACGAGCAGCGATGACAGGGCCTGTGCGGCCACCTCCTGCGCTGAGCTCGGCTTCGACTCCAGAAGCTTCACCAGCGGCGCAATGCAGCCGGCCTCGCCGAGAGCCCGCTTGCTCTCCTCGCAGAGGGAGAGGTTGCAGACGGCGGAGGCCGCTAGCGTCAGCGTGCTAGGCGACTGCCCGGATTTCAGTATCTCGGCTAGCTTTCGCAAGAATGCTGGACTCGATCGCAATGTTGAAGCAGAGGAAGGCGAGCAGGAGAGGCTGAACATGGCCTTGACGACGGCCTCTTGGGCCTTCAAGCTGGCCGGCTCGTCCAGCAGCCGGAGCATGGTCTGCACGCCCCCTTCGCAAACAATCGCACGCCTCACGGCCTCGTCGGAGAGGGCGAGCACGTTCAGGCACTCCGCCGCGTGCTCCTGCGCCGAAGCCGTTCCGCGGCCTAGCAGACCCAGAAGCTCCCGCACCGCGCCTTCCTCCACCAAGATTTTCCTCATCTCGTTCGCCATGGCTACGTTCCTCAGCGCGGACGCGCACCTGGCCTGGATCACCGGCGAGCCGGAGTGGCAAGCGTTGAGAAGGGCGGTGACTCCGCCGTAGGCGGAGACCGCCCACGCGTTATCGGAATCGACCGTGAGCAATTCGATCGCCGATGCCGCATTTTCCTTTGCCAGCAGCGTCCCCGAATCCAGTAGCCTGATCAGGGGGCCGAGCACCCCCTCCGTGAAGAGCCTCTGCCTGCAGATCTCCGTCGTCGCGAGGGCGGAGACGGCGATGGCCGCCTGCTCTCGGATCTGCGGGTGGTTCGAATCGAGCAAGTGGACCAGGTAGCCGATGTCGCCGTCGTCTCCGGCGATGGTAGCCGCGTTCTTCGTGTCTTCTTCTAGCAGTTTGACCAGCGTGCACAAGGCCTTCTTCTTGTGTTCGATTCTGCCGATCTGCAGCCTGGCGAAGATGTCGCGGACGAAGAGACCGACGTCGTCCCGGCTCGAAGCGGGGCCGGGCCAGGAGAGAACGATGGCGTTGGACTGATTCAGGACCCCGCTCTTCAACAGGACGTCGAGGTCACGCAGGTGAAGGGCCAAAGCGGAGGTGAGCATGTCCAAATTGCTCTGCATCAGCAGTTTGCCGGTGAAAGACATGTCGCTGCACTTCTGAACGAGGTCCCTGGCCTGCTCCAGCGTCGAGAGCACCCTTGGGAGGAGCTCTCGGAGCAGCGCATTCTCGGCGAAGTGGGCCGAGTCGGCAACGACGAAGACGCAGGACTTGAGATGGTCGAGGCGGGACCGGATAGTCTGCCATCGACCGGAAAAGGATTTCACGGAGACGATGCTGAGGAGGATGAGAGGGATGAGGTGGTAGATGATGTCTATGCATTCCTCAGGGGTGAAGTTGAGTGGGGAGCCTATGTTGCCACCACCACCGCCAGCAGTAATGAGACCCAGCGTATGCTGCTGCATCTGGAGGTTGTCTGCAAGCCTTTTAAGGGTGGTGGTGGTGGTGCTGCTGCTGCTGCTGCTGGTGCCTTAAATTCATGGCAAGAAGGACGCAGAGATTTGGGGAAGCCGAAAGGAGGAGAGTGATGAATGTTGAGGGAAGCTCTGACAGGGGGGAAGCAACCAAATTAAGACTATAGGGAGAGAATAATTCCTTGGCCTAGGCCCTTGGCGCTTGGGGTAGTCATAAAATAAGATAAGGGAGCCACTTTTTTTTTTTCTTTTCTTTTCTCAGGCTACCGTTTATCTAGGAAGACGTGTAGGGGCCACAGAGCAAGCAGTGGGGAGATGCGTTAACGTGATATGTTAGGCAGCCTGTAAGTCTGGGAACGTTGGAGAGTGATTTGTGGGTCGCTTGTGAAAAAGACTTCAGCTTATGTTAGTTTTGTAATGCTCTTTGTTTTGATGTAAAGCGTATGGTATTGCTCGTTGGATTTCTTCTGATAAAGTTTGATATAGACATTGAATTAGTCTCTCTGGTCTATTCCCCGGCTATAAGAAACACTTGACACGGATTCCACTGGAAAGTTCGAAAATTGTTTGGAAAGTATGAACAGAGGACACAAAATTTGTTAATTTCTTTATTTAATAAAAATTTAAATTTGTGGTATTTTAATATTAAAAATTATTATTTTTTTGTTAAAATAAAACTAAGAACTATTAAAAATATATTAAAATAATAATAAACTGTTCATCATAAGTGTAGTCATGTGATGCGTTCAGGTTAGCCTAGCTTAGGTTTGTGAGTTTAGATAGGCAAAGTTAGGTTTAAAGCCAAGACAAAAAGTTAATTGGGATAGTAGGGCAGGCTTATTCTTATAGGGTTCAATTAAAATATGCTTGTCTTATTGCTAGGACAGAAAAATATCAAAAAATTAGAAGATGATTCTAGACACCTTAATAAATGAACGTGTCAAATTTCATTACTTATTCATGTTCTCGTGAACATACACATGTATATACATATGTTTTTCATTGCTTATTGCACATTTAATCATAGCATGCTACACATTATAACATCATGCATTATAACATCATGACTGAATTTACATATTTACATTCAAAAGATTTTTACCAAAGATTACATAAATACAATGTCTCAATAGACCCACATATTGTACATCAGTATATCATATGTCCATCTAGTTCACTTCTGAAATCATCGTATGTTTATATGATTCACTTCTGAAACCATCTCATGCATTCGACCAAACAATCCTCTAATTTGAGACTGATTACTGAAAAAATTTCTCTATCATTAGAAATTATCTTAAATCGTACAGTACAATTTAGGTTCTAGAATTTTAATAGAAGGCGCTTACACATGTTAAATACATACCATCAAAAATCCAGACCTTAGCTCATTACAGATCAAGAATTAAATTTTTTGTAACTCAAACTATTTTTTTGTTCACAGAACAACCTTATCCAAATTAGTTTTTCCAATAAAAAATCAATTGTAAATCTTACATAACAAATTAGGCTGTAAGATTTTAACTGAAGGTGCTTACATATGTTACATGTATACAAGCAAAAACCCAGACCTTAACTCATTATGGATCATGAATTAATATTTCTGCAGAACGGACTATTTTCTGGGAACAGAATAGTCTTGTACAATTTTGTCTCTCTAATGAAAAATTAATTATAAATCATTCAGGAGGAATTAGATGTTGAATTTTTTACTGTGGGTGGCTTGATATGTTTAATTCATACCTACAAAAACCTAGAATTTAATTTGATTTCAGTAGTGAGTTAAAAAATCTTGCAACACGTACAAGTTATGTTATTGGACGAAAACGTATTCATGAACATGACAAAATCTATACTGACTTCCATGAATTATCATTTTGAAACCATGAGGTTTTAACCGTGTGTTATTCTATATCCAGACTAACACACCTTAAAATCTCAACTATAAATCCTGAGTATTTTGAGAGATATGATTTTTACAACAATATATTTTCTCCACGGACTCACTGTCAGGACAAGATTTATGTGCTGACTTACAGATGACATATCTCTCAATCTACTACTCATCTGACTATGGGTTTTGAACTGAAATTACTTCTGTATGTATGAAACATCTCCACATATTCTCAAAATTTATGGGTCTATGGTTTGAGATAAACAAATTTATCATTCTAACTGGTCGGATTAAAATATACAAAACTTAATACAGTTTTTCAAGAATCCAACAAAAATTTCATAATTTTCAACAAGAACATAAAAAAAAACTAGTCAACAACACATCAAATTCATTCATACAAATATTTAATCATGTTGTAAATACAAAAAATACTACACCTATCATGAATCTAACATAAAATCCAATGTTTTTCCATGAGAGAACACATTTTTCTCTATAAACATCATAAGATTGATTTTTGAAAATAGATTTTGGGTTTTAAACCCTTCATGCACAACACAATATTGGTTCCTACATGAATCTAGGCTAATGTGTGTGTTGATACACATTTAGAGATCATCTCTTGACATGCTCATATATCCTAGCACTATACACATATACAAAGTTACAATATACCTACCTAAAAACCATTAGATCTCACAAATACTCTCCCAAATCATCTCCTTTGATTAACTTCCTCTACCATTGTTGCATCTTTATTGGAAATGCAACCACCCTACCAACTGCTATGGAGGGCCATGATAGAGAGGAGCGGTGTGTGTGTGTGTGTGTGAGAGAGAGAGAGAGAGAGAGAGAGAGAGAGAGAGATTAAGAAAAAGAGAAAGAGAGAGATACAGAGGGGCATGTGATAGAGAGAGGGAGAAAGACTTCTCTTTAAATAGTCTTCTACAACAAGTTCTTCAATTCAATCAGGAAACTTAGCTAATTAAGGTTTTCATAATTTTATAAATCTTAACTAATTAGGATTCATAATGCAATAAAAAATAATAAAACAAACTTAGCTAATTAAGTTTCTTAATTAATTAATAAAACTATTAGGCTAATTTGATTAAGCTAAAAAGAAGACAGAAAAAAGAAAGTAGGTAGGGACGTCCCCCCCTTAGATTGACTTAGACTTGCTTGAGTCCTACCCATATTGGACTCTCATTTCAAGAGGGCCCACACCCTATGAATCCTATTTACCATATTTGAGATCTACTTTCATATCCAAATATTAAAATGCAATGATCCAAATTCAAAGTGAAATTAAAAAAAAATTGAGACATTAATTTCATCTTTATTTGTCAAAAATTATCGAAAAATCTCGGGTGTTACACCATAGGTCCAACGGCTTAGAGACTATAGGTTCAATCCTCTTGAGTTCATTTAGCAATGATTACAGTACCCGTCAGTTGCAAACCTGGACCTCCCAACTGGTTCCACTTTTGGTCCATCCACATCAAAAATTCTGGAGGGTGTAAGAACAAAACTTTATTATGGTACAATTAACTATCGAGGACATGTTATTGGTAGTGATAGAGACTACATGCCGACCATTGAAAACAGATTCTCCCTAATGTCGGTATTCATTTTTTTTATAATCCAAGGAAAAAAAACCATTACTGACCACATTGGCTCGGTTGGCAAAACCCTTGGGGTCTCCTCTGCACACCGGGGAATGCATCCAACTTCGTTCTTGTTGTAAAGGACACCACCTATGGGTTTTGAACTTGTGCATCCTTCCTTGTCGACTTGATGACATTTGCATGTCGCCCCTACGACACGAGTGGAACCCTTTTGGGCCCGATGTTGGTGTTAGTAAAGGAAGTCATAGTGGGGAGATGCTACCTTGAATTTGGACACACTTGACACTGAAACCTATATGAAGAGAATGTTGCGTCCAAAATGGACAGATCCTAATTATGTTTGACCCATAGCCAGCCTGTATTTGGCTTGGATTCCATTTGCCAAACCTGTGATCTTGCACACTTCTAAGGGGAATATCCCAGGGTTGGATTTCCAATTCACTTGATTTTACGACCAGATCATGATCCAATCCACTAGCAACCCTAAGTTGCCTGGTTCATTACTCATCCTATGAACATATTGCTTGGTTGGTCCAAACTAGTTAAAATCGCCATTCGGTAGCTTCCTGCCTTGCTTTCAAAATAATTTGATCATCAAATTTAAGTTGGCCGGTGAGCAAAAGTGTTGTAGGCATATAAAATATGACATAGTGAAGCACAGTATTAGGTAGCAATGGAAACAGTTGATGTTGGGCAACTTCAATGTTAGTCACTTTTCAATTTAACACAACTTGTTTAGTTGACCAGAATGTAACTGCAAAAAATATAAAAATAAAGGAAGAATGATGATCTTGAAAAAAAATCATAATTGGGGCATCTATGACAAGTTGGTAATCTGCATGGAGCTTTACATGCAAAATTCTTCATGGAACGTGAATTAATAATTATTTTTTCATGTTTGAATTTATGAGCCATAAATATCAATGGTCAAGTATTTTCATGTTAGTTTTGCATTTTCAAACCTTGCTAGAGTGGTTGAGTGGTGTGACGTGGTTCAATGAAGAGAAATATGCAGGTTTGGAAAACTATTTTTCTGCTTCACCTTAGACTAGAAGGTACAGTAGTGGCATCACACTAGCAGTCACAACAGCATCAACGTTATCACTCAAAAATTTTCTCTAGATTGGTTTCTCCCCTAATGCCATGATTGTTCCTTCGTTCCCTTCCCCGTGGAAGATGGGAATACCCTTTTGTGGGAAGTGGCACAACTTTCTAAAATATCCCGCCAGCTGGTCTACCTATGAAAGTTGTTTCATATGAGTGAAGTGTAGAAAGAGACTCATCTTATGCTAGGGAATTGACATGTGATACATGGACACGTCACGTGACATGCTAGGATGGTGTCAAACACTGTTATCATGTTTTACTTTTCATACAAATTATGTATTCGCATTTTGAATACCTCAAGTATCTATGTTTGTGTCCACGCCCTTTGGTCCCATCTTTCAAATTTCCGCTTGAGAAGAGGCAATTGTCAATTCAACATTTTCATCCTTCCACTACTGTGCAGTGTTTGGCATGAAACCCATATATCACATGCATGTACTAAAAGGACACAAATGTTACGACAATGAAGCCGTACATGATACTTCAAGTACAAGGTTTTGATTATGAAAAAGTGAATCAACTGCATTTCAGCTAAGGCAATGAAGAAAAATGACAAGCATTGAAGAATTCGATGAAGAATCTTTAAAGACTAGTGTGCAAATGTTAAATTCATTAAAAGTCTTAGATTCTTGTAAGAACCTTACTTAGAGTGCATATTTGGGTTGCATTTCACCTAAAAAGTCTTTAGAAAAACTTTTCTAAAAGAACCCTTCATGAAAATCTTTTTATAAAACTCTTTATTTAATTTTTCGTGTTTATTAGTCGACCAATAGACTCACCAGTCGACTAATCCTTTCGCGCCAAATTTTATAAACAAAATATCATTTTTGATAAAATTAGTCGACCGAAGGTTTTATCAGTCGACCAGACAGAATGTCTGTTTTCTAAAAATTTAGCAGCAGTCGACTAATGATTTTATCAGTCGACCGGACAGAATGTCTGTTTTCTGGAAATTTAGCAGCAGTCGACTAATGATTTTATCAGTCGACCGAACAGAACATGTATTTTCAGAAAAATTTAGCAGCAGTCGACTGAAAGGTTTTTTAGTCTACTGATCATATTATCAGTCGACTAATTTTTTCTCTAGTCGACTAAGTTTCAAAATTTCAGATTTTCAAACGGCTTGATAAACAGATCAGTCGACCGACGATAACTGTCAGTCTACTAATAGCTAATTATCAGTCGACTAACTACTGTTCCAGTCGACTAATTTTGTCATTTTTCCTGAAACTTTTAAAAGGCGTGTCTTTTCATTTTTCAAACATTTTGATCGTTCAAAATGGACTGTTTTGACACCCTTTCATACCCTCAACGTATGAAATCTTTCAACTATAAATATGACTGAATTCTACACTCAAAAGCAATGCAATTCAATCGAATTACATTGAATTACTCTTTGCCTTTCACTCATATTCAGTTTCTCACTCACTTGATATTTTTCACTTCAGTTTTTCACTCGAATTCCTTTAAGAGACAGTGAATTCGTGAGTAGAGTATTCCAACAACCTCAAAAGCCAATTGCATCTTATTTGCATTCATAAGAAGGGCTCATAGGTTGTTTTGTAAGTTGTTACTTATTTTATTTTCTGTAAAAGGAAGGACTCCTTGGTTTAAAGGAGTTGTTTGCTTTCAGTAGGTGTGTTACTGAAAGTGAGACCGGATTTGATCTGTATGATCTTGTAATTACACAAGGTTGATAGTAGAAATCTCAAGCAAGTTTTGCTTGGGGACTGGATGTAGGTCGGGAAAGACCGAACCAGGATAAATTATTGTATTCTTTATGTGATTGCTTTGTGAATTTCAAAATCCGTCAAAATTCCAAAGACGATAATTAAAAGCACTATTCACCCCCCCTCTAGTGCTCGTTGCCTCGATCCTACTGCAATTTCATTTGGTATCAGAGCAAGTTTGCTATTATTTTGATTTGACCGTCATCTAGCATGGCAACAACATTATCTCAGCACAAAGAAGGATGCTCCTATGTTCGCCCTCCTCTCTTCGCCAAAACAAACTATGGATACATGGATACTGGAAAGTGAGAATGACAATATTCTTACAATCCATGGATCTCAAAATTTGGAGAGTTGTTTCAGAAAAGTACCAAATGCTATCAACTGTTTTCAGTCAATGGACAGATGAAGAAAAGAAGAATGCTTCACTTAATGCCAAAATTATGAATGCATTATATTGTGTCGTTGACAAGGTAGAGTTCAATCATATCTCTCAATGCTCTACAACAAATGAAATCTGGCATACTCTTCTCGTGACTCACGAAGGTACGCTAAAGGTAAAGGAATCTAAAAGTGCTTCTTTAGTTCATAAATTTGAATTGTTTAAAATGAAGCAAAATGAATCTATATCGGACATGGTAACAAGAATGACCGATATCACTAACACTCTAAAATCCCTTAGAAAAGAATATTCACAAGTGGATTTAGTCAGAAAAATCCTAAGGTGTTTAACTCCTGAATGAGAGAGAAAAACCACAGCTATTGAGGAAGCAAATGATTTAAACACTCTCACTCTTGAAGATTTGGTTGGTAACTTAATGGCATATGAAGTCCAACTTCAAAACAGACAAGAAGAAGAACCCAAGAAGGAATCTCTTGCTTTTAAAGCTACTTCTGATTCTGAAAATTCAGAAGAAGATGAAGATAAAGATATTGCTCTCATCACAAGGCAATTCAAAAGATTCATCAAAAAGGGAAGATTTTAAAGAAAGGTAAAGAAAGTGGATTCTTCCAATCCAAATGAAGTCAAGTGCTTTAAGTGCAAAAAGGTAGAACACATCAAGAAAGATGCTCCTTATCTCAAAATCAAGCCCAAGAACCAATTTAAGAAGAAAAAGGCATTTCAAGCATGTTGGGATGATAGTGACTCCTCTTCCGATAAAGAATCAAATGAAGAAGTCACCAACATGTGCTTTGTAGCACAAGAAGACTCGGTAAGTCAATTTGAGTATGATGATTTATTAGAAGCATTTAATGATTTATATGCTAAATTTAAGAGTCTAAGTTCTAAAAACAAAGAGTTAAAAACTGAAAATTCAACTCTTGACTCTCAAAACAAAGTGTTACTTTAAGATATAGAAGATCTCAAGAAGGAAAACTCTTGTCAAGCATTTGAGATAAAAGAAATTGGAATTAGAACCAATCTCTTACAAAAAAAAATAACTAGTCTAAAAGAAAAATCAAATGATCTTCTTTCTATAGTGACCAAATTCAGAAATGGTCAAGAGAGTCTAGAAAGACTTCTTGGTTCTCAAAGATGCTCGGTTAATAAAACCGGATTGGGATATAGCTTCTTTGATACTCAAAATAAACCAAACTATGTGGTGAAGAATCAAAGACAATATTCTCAACCATTTGTTCAAAGATCTAAATTTTTTAGTTATAATAGAAATATATCTAATCATGGAACTTATAATGCTTATAAACCTAGACATGATTACTCTAGAAATGTTAAATCTTTTTATCAAAGGGAACCAAAATCCAAATGGATATGGGTTTCTAAGACTAACTCTCATGAACCCAAAAATAGAAAGGGGTCAAATGTTTTGTCTTCTAATTTTGTTGTAGGTACTCAAAATAAGGAGCAAATGGATAGTGGACAACAGTTGTTCTAAACATATGACTGGAAGGCCAGAGTTATTTTCCACCCTCCAAAGTAAGGATGGAGAAACTGTCACCTTTGGTGACAATAACAAGGGAAAAGTAATCGGTATTGGTAATATTGGTAATCCAAAATTTCTCTTGATAGAAAATGTTCTTTTAGTAGAAAGTTTAATGCATAATTTATTATCCATTACTCAATTATGTGATAAAGGTTTTCTTGTTTCTTTTGAACATGATTTATGCTTAATTTCTGATTTTTAATCTAAAAAGATCATTTTTAAAGGTAAAAGAAGGAACAATGTGTATGAACTTTATCTAAATGAGTTACCCACTTTTAATGAAAAATGTCTTATTGTTTCAAATGAAATTCAATGGTTATGGCACAAGAGACTTGGACATGTTAACTTTAAAATTATTTCCAAGTTATCCAAGAATGATCTTGTTAGAGGCCTACCTAGAATACCATATAAGAAGGATCACTTATGTGATGTTTGCCAAATGGGTAAACAAATCAAGAGTTCTTTTAAAGCAAAAGATATAGTTTCAACAAAACGTCCTCTTGAACTTTTGCATTTAAGATCTATTTGGACCATCTAGAATTCAAAGTTTGAATGGTAGCAAGTATGCTTTTGTTATAGTAGATGATTATTCTCGATTTACATGGGTGATTTTTCTAAAAAGCAAAAATGATGCTTTTTCTGAATTTTCCAAACTTTGTAGAAGAATTACAAATAAAAAATCTACATCTATTATTAAAATTCGTAGTGATCATGGTGGTGAATTTGAAATTGATTTTTTTCTAAAGTATTGTGATTTACATGGTATATCTCACAACTTTGTTTTTCCTAGAGCGGATCCACAAAATGGAGTTGTTGAAAGAAAGAATAGAACTTTGCAAGAATGTGCTAGAACCATGCTTCAAGATAAAAATTTACAAAAATACTTTTGGGCTGAAGCAATAAATACAACATGTTATGTTTTAAACCATGTTCTTATTCGACCAATTTTACATAAAACATGTTTTGAATTATATTATAATTGTATACCAAAGATCTCATATTTTAAAATTTTTTGTAGTAAATGCTTCTTGTTAAATATCAAAGATAATCTTGATAAGTTTGATTCAAAATCAGATGAATCAATATTTCTTGGATATTCTTTTAGAAGTAAAGCTTATCGTGTTTTTAATAAAAGAACATCTTGCATTGAAGAATCTTTACATGTTGCATTTGATGAGAATTGTGAGCAGGTTATACCTCTAAGCGAAGGAGAAGAAGAAATACTTCAAGAAGAACCTTTGATAGAGAGTACTTCTCAAGAAAATGTTCCCCTTCAACCGGTTTGGAAAGAAGTTCTGTAAAACCCGCATTTAAAAAAAATATATCAGACCCGGGCCGGGTCGGGTCCGGATCCGACCCGGGCCCATCGTCGTTAGGGTTTTTAAAAATCTGACACAAGGGAAAGGGTTTTCTTTGTGCGCCGCAACCCCCCTGTTCGACCCGATAAGGATGGAGATCGGGGTTTCCCGATTTCACGCCTCCTCCCCCGAGCTCTTTAAGAGCATCCCAGGAGGGGAGGGGAGGCACACCTCCCTTCTCTTCTCCTCCTCCTCCTCTCCTCCCGACGCTGCTGCCTCTCTCCAATCGCCGCCACCGACGACCTCGCAAGTGAGTCGACAACGACGATGGCGCCCCCTTCCAGGTACGCCCTCTATCTCCTCGACCTTCTGATCCTCTTCCCACTCCCTCTGTATCTATCGAAGGCCCGACAGGTGGCCTACGGGGCCCCTATCGTCTCCCCCTCTCTTTTGAAGTTGCCGGAGAGCCGGCAGGGGGCCAGTCACCCCTGCGGCACCCTCCTCCTCTCTTTTTTTTCTCTTGAAGGGTGGCAGGGGATCGACACCCCCCCCCCTGTCGCACCTTCCCCCTTATTTTGTCGTTGTTCCGTCAGGCAGAGGTCGTACCCCCCCTGCCATTATTTCGTTTTGTCAGGCAGGGGCCGAGGCCCCTGCCAATTTCTGTTTTGTCTGGCAAGGACTGAAGCCCCTGCCATTCATTGTTTTGCAGGGGCCAAGGCCCCTGTCGTCCAGTATTGTCAGGCAGGGACCCAAGTCCCTGCCATTTGTTGTTTTCGTGAGGCAGGGGTCGAGGCCCCCGCCATTGGCTATTTTGTCAGGCAGGGGCCAAGGCCCCTGCCATTTATTTATTTCGTTAGGCAGGGGCTGAGACCCCTGCCGTTTGATGTTTTGGCTGGCAGGGGTCGAGACCCCTGCCGTTTGATGTTTTGGCAAGCAGGGGCCGAGACCCCTGCCGTTTGTTGTTTTGGCAGGCAGGGGCTGAGACCCTTGCCGCTTGATGTTTTGGCAGGCAGGGGTAGAGACCCTTGTCGTTTGTTGTTTTGGCAGGCAGGAGCCGAGACCCCTGTCATTCGTTGTTTGGTCAGTCAGGGGCCGATACCCCTACCACTCATTTGATTCCGCCGACAGGGCAGGTCTTACCACTGCCCTTCTGTTCTTTTTGTCAACTACGTCATTATAACTCTCACACTCTTGCAGATTTACGCAATAGGTCCCGTTTGTGCTTCGCGGTCGGACCCTCGTATTATCCTCACGCGTAGACGCACACAGTTGCACGACATTCTGAGGTAGGGTAAAGCCGCACAAAGGGCAATAGATCAAATTAAGTTGAAATAATTAAGATGTGCATGCTAGTTGTACTTTGATTTATATTGCTTTTGCGTGGCGTATTATTCTTGTCTGCATGCTTATGAGTCGAGGTACGATTTTACTCTTCGAGTATTAATTTGCGTATTTGCTTATGTGTTGAAGGTGGTTTCACACTTTTTGCAATACTTATGCCTTAATTGCTTGCATATATACTTGCTTGTACATTCCTATGGGTTGATGTACAATTTCATTCTTCAATTATTATTTTGCGTAGTTGTTTATGAATTTGAGGTGTGGTTTCGTACTTTTTGAAATACATATGTCCTTGTTTGCATGTATACATTTCTGCCTGCATATTTCCTTTGAGTGAGGTACGACTTTGTGTCTCATGTATTACTTATGACCTTATGTGTCTGCCTATCTAAGTGGTCAAGGTATGGTTTGGCACCTCGTGTGTTACTTATGCATTTTCCCTCGATGTGCGGCATCGCAAGTCGAGAGTTGTTGTTGACATGTTATAACTTGCATATGCTCACACTCATGGTAAATATGTACTTACATAAATGTAGTTTTGTGCCTATCCTGTTATCACTTGTTTTCAAAACACTAGAAGTTGCACTTGTGCGCTATAGTTCTTTTAAAGAGGATTTCCTTCTGCAAACTCAGGGCTCTTCAAAGTGCACAACTTTTGCAAAGTTAAGTTTTAAGTCCTGTCGAATTTCGAAGTCACATATAGGCCCTCCCAGGTCCACACACTTGGGAGAAATATTTTATAACCCCAATTCGAGTTGCGACCCAATTCGAATAACTCCGATCAGGGGCATGAGCATATGAATGAGTAGGGTTCTGTTGAAGGACCCATTCTTTATTTATCAATTTAGTGTCACATGTCGATACTAAGATAAATTTTGGATGCAAGATTGATAGTGATGTGCCTTGTGTGAATGACTTAACGTGGCATTATGGCTTTTAAGGATGAATCGTGCCAAATGAGCACTCCTATATTCTTTGGTTTGTTATGAAGTTGTGTGTTGGGTATTCCTTTTGAGAAGCCCACAGACCTCTCTGGTTCAGTATAGCGTACTTTTAGACATGCACAACATGTTAAGTGCTTTGTTGATCGGACGAGAGATCCGAGATGACCTTGCATCATGAAATATAAAAAATGTTGTTGAAGTAAATTCAAGACTTATCTTGCCAGGCTGTGTTGTATTAATTCTTTTGCAGATAATATCTGTTGAGGTTTCTTTTGTGGAACCATTTCCCTTTCATTGTAGTTGTATTTTTGACAAGTACGACCGTACCT